>NC_136424.1:11722500-12192500 GCF_052625555.1 Lactuca saligna | reverse complement strand
TCTAAATTAATTCATAATTAATTTAAGACTAAAACTAATTAAATAACATAACTTCATATTAATATATTATAACTCATAATATATTAATAAACATATGTGTATAACTCTCATAAAATTATCCATAATAGTTTGGATGAGATGCAACCCAAATGGACCATGCCGGTCGGGTCAAGTATATACCAAATAAGTTATGGACTTAGACACCTTATCCAACAGACTCCCACTTGGATAAGTCTAATAACTATATTTGCCTATAACTTCAGGAACCAACCAACAATCATAGCTCTCGAAAACTCCCTCGAACAATGAAGACTCTGTCAAACTATGAAGCGCCATTTTAGATAAGTGATCACATAATCCTCTGTTCTCATGATATCAGCCGGACAAACACATGGAACTATGTCTTGCTTATTGTCTAGCAGTTGTTTCTCGATTTTCCGATTTGTTTGACGAAGAACTTCACTGAACACATCGGTTTAGTTCTGACCAGGCCTGGTACATGGGTCAACACAAAATCATCGAGGGGCCCAGATATCGCTTCTATTTCTAGAAGGAACAGATAAACTTCGACTGATATGCTTGTTCTACTACTTATTGAATTGTACACAAAGGCACATTTTATAACATCAAGTTACTGATGCGTTTACGTGCAATCAATGCACAACCAACTCATAGGTAACAACTCATATCTCTAGGTTTAAAGATTTATATGATGTTATCGTCTCACGATCACTCGAGATAAATTCCATGAAGTGATACAAGTGAGCGTGGGTTTATACCAATACTCATAACTTATGAGTACTCATGAATGTTGCAGCAACCATTGCCATGTCTAAACACCTTTAAGGCATCTACAAACCCAATTAATGACAATCTTGATTCATACCTACTTCCGACGTATGATCGATTGTGGAGGTTTGAATAAATTAATTATTCTGGAAGTCAAAACATGCAAAACTGAAACAATAGTAAATAATTGACAATGATAGTAACACTTTACTCATAAATAAATCACAAATTTTATTCATCATCAAACATCGATTACATTTTACAAGTTTCAGGAAAACTATCTAATCTGTAAAACTAATATCGTCCCTCAGACCGATGTGTCTCGCATGCTGAAAATGCTTAACCCTCGTCAGTCCCTTCGTAAGGGGATCTGCAGGATTCTCATCCGACGATATCCTCCTTGTCACAAGGAGTCCTTCAATCTTGTGTCTTATGAAGTGATATTTTCTGTCAATGTGTCGGGATCTGCCATGATCTCTTGGTTCCTTGGCTAAGGTAACCGCACTATTGTTGTCACAGAAAATCTCTATAGGTTCCTTAATAGCTGGTACAACTCCAAGGTCTCCGATGAAGTTCTTTAGCCATATCGCCTCCTTCGCTGCTTCACTCGCTGCTATATACTCTGATTCACAAGTCGAATCAGCCACCGTCTCCTGCTTGGAACTCTTCCAAGAAATTGCCCCTCCATTTAAGGTAAAGATCCAGCCCGACTGAGAGCGGAAATTATCCCTATCAGTCTGAAAACCAGCATCACTATACCCTAATATTCTCAAGTCATCACTGCCACCAAGGGTAAGGATCCAATCCTTAGTCCTCCGTAGGTACTTGAGAATGGTCTTTACCGCGGTCCAATGAGCCTTGCCAAGGTTCCCCTGATACCTGCTGACCATGCTCAAAGCAAATGCCACATCAGGACGGGTACAAGTCATAGCATACATGATCGAGCCAACTGCGGAAGCATATGGTAATTGGCTCATCTCAGCTATCTCTGCCTCTGTACTCGGACTCTGAGTCTTACTCAGTTTGGTATTGCTTTGGATCGGTAAATCTCCTTTCTTGGAATTCTCCATGTTGAACCTTTTCAACACCTTATCCAAGTAGATACTCTGACTAAGTCCAATTAGTTTTCTACTCCTTTTTCTTAATATCCTTATCCCTAGGATATAGGTAGCCTCCCCTAGGTCCTTCATAGCAAAGCACTTCCCAAGCCAGGACTTAACCTCCTGCAAGGTTGGGATGTCATTTCCTATGAGTAGTATGTCATCCACATACAGTACCAAGAAGCTAACTATACTCCCACTAGCTCTGACATACACGCAAGACTCATCTTCGCTTCTCAAGAAGCCAAACTCTTTTACCTTCTCATCAAAACAAAGATTCCAGCTACGAGATGCTTGTTTTAATCCATAAATGGATTTCTCAAGCTTGCATACTCTATTAGGGTACTCTGCATTGACAAAACCCTCTGGCTGATTCATGTACACATCCTCAGCCAACTTTCCATTAAGGAAAGCGGTTTTGACATCCATTTGCCATATTTCATAATCATGAAATGTTGCAATGGCTAACACAACCCTAATAGACTTAATCTTTGCTACCGGCGAAAAGGTTTTATCATAATCAACACCTTGAGTTTGAGTAAAACCCTTCGCAACCAGTCGAGCCTTATAAGTATGCACTTTTCCTTCCATGTTTGTCTTCTTTTTGAAGATCCATTTGCACCCGACTGTTTTACGGCCTGGTACATTGTCAACCAAGTTCCAAACTTGATTGTCATACATGGACTGTATCTCGCTGTCCATAGCCTCCTTCCATTTAGCAGACTTCGGGCCTGCCATGGCTTCCTTAACACTGCTAGGTTCATCCAAATTTACTAGTGTACTATCACTAATAAACGTATCACCTTCCGTAGTAATATGAAAACCATAATAAAACGAAGGTGTGTTCCTAACCCGTGTGGAACGCCTCGGAAGTACAGACTCGTCAGCTGGATCAACAGGAGTTTCCTCCTCAGGTTGATTGCTAGTGTCTGAGGTTCCTTCACCAATTGATTCTTGAATTTCTTCAAGATCAATCTGCCTCCCACTGTCTCCTTGGCTTATAAATTCTTTCTCGCGAAAGATCCCTCTTCGTGCTACAAAGACCACATTCTCACTGGGTCTGTAGAAGAGGTAACCGAAGGATTTTTGTGGGTAGCCGATGAAAATACACCTTTCACTTCGGGGTTCAAGCTTATCATGAGTTTCGCGCCTCACGAAGACTTCGCAACCCCAAATTTTGATGTGGTCCAAATTGGGAACCTTCCCAGTCCACATCTCATGAGGTGTTTTGGTAACCTTCTTTGTAGGGACTAGATTAAGGATATGGGCGGCAGTCTCTAAGGCATACCCCCAAAAAGAGATTGGTAACGAAACTCGACTCATCATAGAGCGAACCATGTCCAACAAGGTTCGATTACGCCTCTCAGCTACACCATTCAGCTGTGGTGTCCTGGGAGGAGTCAATTGTGAGACAATCCCACACTCCTTAAGGTAGTCAAGGAACTCGGTACTAAGATATTCACCACCTCGATCGGATCGAAGCATCTTAATGTTCCTGCCCAATTGATTTTCTACTTCCTGCTTGAATTCCTTAAACCTTTCAAAGGTTTTGGACTTATTTTTGATTAAGTAGACATACCCATATCTACTAAAATCATCAATAAAAGTCACATAATACCGATTAGCATCCCTTGTGGTGGTTTTGAATGGCCCACATACATCAGTATGTATTAGGTCCAACAAACCTTCACCCCTCTCACAAGTTCCAGTGAAGGGTGATTTTGTCATTTTTCCAAGTAGACAAGATTCACAACTATCATCTGATTTGAGGTCAAATGATTCCAAGACTCCACTCTTTTGGAGTTGGCCTATGCGTTTCTTGTTTACATGTCCAAGACGACAATGCCACAATGATGCTTTATCTAGGCTAGTAGAAGAATCAATATACAACACATTATTTCCTAAGTTGTCCACAATCGACACAGTTTCATACACACCATCACAAGGTAATGCTTTAAAATAAAACACATTATTAAAGAAAGCATTAATACCACCACATTCATTATCAAACGAAAAGGTAAAACCTTGTTTGTACAAAGCATGAAAAGAAATAATATTTCTCGCCATTTCAGACGAGTACACACATTTATTCAAATCTAATTTTAACCCATTATTAAGCAACAAAGTATAAACTCCAATCTTGGAAACAGGTGAAGCCTTCCTATTCCCCATGATTAAGTTTATCTTCCCGTGCTCCACATCCTCACTTCTTCTTAGGCCCTGCAAATCAGAACATATGTGAATACCATATCCTGTATCAAGCACCCAAGAGTTAGAATATGTTGAGTAATTAGACAATATAGTGTAAATACCTGCATAGGTGGGTTTCACTTTCCCATCCTTTAGATCCTGCAAGTACTTAGGGCAATTTCGCTTCTAGTGTGCCTTTTCATGGCAATAAAAGCATTCAGCATCCTTGGGAATGGCAGAAGGAGTGACAGAACCGTTCTTAGTCTTTGATGAGGAGCCTTCAAGAGACTTTCCCTTGGTACCCTTCGAAGGGTGCTTCCTCTTTTTCCCTTTGCCTTGCCCAATAGCTAAAACAGGGGTAGAAGTTGGAGTAGGAGTAGTAGAGGTAACAACCGCTTTACCCTTAAGACCGGTTTCAGCGGTCTTCAAGAGTCCTTGAAGTTTGCTGAGGGTAACTTCCTCCTTGTTCATATGATATGTCATTCGAAAATGATCATAACAAGAAGGCAAGGAGTGCAAAATGATGTCAATTGCCAACTCCTCGGGGATGTTAACATTCAGCTTCAGCAAACGGTCCACATACCTTTGCATCTTTTGCATGTGGCCCGTGACGGATTCACCATCCTTCATGCGGGTAGTTATTATGGAGGAGATTATTTCATACCGCTCCTGACGAGCACTCTGATGGTACCTTTCCATCAGGTCTTGGTGCATCTCAAAAGGGTAGAAATCTTCATACGACTTTTGGAGCTCGGCTGTCATCGTGGCCATCATGATACATGCCACCTTAGTAGCATCTCTCTCATGAGTCCTGAATTCAGCGATCTCCTCAGGAGTAGCAGTAGACTCATCAAGTTCTTTTAACTCCTTATCGAGGACATATTCCTTGTCCTCGTAACGAGTAACCATCCTGATGTTCCTAATCCAATCCATGAAGTTGGAACCATCAAAGATGACCCTCCCACAAAGATTCATGAGAGAGAAAGAACCAGTTGGGTTAGAGCCTGAAGCATTAGTGTTGGAAGACATCTGAAAGAAGAAAGTAAGTTTAGATTAGATATTTAGGATCCTTAATAAGACACCCAAATGTAATATTAAGGCTAGTATCCAATCATAATATATTACACTTAGAAGAGGGATGCCGTAATCTAAGTAATAATATATTTGAAAGGTAGGTGAATGACGATTCACCAATTTCCACCATGAAAACGAAATGATTTATTAGGTTTAATTGGATTTGAAATTCCTAGATTCTTTTGAGATTCATTGAACTTTTCAATGGCATGTTTCAATCTCGATTGTGCCCTTCAAGTTTTGTGACTGGGATGCCGAGGATCACAAAACAAGGTGTGAATAACCATGCTAATTCACTTGGTACTCTTAATATTATCACCTAATCAATGTGCCGGTTAACCACACACGCTCCATTGATCTATGACAAACATTAAGTCACCCTTCGTGATCCTTACTAGTCCTAGTTAGTGTGCCAGTTAACCACACACGCTCCACCAACGACTTGGTAAAGTACAAAGTGTGAATTCCATGGACTAGCACCACGTTCACATTTTTCCTAAAATAACTAAGATTGGGAATTAAAAGAGTTTAGTTACTTTATAATATTCATTATACTTTTAATGAGGATTTAAAGTCATTGTTCTACCCGTTCGGCTAACGACCCTCCACCGATCAAGCAAGCGGTGGGTGAGAGTATACACCCATTAAGTCGTCATTTTATAGGCAACAACCTTATACCCACCTTATAGACCGGCTTCGTGAATGAGGCTTACTAACGGTAAAACGACTTATTCTTATACATATATATAATAATTAACCATTAATGTTATAAATAGTATAAGGGTTGAATTTTAACTATTAAAACTCTAAGGTTTGGAATTAAAGTTTATTAAAGTGTGTGAAACTTTACAAATTTCAAAACTTGAGGGCAAGTTTTGTAACTTTGCAAAACTCTTCATTTCATAACTTATGAATTAAAGGTTCATAAAAATGAAGACTCTTCATTTTCATGTAACTTATGTGTTTTAAGTGTGTGTTAAATGAAAGTGACCTTTGGTAATCCATAACTTGAGGACAAATTATGGATTCCATTAAAACACATAAATGATAAAGAATTAATCCTAAACAATTCAGCAAATAATTCCTATCATTTTCTAAATTCATAAGAACATGAACATGATCATCAAAAATTCAAGAATTATATGAACACATAAAATCATGGAATTTTGATATATGCTATTGCAAATGGATTAGAACAACCATTACACCAACTAAAATAAGTTTTATAACACCAAAACAGTTTAGGGTAATGTTTCTAGTCCATTTCCAGCAGCAAAAGTCGAGGATCTGCATTCTTGCGATCCTACTCGTCGAGTGCATGAACTTACTCGCCGAGTAGGTTGAAGTTTGCCTTGGACTCGTCGAGTCCCCCCAATGGACTCGGCGAGTCCACCATGCTGACAGCAACGATTTCGACTTTTTCCACTATTTTGCATCAAGTATCAAACAAGCAAGCCTAGGCTCTGATACCACTGTTGGGTTTTGAGCAATCTAACACTTCCTAAGTGTGCATGCAACCCTAATAAACCTTGGATCTATGTTTGTCTAAATACATGCAAAATAATAATTTTCCAAGGTTTATAACCTATCTAACATGGCATGGGGAACATTTCAACATAAAAGAGTTAGAAGATATTACATACCTTTTGGTGAGTTTGGTTCTAAGGAGTTTGAGGGCCAAGCACCAATAGTGTGAATGCCTCAAATGGAATCACAAACACCACAAACTCTTGGAAAACTTTGAGAGAGTATACACCTTGTATAAAATCGGCCACACACATGCACACACACACTAGTTCACTAGTTTTCTCTTAGGCTCTATTTCATGCTCCATAAGCATGCTTATATAGTGTGCATGGTTAGGGTGAAACCCTAATAACCCATGTATTTTCCTTTTCCAAGGATCCATGGGTTAAAAGCTCCATGGATCATCCATGGACTTCCACATAAGCCTAGCCCATTAACAAATGAGTATTAGCCCACACTATATAAAACAAATAGCTCATAATTTAATTAGTATTCCTTTTAATCTCTAAATTAATTCATAATTAATTTAAGACTAAAACTAATTAAATAACGTAACTTCATATTAATATATTATAACTCATAATATATTAATAAATATATGTGTATAACTCTCATAAAATTATCCATAATAGTTTGGATGAGATGCAACTCAAATGGACCATGCTGGTCGGGTCAAGTATATACCAAATAAGTTATGGACTTAGACACCTTATCCAACATATAGATGTTTTAAAATTATTACTACTTTTTAATAATTTTTAATTAGAAGTTTATAAACTTTTAATTTTTTTAATACAACATTTTATGCTAGTATTTAACGAAGTATTTTAAAATGTTATAAAAAAGTATTAAATTATCATACAAATTTTGTTAAACACTTTTAAAATATTGTAAAAGAAAATTTAGAAATACTTGTATGAAAGTTATAAAAAAAAAATTGTATGAAAATGTAAATAAAAAAAAATCTTGTAAGAAAATTTTAAAACATTTATAAAATATTTGGTTGAAAATCATTTGTATTAAATTTATATGAAAAATATTTTTAAAAAAAGTTCAAAAAAATTATAAGCAAAGTTTAAAACATTGTATTAGAAAACCTTATAGAAAAAAAAATATTGTAAGAAATTATAAAAGGTTTTAAAAAATTGTAATATATATATATATATATATATATATATATATATATATATATATATATATATATAAACAACATTTTTTGTACACATTTGATCATTTAACTTGTTAAATGTGTTATCATATTACCATTATCATCTGTTATAGCATGTGATAATGATAATATTTAAATATATTTAACAAGTTAAATAATCAAATGTATAAAAAATTTTTTACCTAAACATGAATAAGACATAAATGTAATTACTCTACAAGTCATTTTCCCTAAAGAATATGCTTGCTTGGATTTATGGGTTGGGCTTAGTAATTATGTTATTATTTTGATAAATAAAAATCATAATATGGAATACCGAACAATTGAAATTATTATAAATGAATCGTTTTTTATCTACCATAATGGCTATCATGTTGGAAAAACAACATTTCATATTAAAATAATTTAATTTCGGACTAGTTTTATATCATACATCAAATGACACAATTACATTTTGGACTAAACATTATAGACAAGTTAAAAAAACAGTGTCTGAAATTTATGAACATGTAAACATCCTCATTTTAGCGATAAATTTGAACTTTGTTTATAGTTATTAAATTAGTTAATAAAATAAGAAGATAAATACATAAGAATAATCAAATATCAAATCTAACGATTTTGAAGGAAAGAATAATGATTCAATAAAATTAAATATTTATCTTGGCCAAATATTGCTGATGGGGTTAGGTTAATAAAATAAAAGTAAAGCTAATTATTTAGGGGCTTTGTCATAAAAGCCCTCAAATTTACATAAAAAAACCGGTTATGCCCAAAATCGTTTTTTTTTTACCACAGATGCCTAACATTTGCCCCTCATGTTTCATTTCAATGTTTTTTACCGGTTCCCCTTAAACAACCGGTTACTTCCACCTTTTTAACCCCCAAACATAAACCTCTTTCGTTAACATCGATCCAAAGTCTTTCCCTCCCCTGTCTTCTATTCTCTCCCTCGTCTTCTACCCAAAGTATCTGTAAAATGTCGACTTCGTCTGCCAAATCAAGCTTCCAAGGTGGTCCAACATTAAGAAAGAAAAGAATAGTTAGATGTGGTTGTGGAGATGTGTGCAAGGTATCTGTTGCTCGAACACCTGAGAACTATGGAAAGAAGTTTTACAGGTGCCCTAATTACAAGGTAAACAATTTGCCCTAATTTGTAAATTTCTTGAGAAACCTTGAAATGGTATAATGAAGAAACCTTGAGAAACCTTGAAACAATTTGCCCTAATTTGTAAATTTACCCTAATTTGTATGTAATTCATACAAATTATTGTTTTTTTCTAGGTGGAAGAAAAGGATTGTGGTTTTTTCAAATGGTACAATGAAGAAGATGGTCACATTATCGACCCAACTCACACAAAGTAGAAGTAGGGGCAAGGGCAGGGGCAGGGGCAGGGACAGTTGAAGACTTTGGTAGAAATAATTGTAGGTCTTTGGGTTCTTATTTTTGTAATGGTGACAATAGTTGTTTTGAAGATGTAAATCATTTTGGATTAGCTTTTGGTAGAATGTTTGGGTTGACTTGGCTTTTGGTTTTTAGTTGCAAATGGAAGTACAACGCTGAAGTTGGCTAGTAACTGTTGTTTTGGATGAAGATTAAATAGCTAAATGGTATATGGTTCATAATATACATTAAATTGCTAAATGGTAAAGTACAATGCTAAAATTGGCTAACTGTAGTTACAAATGATACATAATATATATGCCAATGGTATGGATCATACAAAATATTTGTGAAATGCAAATGGTAAAGTACAATGAAATGGTACAATGTTGTGAAATGGTAAAATAGAAATTATCTGTGAAATGTAAATGGTAAACATAACAAACATATGGTTCATAATATACATTAAATTGCTAAATGGTAAAGTACAATGCTAAAATTGGCTAACTGTAGTTACAAATGATACATAATATATATGCCAATGGTATGGATCAAAAAAACATAGTATAAAATAACAAACATAACAAACATATTATAACCATAATGAGGGGATTCATTACATCATATTCATGTACCAATACAAAAGATTGCAAAAGATCAACTAACATGTACCATCCATCCATTTGTACCAAATTGCCAAAAATATATCCCAAAAAGGCAACCCAAAAGGTACATGAGAACAAGTGGATGAAAGGTATACTTAGTGGGTGTATAAACTAACATGTACAAAATGTACCAAAAAGGGCTTCCTGTGCAAATGCCCAAGTATACCATTCCCACCTAAATCCCCCATATACATAACTAAGTACTCCAGATTCACTGGATTTGAACATGTGGAACCACCCCCATCTTTATCAAAAACTGCCTTTTTAAGCTTTAGTTTAGTGATCCTCTATGATTTCTTTCTTTTCCTTGTCTTAGGCACTATCAGATGACCTTCATCATCAGCCACATTTCCATCATCAGCAACCTCATTATTTAGAACATCACCAGCAGCCTCATTCCCGTGATTAACACCTTTACCTTCAATCACATCACCATCATCTTGATTTTCAACACCTTCACCTTCACCTTCAATCACACCACCATCATTTAGAACATCATTTACAAAGTCAGCTTCACCTTCATCAACTCAGGCTCATCCTCATTTAAGTCCTGATGCAAGAAATAACAAGGTTAATAAATAACATATATTTAAAATTACAAGGTTAATAAATTACCATCTCAACTGGTGGAGTGTCATCAAGTTCAATTTCCAACCACCCCATGCTTTCAATTTCACCAATGGAATATCGTGCTTCAAGTAAATTTGCTATGTCTTCAACACTTATCTTCATTTTATCTGGGAGAACATCTGATGCATATCCTTCAGTAAATTCAGGTTCTACACCACCTTCATTCACCAATGGAACATCAGATGCATCTGATGCATTTCCAGAACCAAGAATTTGATCAATTGCATCTCCAACTTCATCAAGACTTTGTTTTATATCTTGGGCAACCTTTACTGGAACATCAACTACTTCTTCTTCTATCACCATAATGTCATCTTCCTCTTGTATCACCTTATTCACCAAAGGAACATCATTAACAGCAGGAAGTTGTATCACCTCATTCACAACTGGAACTTGGTTATTGACCAAATGAACTTCTTTAAAAATTGGCTCTGGCACCTTCACTGACACCTCAGTTTCTTCCTCTTCTATCATCTCATTCACCAAAGGAACATCATTAAGAGCAGCAGCTTGAGCAACCTTATTTGGAAGCTGGTTGTTGACTTCATCCTGAAATTTGGTTGTTGACTTCCTATTTGGCTTTCTTACACCCAATTTCTTCCTTCTAACATCTGGGACAGTTACTTCACTTGAAATTTCACCAACTCTGAAACTTGGGCCTCTTAAACCTAATTTCCTCATTTTCTTGCTAGTGTTAGAACTTGAAGCATGCAGACTGCCCTGTTGACTTGCTTGTTGACTAGGTTGAGTGGTTACAGTTGATGTCACAAGTGGTTGACTGCCCTGTTGACTTGCTTGTTGACTAGATTGAGTGGGTACAGAAACATGTGGATTGGATCCAGCTACATCACATTTCCTAGGCCTCCCAATCTTCTTTGGTGGCATAGGAACTGGTACCTTTTTTCATTCTTGTAGCCTTTTTTATTATGCCCATACTCAAGACAATTAGCACATCTCACTGTCCTTGGGGGTTTCACCCTTGAAGTGGAACTAAACTTACTCTCTTTCTCACTTGCATGCCTCCTTCTTTTGGTTTTGGGCCTACCAGGCATTTTCCTACCAACAGGTGGCAAAGGCTTGTTGTATCCAGTTAGAGGCAACATATTACTCCCATTCACAGGACTGATGTTTGTTGAGTAGCATTCCTTGAGTTTATTCACTGAAAAGTAGTCACTAATATATCCATCTGGAGTTTGGTGGATATAATTAATGGCTGCTATGGCATGGACACAAGGGATTCCAGACAAATCCCATAATCTGCAAGAACAAATCCTACCATCCAAATCTACCTTGTAATTAGTACATGCTCTTCTCACTTCAAATACATTTCCTAAGCTATGCACTACTAACCAAAGCCTGTATGAAGATAAATGAGTATGTATTAGTCATGATATATCAACTATAATGACAATTAGACAAAGAAACAATTATTTTGTGTCTTACCTAAAGTTCTTTCCAAAAAGATTCATCTTCTTAATCACCTCTGGACATATATTACCTTTCCATTTACTGCATTCATCATTCATAAAGGAAAACCTATCCATTATGTATATCCTTATCTCTTCAAGCATTGTAATCAAAGGTTTTTTCCTAGCTTCTACAATTATGGAGTTGAAACACTCTGAAATACCATTCTCCACTGCCTCACAAGCAAACCCTACACTCATGTAAGCTCTGCACCATGTTTTGGGTTCTTTTGACATTAGATACTCATATGCACTAGGGCTTATGGTCTTTATTTTTTCCATGTTTCTCAAGAAGTCACCTTAAACACAACTCATTGCACAAGCCTAGAACAGCTTCTTCAACTCCAATCCAGAGAAAGCTTTATTAAAATTTGCATAAATGTGTCTAGCACATTGCCTGTGCTCCACATGTGGCAAAATAACCTTAACAGATTCAAGCAAACCCTGTGAACAGACATATTATCTTAGTATTTATAACCATATTGAAATAATCAAATTGAAGTATACTATAATTATAAGGGAACTTACTTTATGTTGATCAGAAATAACAACCAAATCTACACCAGTACCAAGGTCAAGATCATCCTTCTGAAGCTCCAGAAACCAGGTCCAATTATCCTTGTTTTCCACATCAACAACAGCCCAAGCTATTGGGAACACTTGGTTATTAGCATCTCTACCTATGGCTGTGAGTAATTCACCTTTTACCTGACCCTTTAGGAAGCATCCATCCAACCCTATTACCTTCCTACACCCTATTTTCCAGCAAACACTTAAAGCCTTGAAACATATGTAAAACCTTTTAAAATAATTCTTATCATCTGGATTGTTAGTAAAACCAACTTTGCATGTAGACCCAAGGTTTGATCTCAATAACTCTTGGGCATAATCCCAAATTCTTGCATAGTGTTCATTTAATTTACCCTCAATCAGTTCTTTTGCCCACTATTTTGCCCTTCTAACCTGTCCTATAGATACCACACATCTATATCTTTGTTTGATGTCACTGATCATCTCCCTAAGTTTAACTTTGGGCTTATTTGCTATCTCAGTTACATAGTGTCTTCCAATCCATTTTGGGGTAACAATAGACCCAAAGTTAAACACTCTAGAACAAAGATGCTCAGAATTCATTGCTTTAACCTGAAAGGTTCTGTTATTGTACATCCATGCTGCATAAAGTCTAAAAGGGCATTTATTATCTTCATGTCTCTTACCACATCTTGCAACAATTCTTCTATTGTCACTCTTCTGAAAGTATATTTGGTACCCTCCATTTACTGCATAGTTTGTCACACAGAATTTCAGTTGTGCAGGTGATTCAAACACGTCCCCTAACTTTGGTTCCATCTTATCCCACCTAACATTTGGATCGTGTATTCTGTATTTGTTAGTCACTTCTTCCTCTGCCTCCTCATCATTTTGCAAATCATTACCATGGTCCACTCGATCTTTCATCTCATCAGTCATACTTGCATTTCTAATGTTCGCATCACAAAGTAGAATGTTAAGAAAATGATCCTTACATTTATCAAGCCTTGATACAAACTCCTGTCGTGGTTCATGATCCATTTAAATCCCGTGTAGCTCAAAATCCATCTCATTTAACCCAGAAAATGGCTCGTAAATTCCAGAAAATGGGTCGTCGTAACCATCGCCTGAAGAACCCATTTCTAACCCCTGCACAATCGCAACCATTATCATGAAAAGTAAGGACTTAATAGAGATGATTTCTCGTAAAAAACATGATCAGACCGTAATTTCTTACCTATTGAAAAAATCTAGCTTCAGACAATGAGAATGCTTCACCAAAATGGGAGGTGGAGAGTGTTAACGGAGGAGACGGGCAAATGTTACCGGTTGCAAATGGGGAAGTAACCGATTGTTTAAGGGGAACCGATAAAAAACATTGAAATGAAACATGAGGGGCAAATGTTAGGCATCTGTGGTAAAAAAACCGATTTTGGGCATAACCAGTTTTTTTATGTAAATTTGGGGGCTTTTATGACAAAAACTCAATTATTTATGTCACATGTGGCCAAATTATGCAAAATAGAATGTTGATGGAACAAATTAGTTAGTTGTTTAAAGTTTAGACATAAGACCATCCACAACGATTTGGCAGATGGTCCTGCAAATGAGTTTTCATTGCTATGTAGGATTATGTACAGAAAGGCTTGCAAATATTAACTTATTCATTTTATTATTATTATTATTATTATTATTATTATTATTATTATTATTTATCATTATTCATTATTTCTAATACCTAGACACAGATATATATTTTAAGATATCTAAAACATTTTGTTAATTTTTAGTGGGATCATTCTAAAGAAAATGTTAGCATATATATATATATATATAAGGTAATTGTTAATGTGGCAGTGGGGATCACTTTTGAAAGATGAGTGTTATTGCACTGATATGAATAGTTATTACAAAACTGATGTGACATAATTGAAAGATTAGTGACATTGCACTGATATGTATGGTCTAAGAATCATATTCTCCTTCATTTTAAATGAGGAATTGATAGGAGGAACTAGAAAACTTGTACAAGGCGATTTATAGCTAGGGGGAAGAACTAGAGTACGATTAAACTGGCATCAAAGAAATAAAGCTAGAAATAATATTCAAAATCATTGGAGTTAAGAAAATCTAACTAATTTCTAGTTATGTCAGACCAAGGATTTCTAATACAGCGGTTTCAGGTGGTGTCCTCCCTGTTTGAGGTCGAGGGTTCAAATCTCGTCGTGGACATAGGTGAAATTAGGTGTTAGTTTAGGTGTAGATTATGTATTTATATTTGTCGGTTCAAAAAAAGTTCTAGTTATGTTAGGTTTTTTTTTAATTTGAAAATAAATGTTATCTTGGATGTTTGTTTGAGTTTCTAGTTAGTCACTCTCATTAAACCACTAATATACATTCAATCAAATCACAAATTGTTTGTTCGGGTGTTCATGAATTCGTTTTTGGAAAGATTCAAATCCTAACTATGGTGAGCTTGATTTGAACTTCAAATATGAATACATTGTTAGTTTCAAACTTATTTGAAGTACTCTAAGCTTTTTTTAAACAACTGAATCCATCATAATTAGGAATTTCCAATCAATGACCTATAATTTATGTTTTCAATTACGAGGAGGACCTTCCATGGAGTTTTGAGTTGAACTTATGACATGATTCAACTTTTTTAAATGAATTAAATATCATTTAATTTTTGGGTTAGGTGTCTAAGCTAATAACTGAATTAATATATACTTGAATTATTAGAAAAGTCATTTTGGATTGCCCTTAAACCTAGTAAGTGAATATGATGATCTTTTAGAGAGGAAAACTGATTTATTATATGATTAATAAATTAATTAGAAATCAATATAAATAATTTATTAATATAATATGTGAATAATATATTGATTAGAAATAATATTGTTTAATTATAAAATAATAAAAAATTAATTAGAATTAATTTTAAGACTAATTGGAATAAATAAAAGCGGAAGGAATATAGGCGACAATGTTCAAAAGTTGAACAATGAGCAATTCTAGAGTACGATTAAACTGGCATCAAAGAAATAAAGCTAGAAATAATATTCAAAATCATTGGAGTTAAGAAAATCTAACTAATTTCTAGTTATGTCAGACCAAGGATTTCTAATACAGCGGTTTCAGGTGGTGTCCTCCCTGTTTGAGGTCGAGGGTTCAAATCTTGTCGTGGACATAGGTGAAATTAGGTGTTAGTTTAGGTGTAGATTATGTATTTATATTTGTCGGTTCAAAAAAAGTTCTAGTTATGTTAGGTTTTTTTTTAATTTGAAAATAAATGTTATCTTGGATGTTTGTTTGAGTTTCTAGTTAGTCACTCTCATTAAACCACTAATATACATTCAATCAAATCACAAATTGTTTGTTTGGGTGTTCATGAATTCGTCTTTGGAAAGATTCAAATCCTAACAATGGTGAGCTTGATTTGAACTTCAAATATGAATACATTGTTAGTTTCAAACTTATTTGAAGTACTCTAAGCTTTTTTTAAACAACTGAATCCATCATAATTAGGAATTTCCAATCAATGACCTATAATTTATGTTTTCAATTACGAGGAGGACCTTCCATGGAGTTTTGAGTTGAACTTATGACATGATTCAACTTTTTTAAATGAATTAAATATCATTTAATTTTTGGGTTAGGTGTCTAAGCTAATAACTGAATTAATATATACTTGAATTATTAGAAAAGTCATTTTGGATTGCCCTTAAACCTAGTAAGTGAATATGATGATCTTTTAGAGAGGAAAACTGATTTATTATATGATTAATAAATTAATTAGAAATCAATATAAATAATTTATTAATATAATATGTGAATAATATATTGATTAGAAATAATATTGTTTAATTATAAAATAATAAAAAATTAATTAGAATTAATTTTAAGACTAATTGGAATAAATAAAAGCGGAAGGAATATAGGCGACAATGTTCAAAAGTTGAACAATGAGCAATTCTAGAACCTCTAGGAGGGGGGGGGGGGGGATTCTAGAAGGGCTTTAGGGTTTCCTTAGGTATCAAGGGAACATTGCATGCCTTACAGTCGAGGTTAAAGATTAAGGCTTATCTTAGGAAACTGCCTTATCCATAGCTCATTTGATCACCTATACAAACCCTCAATGTAGTTCTAAATTTCGGCCATCTCTTTTTCCTAGGCATAGCCGAAATTTCTCCATCCCCTCTCCTCTCTCTTAAGCCTCCTTTTTTCTAGGGTTGGGTGTGAACCATCAGAGACACAAGATTGATGGTGCTAGCTTCCAAATTACTACAAGAAGGATTTTTGTTTGATTGTTTGCTATAAAAATCAAAAGGTATGTTTTCTTATATGAATTTCGAAATTACCTAGGGTTATAGCGTTCTTGTTGTTCAATAGAATGTTACTTCAGTAGAGTTATGACTATATTTGATAGGTTGCATGTACCCTTAAGTGTATAAGGATATATCCGCGTTATTGCATGTAAAACCCATCGGTGGTATCAGAGCGTATGGTTGTCTAATAATTTAATGTACATTGCTTGAACTTGAAAAAAAATCCAAATTGGAGGAAAGACAAAATCGCCATCTGTTGTGTAACACTCGGTTTTGGATTTGCTTTATTTTTCGGGGCTGCAACCCAATCATCAGTTGTCATGAGGTTTAGGGCCTTGGAAAAGAAAGGATTTGGCCCTTCTCGGATGTGGGTGTTATGGTTTAAGTATTCTAAGTGTTCGATGGTGTCTTCGAAGGCCAGGGGTATAATCGTAAATTGATAACTCGCTCTTTTATGAATTTCGGGTTTTTGTTCGGGAAGTTTTAAGGCGATGGTGAGTTGTTAGAAGCGTATGGCTTGTCGCCACCTTCCTGTGGGTATAAGGTGTTGGATTAGGTATCTAAGCTCATAACTATAATTGGTATATGTACTTGACCCAAATGTAGCATGATCCTTTTAGGTTGCCTTCACTAAAGCAATTTGATAGGATGGATTTTTTGAGAAGAGGTTATTTGTGGTTTATTAATATATTATAAGTATAATATATTGATTGATAAATCATATTATTTAATTAGTATTGATCAATAATTAATTTAGTTATCAAAAGATACTAATTAAATATACGGGGATTGATTATGTAAATCAGTAATACTTATAGTTGGGCTAGTGATCCATGGTTGGTTAGGGTGGGGTAAACATATATGATAGCCCATAAAGGTTAAACCCATGTAACTTAAGAGATATGAATGGTCATGGGAATTAGGGTTTGCATGGATGTAACCCTAGACTTTCCCACACTAAAAAAGGAACCCCATAGTCACCAAAATCGCCCCCCATGCATTCTAAGAAGATTCACAACCGATTTTGAGCTACCTCTCATAAGCCTCCTGTTGCACTTGGTGTTTGTGACACATTAGAGGCATCACATTTGAGGTGCTAAAGCTTTTGAAGGCCAAGAACTCTAAGCTACACTAAGAGGTATTCATATGCTTTAGTTTTATGTTGTATATCTCAAAGTTTTATATGTTAGTTTAGGCTTCATGCTTTGGAAAAAATATTGCATGTATAATAGAGAAAAATTAGATTCAAATCATCTAGGGTTGCATGTGCACCATAGGAGTGTTATAGTGCTCAAAACCCTACAGTGGTATCAGAGCCTATGGTAGTTTTCTGTTATATTGTTGCATTGTTCATTGTTTAAAGTTGAAGCAAACTGAAAATTGCATTCTGACAGACTGGACTCGTCGAGTCCATGGATGAACTCGACGATTTCATGATGAACTCGACGTATCCATTAACTGACTCGACGAGTCGGACAGTCTGTTAGTAGATTTTCAGGATTTTTGGCCTAGATTGGATTGGGATCACTACCACAAACTGTTTTGCATCATAAAATATGTTTGTTCTGATATGGCAGTGATAGTACTCATCTAATCAAAAGATAATTGTCAAGATTTTAAGATAATTGTTGGTTTATATGATAAACAAAGTTACTTGTAAAATGTTGATTTGATATTATCTTGTTTTATGAGTTTAGTTAGATCAATCATGAGTTATATAATAATTTTAGTTGTTGAAATTGATCTAAATGTTTTAATGAGTTCCATAACTTGTCATCAAGTTATGAAACACGAAAAGTCTCATCCATTAAAATTACATTAAACTCATAAGTTATAGAAATGAAGAGTTTTGAAGAGTTTTAAAATTTGCCCTCAAGTTTTGTAATTTATAAAGTCTTACTAATGAAACATTTAATTCCAAACCCTAGAGTTTTAAAAAATTAAAATTCAACCCTTATACTATTATAATATTAAAAGTTAATACTTATATATATATATATATAAGACAAGTCAGTATTACTGTTAGTAGGCCTTATTCTCGAAGCCGGTCTATAAGGGGGTATAAGGTTACTGCCTATAAAATTGTGGTTTAATGGGTGTCAATTCTCACCCACTGCTTCCTTGACTGGTGGAGGGTCATTAGTCGAACGGGTAGGATATGACATTAATCCTCATTAATAAGTATAATGAAATTATAAAGTAACTAAACTTTTATAAATTCCCAATCTTAGTTACTTTAGGAAAAAATGTGAAAATGGTGTTATTCTATGAAATTGCACTTTGCACCTTGTCAAGTCGTTAGTGGGGCGTGTGTGGCTAACCGACACACTAATTGTCACATTCGAAAAATTCAAGCCAATTAAAAACTTTCCAAACATTCAAAAGCAATTGTTATTACATTCTTGTTTTCTGTAACAGCCCGGATCCCAAGGTATCTTCATTTCATATATTTTAACATTCTGTGAGGGGACTCGGCGAGTTGGTGGTCGAACTCACCGAGTCGGGTCGCGGTTTTTAGCGGGGGTTCGCGTCCGGACTCGGCGAGTCCAAGGGATGGACTCGGCGAGTTCGCGCTGTTTAATGAAACCCTAATTTCCCGGTCCTAAGTCCTATTTAAAGGACCTTATGGCCCGCATTGGCGGCCACCTTGAACCCTAAGAGCCTCCATATGTCTGTAAGCCCTTGTGAGTGTGTTTGAAGACCATTTGTTCATCATTTTGTGTGATATTGCAAGGAAAGGAGGGAGAGGAGCAAGCTTGAAGTGTTGGGGAGCTTAGATCTGTTGCTATTTCATCAAGGGAGTCTTCTTGAGGTAATTTTCAGATCCAAACTTCGTGTTTTGTGTTGATGTGCCAAATCTAGGGTTTCTTCTTGCGTTTCTTGGCTTGAATAAGAAGTATGAGAGGTCCCATGGAGATATGGAACCTAGATCTGGACTTTAGCAGGTCCAGGAGACCCCTTATGACAAGCTTTATGTCCATTCTTTTGAGTTAGAAGCTAAACTTGCCATATTAGAGGTTGTTTCTTCAAAATAAGCCTTGTATGCATTGCATGGCAACCAAGACTGAGACTTTACGTGACAAATAAGCTTGGGAAGGCCAGATCTATGTATGTATGGAGCGGATCTGACCGTAAAAGCCAGTTTTAGCTGGTGCATGGCATGGACTCGCCGAGTCTGAAGAACAGACTCGACGAGTCGCTTGAAGATTGTCCTTGAGACCATCCTGTGCGTAGTCCGGACCGAGTTGTGGGCGACTCAGTGAGTCGCAGAGAGTTGGAAAGGTTTTGACAGGTGGACCGAGTCAGGTTGGGACTCACCGAGTTGACCTTCGACTCGGCGAGTTGAGTCGCGGTGGCCCTGTGATTCAGGCCCAGGGGGGGGACTCGTCGAGTCGGGGGAGTACTCGACGAGTCAAGGGGGAATAACCCTGATAGTTGATTAAAATGTGTAGACTCACCGAGTCACTAGTGTGCACTCGCCGAGTCCGGTCCAAATTGATTAAAGACATTTGACCAAGTCAACCTGTGCCGACTTGATAAGGATGGCCCACCTTTGTGGTACAAGTAATAATTATAGATTTATAATATCATAGGAGGATTACAGCTCGAGGGTTCGAGTCCGAGTGATTTCAGGATTCACGATTAGCGACCTAGCGAGGCATTCGAGGTGAGTCTTCTCACTATACTGTACCCGGAAGGGTTTTGGTTGTGTGACCGGAAGGTCGAATATGATATGAAATATATGCCTTATGTGTGTTAAGTTATTTGCTATATGTGTCATGTATGATATGTTTGATTTGGGCCGGAAGGCAACATGTTATGGGCCGGAAGGCGTGGTCATATGGACTGTAAGGGTTGACGTGGGTAGGACCGCAAGGTTTACCCAGTCGGGACGGAAGTCCCCTTAGACACGTGGACCGGAAGGTCAAGGCCTGGAAAGGCGTATGTGCGTATGTTGTATTTTGGGAACTCACTAAGCTTTATGCTTACAGTTGTCGCATTATGTGTTTCAGGTACTAGTGAGGATCGTGGGAAGGCGCCAGCGTGACCGTACACACACTCGGGGAAACTATTTTGTTATCTTTTGTTATGTAATCGGTTGTGACTACATTGATACCTTGGAATCTAAACTTATTACTCATGTTTTGATGGTTGTAAAAATGAAAATTTTTGGTTGGAATTTTATGACGTTACAAGTTGGTATCAGAGCCTTGGTTTGAGGGATTCGGGTACACCTTCGGGCGTAACTGAACTCAAACCGGGGATTTGAGAAAATTTAAAAAAAAAATTAATTAATTAAAATTAAAAATTTTGAGAAGTGAGACGACCAAAGAAGAAAAAGTGTGTACGGTCAGCCAGCGCCCGAACGGTAAAAATCCCCAAAATACTCTTATTATATGTGTTACGATATATGATATGATATGATATGATACGCATGCTAGTAGACTAGGTATACATATTAGGACTAGAGTGGCCTGATTTTGTGATGCCTTAGTCTAGGGAAACTTGCTTCTATGAGGTGCTCGAGAGCGAGTGAGTAACTAGAGTATGAAAAGAATAGAGTGCTCAGGATTCGGGGTTTGGGGAGGAGGACTTGGGGTGAATACCGATGCGGTGTAATTGGTAGTATTGGGCCCGTACTACCAAGGACACCGGGTCAGTGGGCAGCCCAAGTAAGATCCCCTGAGTATCGGAGACTGAGTAGGACTGCGTTATCGAGTGCGATTTTGCCCGATAGAGTCTCTGATATTTTTATGTTGTATTTCAGAGACATCATGGTTGGACCGCGACACAGACCTGGCACGAGTGGAGTGACTGACGAGGAGCTTCGTCAGATGATTCGTGAGGAGGTAGCTGCAGCGATCCGGGCCGAGATTCCGGAGATGTTTGGGTCTGTTAAGACCACGCTGATGGAGACATTTGATGAGCGGTACGCTGCGTTGACTGAGGCTGCCGCCGCTGCAGCTACCGCAGCTGTGGCCGCTGCCAGACCACAGGGGGGTGACTCGTTGCTGTTCCGGGAGTTCAGCAACACGAAACCACCAGAGTTTGACGGGACGCAGGATCCGATTGCTGCGATAAGGTGGATTGCGGATATCGAGGGATGCTTCTATACTTGCTCATGCCCGGAGCATCTGAGGGTGCGGTTCGCCTTGAACCAGCTCCGCCTGGGAGCAAAGGATTGGTGGAAGTTCGTGACGGCGAACTTCACTCTTGCGGAGGTTTCAGCCGTGACTTGGGAGAGATTTACTGCTATGTTCAGAGACGAGTATGTTCCCCCGGTGGAGAGGGAACGGTTGGTTCAGGAGTTCTTGACCCTCAAGCAGGGTAACGATTCGGTTACAGTGATCACACGGAAGTTTCATGAAAGGGCGATGTTCTGCCCCGAGCAGGTGTCCACGGAGCAGGCTCGGATGAGCCGGTATTTGGGAGTGCTGAGGAGAGACATCCGGGAGTTCGTATCGAACTCGTCATATCAGAATTTTGCTGAGCTTCAGGTGAATGCCAGGAAGCGTGAGATCGAGTTGGAGACCCAGGCCAGGGAGGAGGTCGAGTCTCAACCGGTGGATCGGCGGCCGGCTCAGTCGCAGCCGGCAGCCAAGCGGACCAAGTCCGCTGATTTGAGATCCGGAGGGCAGAAGAGTCGCACTTGTGGGAAGTGCGGCAAGGGTCACGAGGGGGCATGTCGATCGGGTGTTTGCTACAAGTGTGGAAAGGAGGGGCACATTGCGAGGGATTGCCCCAAGGGATTTATGGTTTGCTTCCATTGCAACCAGACTGGCCATCGGAAGGCCGACTGCCCCCAGCTTCGCCAGGGATCTTCGCCTACTGCCAGGGTTCCTGAGGTTCGGCCAGTGAAGACCGAGGCCCCGAAGGCTCGTGGGAGAGCTTTCCAGTTGACTGCGGAGGAGGTCCGCGCGGCGCCTGATGTAGTGGCCGGTATGTATTCTTTCATGTATTTACATTTATGCTGAAATATTATGCTTATATTACTATCTGCGTAGGTACTTTTCTTGTGAATCATGTGCCTGCTTTGGTATTATTCGACTCGGGTGCGAGTCGGTCCTTTGTTTCATTGGCTTTTAGCCAGCACATCGATATTGATCGGGAGACGATGAGTCGTCCCCTGCGAGTTGCTATAGCAAATGAGAGAGCGGTATACGCCACCGAGGTGATTCGAGGATGCGTGCTCGAGATTTTTGGGGTCGAGTTTCCTATAGACTTGGTCCCTATAGCTATGGGGGATGTTTGCATTATCGTGGGCATGGATTGGTTGAGTAAGTTTGGAGCAGTCATTGACTGCGAGAGACAGCTGGTGATGATTCGAGACCCTAGTGGGGGAGTGCTCACGGTTTATAGTGAAGGGACCCGGTGTGGGTCGGCGTTTTGTTCAGCGGCCAGGGCAAGGCAGAGTTTGCAGCAGGGCTGTGATGGATTCATAGCCTATGTGATGGATACTCGTGTGACCGCGGAGAGGCCCAATTCGATTGATGACGTTCCGGTTGTATGCGAGTTTGCGGATGTGTTCCCCGAGGAGTTACCAGGTGTGCCTCCGGAAAGGCAAGTGGAGTTTCGTATCGATTTGGTTCCGGGAGCGGCGCCCATCACCAAGGCACCTTACCGTCTCGCTCCACCGGAAATGCAGGAATTATCCTCGCAGCTTCAGGAGCTGTTGGGGAAGGGATTCATTCGACCGAGTAGTTCGCCTTGGGGAGCGTCGATTTTGTTCGTCAAGAAGAAGGATGGTTCACATCGGATGTGTATCGATTATCGGGAGTTGAACAAGTTGACGGTTAAGAACCGATACCCGTTACCTAGGATCGACGACCTGTTCGATCAGTTGCAGGGGGCATCTTGGTTTTCCAAGATTGACTTGAGGTCGGGATATCATCAGATGAGGGTTCGCGAGGAGGATATCCAAAAGACTGCCTTCAGGACTCGTTATGGACATTATGAGTTTGTGGTGATGCCTTTTGGGCTCACCAATGCCCCGGCCGCATTCATGGATCTCATGAACTGGGTGTACCGACCGATGCTGGATCGGTCGGTGATCGTATTCATCGATGATATTTTGGTGTATTCGAGGACTAGGGACCAGCATGAGGAACATTTGCGGGAGATTCTTCGGGTTTTGAGATCGGAGAGACTGTATGCCAAGTTCTCAAAGTGTGATTTCTGGTTACGAGAGGTCCAGTTCCTCGGGCATCTTGTGAACCAGAAGGGGATATTGGTCGACCCGGCCAAGATTGAGGCGGTGTTGAGGTGGGAGGTGCCGAGATCGCCCACCGAGATCAGGAGTTTTCTGGGATTGGCTGGATATTACCGCAGATTTATCAAGGATTTCTCCAAGATTGCTGTGCCACTTACTAGGATGACCCGGAAGGGTGTTACGTTTTCATGGGGACCGGAGCAGCAGTCTTCATTTGAGACGCTTCGTCAGAAATTGTGCGAGGCTCCAGTACTTGCACTCCCGGAAGGGATGAAGGATTTTGTGGTATACTGTGATGCCTCTATATCGGGTTTGGGGGCGGTACTTATGCAGAGGGGTCATGTGATAGTGTACGCTTCGAGGCAGTTGAAGCCTCATGAGTCGAGATATCCCACGCACGACCTGGAATTGGGGGCGGTGGTGTTTGCCCTCAAGATCTGGCGACACTATTTGTACGGGGTTCGGTTTACGATTTACACGGACCATAAGAGCTTGAAATACTTGATGGATCAGCCAAATCTGAATATGCGATAGAGGAGGTGGTTGGATGTGGTGAAGGATTACAATTGTGAGATCCTGTACCACCCGGGCAAGGCTAATGTGGTAGCCAACGCATTGAGCCGTAGGGCGGATAGCGCCCCGATCCGAGATATTTGTATGAGGTTGATGGTTTTGGCCTCGATTATGGATATTATTCGAGGGGCTCAGATGGAGGCTGCGAAACCGGAACACCAGAAGAAGGAACGGGTTGTAGGTCAGGTATCAGGATTTGTTACGGATGGTCGAGGGCTTATGACTTTTCAGGGACGAATTTGGGTGCCGTTTGTGGGCGGTGCGCGCACTATTTTGATGGAGGAAGCACATCGATCGAAATTCTCGATTCATCCTAGTGCTACGAAAATGTATTTGGATCTCAAGAAGGAGTACTGGTGGCCATGCATGAAAAGGGATTTCGCTTGGTTCGTCGAGAGGTGCTTGACTTGTCGGCAGGTCAAGGCCGAACACCAGCGACCGCACGGTAAGCTGTAACCGCTAGAGATTCCCGAATGGAAGTGGGAACAAATCTCTATGGATTTCATCACCAAGTTACCGCGAACGGCGAGAGGAGTCGATGCGATTTGGGTGATCGTGGATCGGCTGACAAAGAGCGCTCATTTTCTAGCTATTAGTGAGAGCTCTTCTACGGAGAAGTTGGTTGAGTTATATGTGAGGGAAGTAGTATCTCGGCACGGGGTGCCGATCTCGATTATTTCGGACTGCGACGTGCGTTTCACTTCCAGGTTCTGGAAGAAATTCCATGAAGAGTTGGGTACTAGGTTACATTTCAGTACGACATATCATCCTCAGACAGATGGTCAGAGTGAGCGGACAATACAGACACTTGAGGACATGCTTCGGGCATGTGTGTTGGACTTCGGAGGGAGTTGGGACACCTATCTACCTTTAGCAGAGTTCTCGTATAACAACAGCCATCATTCAAGCATTGGTATGCCGCCCTTTGAGCTGTTGTATGGGCGGAGGTGTCGCACCCCCGTCTGTTGGGGTGAGGTGGGACAGCAGGTTATGGGTAGCACGGAGATCGTGCTTCAGACGACCGAGCAAATTCAGATGGTCAGGCAAAGGTTGTTGACCGCTCAGAGCCGACAGAAGAGTTATGCAGACAGGCAACGGTCCGAGCTTGAGTTCCAAGTTGGTGATCTCGTGCTCCTGAAGGTCTCTCCTTGGAAAGGAGTGATTCGGTTCAGGAAGAGGGGCAAGTTGGGGCCCCGATATATTGGTCCTTTCCGTGTGATCGCAAGGGTGGGTCGGGTAGCCTACCGTTTAGACTTGCCAGCAGAGTTGGGAAAGATTCACGATACTTTCCATGTGTCGCAACTGTGGAAATGTATAGCCGACGAATCAGCGGTGGTTCTGTTATGGGATATTCAGGTGGATGCAAGTCTGAATTATGCTGAAAGACCTGTAGCCATCAAAGATCGGAAGATCAAGGTTTTGAGAAACAAGGAGGTACCCCTGGTATTGGTTCAGTGGCAGCATCGGAAGGGATCAGAGATGACCTGGGAGCCGGAACGGGAGATGCGGGAGCAGCATCCGGAGCTTTTTGCCTAAGCGGGACTTCGAGGGCGAAGTCTTATTCTAGTGGGGGAGATTTGTAACAGCCCGGATCCCCAGGTATCTTCATTTCATATATTTTGACATTCTTTGAGGGGACTCGGTGAGTTGGTGGTCGAACTCGCCGAGTCGGGTCGCGGTTTTTAGCGGGGGTTCGCGTCCGGACTCGGCGAGTCCAAGGGATGGACTCGGCGAGTCCGCACTGTTTAATGAAACTCTAATTTCCCGGTCCTAAGTCCTATTTAAAGGACCTTATGTCCCTCATTTGCGGCCACCTTGAACCCTAAGAGCCTCCATACGTCTGTAAGCCCTTATGAGTGTGTTTGAAGACCATTTGTTCATCATTTTGTGTGATATTGCAAGGAAAGGAGGGAGAGGAGCAAGCTTGAAGTGTTGGGGAGCTTAGATCTGTTGCTATTTCATCAAGGGAGTCTTCTTGAGGTAATTTTCAGAGCCAAACTTCGTGTTTTGTGTTGATGTGCCAAATCTAGGGTTTCTTCTTGCATTTCTTGGCTTGAATAAGAAGTATGAGAGGTCCCATGGAGATATGGAACCTGGATCTGGACTTTAGCAGATCCAGGAGACCCCTTATGACAAGCTTTATGTCCATTCTTTTGAGTTAGAAGCTAAACTTGCCATATTAGAGGTTGTTTCTTCAAAATAAGCCTTGTATGCATTGCATGGCAACCAAGACTGAGACTTTACGTGACAAATAAGCTTGGGAAGGCCAGATCTATGTATGTATGGAGCGGATCTGACCGTAAAAGCCAGTTTTAGCTGGTGCATGGCATGGACTCGCCGAGTCTGAAGAACAGACTCGACGAGTCGCTTGAAGATTGTCCTTGAAACCATCCTGTGCGTAGTCCGGACCGAGTTGTGGGCGACTCAGTGAGTCGCAGAGAGTTGGAAAGGTTTTGACAGGTGGACCGAGTCAGGTTGGGACTCACCGAGTTGACCTTCGACTCGGCGAGTTGAGTCGCGGTGGCCCTGTGATTCAGGCCCAGGGGGGGGACTCGTCGAGTCGGGGGAGTACTCGACGAGTCAAAGGGGAATAACCCTGATAGTTGATTAAAATGTGTAGACTCACCGAGTCACTAGTGTGCACTCGCCGAGTCCGGTCCAAATTGATTAAAGACATTTGACCAAGTCAACCTGTGCCGACTTGATAAGGATGGCCCACCTTTGTGGTACAAGTAATAATTATAGATTTATAATATCATAGGAGGATTACAGCTCGAGGGTTCGAGTCCGAGTGATTTCAGGATTCACGATTAGCGACCTAGCGAGGCATTCGAGGTGAATCTTCTCACTATACTGTACCCGGAAGGGTTTTGGTTGTGTGACCGGAAGGTCGAATATGATATGAAATATATGCCTTATGTGTGTTAAGTTATTTGCTATATGTGTCATGTATGATATGTTTGATTTGGGCCGGAAGGCAACATGTTATGGGCCGGAAGGCGTGGTCATATGGACTGTAAGGGTTGACGTGGGTAGGACCGCAAGGTTTACCCAGTCGGGACGGAAGTCCCCTTAGACACGTGGACCGGAAGGTCAAGGCCTGGAAAGGCGTATGTGCGTATGTTGTATTTTGGGAACTCACTAAGCTTTATGCTTACAGTTGTCGCATTATGTGTTTCAGGTACTAGTGAGGACCGTGGGAAGGCGCCAGCGTGACCGTACACACACTCGGGGAAACTATTTTGTTATCTTTTGTTATGTAATCGGTTGTGACTACATTGATACCTTGGAATCTAAACTTATTACTCATGTTTTGATGGTTGTAAAAATGAAAATTTTTGGTTGGAATTTTATGACGTTACATTTTCAAAATAGGTCAATATCAGAGTTTTCTTAGAACCATAAACAAAATAGGAGGAGTTGTACGATCATGCTTTCTCCTTGCCGCGATCCCCAGATGTACCTGAAACAATAAACTGAAACTGTAAGCCCGAAAGCTTAGTGAGTTCTCCCAAAATACCGATACACATACAATCTACATTACCCTGTCAGTAATATCATAACATAACAAACTAAACATCATGCAACGGGTCCACAACTTTACATACTGGATTACCCCTGGGCCCACAGTGTGAGTCTAGATTGCCTTGCGGGCCCACAGCTCACATCTGGCTTGTCATCGATCCCACCGTACGAGTCTCCCTTAGTCTGTAACTGGAATGCTCCTAGGTTTGTTGGTTACTGCATGAAGCAGTCCCACCTAGCCCATCCCATATAACATATCAACATATAGCATAATCACTGAGCATGCAGATAATCATATAACAACACATGTAGTACTACAAATCTACCTAACTGGCATAACCACTAGCATGCAAAACTAACTTCATACTCAACATACTAACACTGCTAGAATAACATATCCAATGGGTCGGCCTTGGTGCCTTAGACCCCTTAGTATAGTGAGGTAAATCACCTTGCAACAGTCGACTCGTAAAATAAGCTCAAATTCTCGGATCACTGCTACAAACTCCACCACCTTCAAGAGAATGTCCACCGATGTAGATCGTGAATCCCACGAGTTCTTGCTTCTACTTGCTTGATTTCCCCAAGTGTTTCCTCCTCCAAAACTCCCCCTCCAAGCTTGATCACACCAAAAGAACACACACACTCGATTTACGGTTTGAGAGGGACAAGAAGCAGTAAATGGGAGGCTGGGGGAGGCCAATGATCCTTTAAATAAGGTGAAATGCCCCGAAATATAGGGTTTCATCTGTCAGCTCCTACTTGTCGAGTCCACTATTGCACTCGGCGAGTAAATCACTAAAACACGCGGACCAACCCGCTACTACTCGACGAGTAGGGCAGCCAACTCGTCGAGTAGACCCAAAAACCCAAATAGATTCATACATACATCACTACCTGAGGATCAAGGCATTACACTAATTTGGGACTGTCAAGGGTGGAAAAGGGTATTGTAAAATTGTAGAATATTGTGTTGGGTCCTAGCCTTAATATTTCATTTGGGTGTTATATTAAGGATTATCATCTAATCTAAACTTTGTTCTTTCTCCTTTTCAGATGTCTACCCCAAACAATGCTTCAGGTTGTAACCCTTCTAGCTTATTCTCCCTCATGAACTTAGTTGGGAGAACTATCTTCGATGGGTCAAATTTTCACGATTGGATTCGATACATTTGTATGGCCCTTCGCTACGAGGACAAACAATATGTGTCTTGATAAAGAGTTGAAGGAAATTTATGAACAAACTGCTACTCTCGAGCAAATCGAGGAATACAGGGTTCATGAGAGGGACACGACAAAGGTGTCGTGCATTATGATTGCTACCATGACTACTAAGCGTCAAAATTCCTATGAAGACTTCTGGCCCTTTAAGATGCACCTAGATTTGATGGAAAGGTACCATCAAAGTGCTCGGCATGAGAGGTATGAGATCATTGCCTCCATGATCACAACCAAAATGTAGGACGAAGAGTTTATCACGACCCACTTGCAAAAGATGCAGAGATATGTGGACCGATTGCTGAAACTGAATGTCAATTTTGATGAAGATTTGGTCATAGACATCATTCTACACTCTTTGTCTTCTTGTTATGATCAGTTTTGTATGACCTATCATATGAACAAGGAGGAGGTCACTCTTAGCAAGCTTCAAGACCTTCTAAAAACTGCAGAAAGCAACTTGAAAGGCAAATCCGTTGTATCCACTCCTAATAGGGGTGAGCAAAAACCGAACTGAAAACCAAAAAACCGCAAAATAACCAAAAAACCGAAACCAAACATAAAACCGACGGTGCAGTTTTATATTTTTAAAAAACCGCAAATTTCGGTGCGGTTCGGTTTTAATCCGTATAACCGTACCAAAAAACTGAAATAACCGCAATATTTTTTATTATATACATATATATATATATATATATATATATATATATATATATATATATATATATATATGAGTAGGATCAAATGAGAACACCAAAAAAGTTGAGAACGCGAGAACAAAGTATATTCATTTGAGATTCCGTGTATTCATTTATGGAGAAATGATAAATTTTTACACATTTATTTCAATTGAAGAGAAAAAGTATATTCATGTTGATTGTGCATAAAAATTTATCATTTCTCCACAAATGAATATATGGAATCACAAATGAATATATGTGTTCTCGCGTTTTCAACCTTTTAGGTGTTCTCATTTGATCATTTTCATATATATATATATATATATATATATATATATATATATATATATATATATATATATATATAATTTATTTGGTTGGCGTAGTGGCATAATATGATCTTAAATATAAACTATTTTGAAATAAGGTTTACATACCAACCAATTTGAATGTCCAGAAAACTAAGAAATTAAAATTAATTAAATTTTATAATATTTTAGTTACTAATTAAATCCGCAAAGAAATTGTAAGAATATTAGAATAATGAGAGAATGTATTTCCATCCCACCAACCGTACTAATATGTATGTATGCTCGAAATTTAAATAAGCATAAACCAATCGGTAATAACCTAACAGTCTTAGCATGGGTTCCTTAGTTGCTATGACCATTTCTTGTACAACTTGTAGCATACAAACCCAACATCCTATCTTTCAATCGTCTCAATTTTAAACTCATAGGTTGATAATAACCCATATTCATTATACCATTTTAATCTGTTATACTTGTATATATAATTAGCATTATAGAAAATTATGTATAGTAGGTAGGGGTGAGCAAAAATCGAATCGAAAAATAAAAATTCACACTACCTCATTTTACGGTTAAAAACTGAAACTGCACCGAAATAACCGCAAAACCGCACCGAATCATAACCGTAATTTTTGGTTTTTCACTATAAATAACCGCAACTTCCGGTTGCGGTTTGGTCCAAAAATCTCACCGAACCGCACCATGCTCACCCTTAACTCCTACTGTTGTTGCCCATGTTCTGGCGATTGGACATAGGAAGGGAAAGAAGAAGAAGGCTCCTTCCAAGAGCCACAAGGGAAATTCCCATGATGGATCCTCTTCTAGTGTAACCAAAGTTGGTCATGCTAAACCCTTTACCAATCCAAAGGAAGCAAAGTGCTTCTATTGTCATGAAAATGAGCATTGGAAATGAAGCTGTCCCAAATACTTGCAGGACATTAAGGATAGGAAGATAAGGCCCACCTTTATGGGTATTTACACTATTCTTTCTAATAACTCATCACATGCTAATCATTGGGTCCTTGATACAGGTTGTGGATTTCACATTTGTTCTTATTTGCAGGGACTAAAAGGAAGTAGGGATGTGGAGGATGAGAAGATAAACTTAATCATGAGAAATAGATAAGTGTAGCTTGTCACCAAGATTAGAGTTCACTATTTATTGCTTAGTAGTAGTTTAAATTTAGAGTTGAATAATTGTTGTTACTCGTCTGATATAGCAAGAAATATTATTTCTTTTCATGGTTTGTATAAACAAGGTTTTATATTTTCATTTGATAATGAAATTGGTTCTATTAATGCTTTCTTTAATGGTGTATCTTATTTTAAAGCATTGTCTTGTAATGATATATATATATATATATATATATATATATATATATATATATATATGAAACTGTGATAGTTGTAGATAACCTATGAAATAATGTGTTGAATATTGATTTGTCCAATGTTTTTTTGGAGAAGGTATGCTCGTGGCATTGTCGTGTTGGACATGTCAACAAGAAGCGCATAGCGCAACTCCAAAAGGATGGAGTCTTCGAGTCATTCTACTTTAAGTCAGATGACACTTGCGAATCTTGTTTGCTTGGAAATATAACCAAGTCACCCTTCACTGGTACTTGTGAAAGGGGTGAAGGTTTGTTGGATCTCATACACACCGGTGTGTGTGTACCCTTCAAATCCGCCACAAGGGATGTTAATTGCTTCTATGTGACTTTTACAGATGATTACAACAGATATGGCTATGTCTACTTAATCAAGCATAAGTCAGAAACCTTTGAAATGTTCAAAGAGTTTAAGAAAGAAGTGGAGAATCAATTGGGCAGGAAGGTAAAGATGCTCTGATCTAATCGAGGTGGAGAGTATCTTAGTATCGAGTTCCACTATTATCTTAAGGAATGTGGAATTGTTTCACAATTGACGCCAACTATGACACCACATCTTAATGGTGTGGCTAAGAGGCGCAATCAAACCTTGTTGGACATGGTTCATTCCATGACGAGTCGAGCTTCGTTACCTATCTCATTCTGGGGGTATACCTTAGAGACTGTCGACCATATCTGTAATCTAGTCCCAACTAAGAAGGTTGCCAAAACAACTCACGAGATGTGGACAGGGAAGGTTCCCTCATTTTCCCAGATATTCTTATCTCGAAAAATTAATTCTTGCATTAGTAACTGCTTCTACTAAGTTAAGACATTATTTCGAGACACATATTATACATGTGAAAATTAATTATCCTATTAAGAATGTGATGAGAAAACCAGAGATGTCATAAAGGATGGCAAAATGGTCAATAAAGTTAAGCACGTTTGACATCAAATATGAGCCAAGATCCGTCATAAAGTCACAAGCATTAGCAGACTTTATGGTTGACTTTAGTGATGATATACAAAATGAAGTAGACATTGAAGCCAAACAACTCCTATAAGATGAACACCTGGGAAAATGGACATTGTTCACAGATGGAGCTTTAAACCAAAACGGAACAGGGCTAGGGATCATACTAAAATCGCCACAGGGGGACATCCTACCCTAGCCATTTAGTTGTGAATTCAACATAACCAATAACGAAATAGAATATGAAGCACTCATCATGGGACTAGAATCTGCTAAGGATCTTCAGGTATTTGTTGATTTTTTATTATTAACTAATCACTTCAATGGATTTTATGAAGTGAAAGGTGAAAGATTAGCATTATACCTGGAGATCCTCAAAAAAATTAGCCTCTGATTTTGAGAACTTCAGCCTAACCCAAGTTCCCATAAAAGAAAACACAGAAGCGGACACATTAACTAACTTAGGATCCTCCTTAAGGACCCCACTAGAAATGAAGATCTATATAACCCACATAATAAGTCCAGCTATAGAAGCCCTTTCTGAAAAATCCAATAATCCTGAACAACCAATAAGTGTAGCATCCTTTGAAGATCCCGACCCTCAGATCCCTCCTTGAAGTGATCCCAACGAACAGGATTCTCAAAGAAGTCCACGATCATGGATCCAACCCATTATGGAATATCTCCAAAATGGCACGATCCCAATAGATGAAAAAAGCGAAAGAGCATTCATAACAAGAGTCTTAAGATTCTTAATAATATAAGGTAAATTCTATAAAAAAATCTATGGCAGGTCTATATCTCAGATGCTTGGAAGATCCTAAAGCTGCAAAAGTCTTGAAGGACATATATGAAGGAGATTGTGGCAATCCTACTGGGGGCAGATCCTTATGCTCCAAGCTATTGAGAACATGATACTGCTGACCAACCATGAAGATAGATTCTTTTCTACATGCTCAAAAGTGTGATGCTTGCCAAAGACACAACAAAATCCTGCATCAATCAGCAGAACTACTACATCATATTATCTCTCCATGGCCATTCATGAAATGGGGAATGGATATAGTGGGAAAATTACCAATAGCTCCAAGAGGAAAAGTATTCATGTTGATGATGACTGATTACTTCTCGAAGTGGATCGAAGTTGAAGCCTTCGTTCAGGTAAGAGACAAAGAGGTCGTCTCATTTATTAAACGTAATATCTTGACCAGGTTCGGGATCCCGACTGAAATCATATGCGATAATGGATCCGAATTCATAAGTAAAAGGATAATAGACTTTTGAAAAAGTTGGGGAATCAAAATGATAATGTACACTCCTGTTCACCCCCAAGCTAATGGTCAAGCAAAATCTAGCAATAAGATCATAGTAAACAACTCGAAGAAAAGGCTGGATAAGAAGAAAGGAAGATGGGCAGAAGAGCTTCCTTTCATCCTGTAGGCAGATATGACCACCTCTAAAGTAGCCACAGGTCAGACCCCCTATTCCTTGCTGTTCGGGACAGAAGCAATGATCCCTACCGAAGTAGTGATCTTGACGGCAAGATACTTGTTCCAAAATCAAGAAAACAATAACAGGATCCTAGCCCAGGATCTTGACACTATTGATGAACTCATAGATCTTGCCAAGATATGCATTGTTGCTCATCAAAAAAGGATCACCAAGGCTTACATTAAGAACATAAAAGCCAGAAAATTCCAAATAGGAGACTTGGTATTAAGGAAAACATACCAAAACACCAACGATACCAGTGCATATAAATTAGCTCCTAAGTGGGAAAGACCGTTTCTCATATATGCTGAAGCAGGAAAAAGGAGCATATTGGCCAACAACACTCGAAGGAGACATTTTGCAAAGATCCCAGAATGCTATACATCTCAAAGCATACTATATGCAAATAAGATCGATTGGTCTTCAACAAGACCAAGGTGTACACATTATTTACCTTAAACTTTTCATCAGTACTTATTTTATCCTCAAATACATTACTAACTTAAGGATCGGAGGCGCGTTAGCTAGATTAACTGTAACGCCCGCGTTTCCAGGCTAGGCATTTTCATTGATGTAATAGTCTAGGTTAACCCTTGTAACTCTTTTTGAAGTATTAATGATGAAATATTTGAGTATTATGCGAATTATGTGTTTATTTTCTTAATTATTATACTTTAATGAATTAAGAATAAAATAAGCATCAAATTTGAAGTGTGGGATAATCCCAATATATTTGCATAAAGATGTAGTGGTCGAAACAAGGATTTCGAAGATATAAAGAATGTCGAAATCCGAGTTATAACGAAGAAGTTATGACATGTCGAAGTTTCGCGACAGAACCGACAAACGCTGAATGACGTAAAAAGTGAAATTTACGTTAGAGCGATATTTAGCCTTAGTGATCTAAACAAAAGTCGTAGAGTTCGTTAAACTGAGAGCGTGCATAAAAAGAACGCCAAAATCTGACTTCGTATGAGGAAGTTATGATTTTTCGAAGTTTCGACTTAGCGGTATGCAGTCCGAATACTCGATTTGAGACCGGGCGGTTTTTAGCCGAAACAATCTAAATGAGAATCGAAGATCTCATTAATTGTAGTAAAACGATAAAAAGTTATGCGAGAACGGACGTCAAACGAAGAAGTTATGAATTTATAACGAAGTTTTCCTGTCCGGGCCTACTAAAAATAAATAATAAAAATAAATTCAAAATTAGCCGACGAAGTCTAAACGAAAGTTGTAGAGCGTAGTCTCACCTACACGTGGATATAAAGAACGTTGAAAACGGAGTTCGTATGAAGAAGATATGAATTTCCGAAGTTTATTAAATAATTAATATTTAAATTTAATCTTTAATTCGGATGTATATCCGAAGGAGTCACTGATCTGATCCGGCGTACGCCCAGTATACCGCGAAGCATGACGCACCTCGCACTCGAGTTCTTCAGATGACGCATGCAGTGACGAATTCGGAGGCTTACGCCCCGCGTAAGGCTGTACGCCCAGCGTACGGCGAGGCCTCAGCCTCCTATAAAAAGGATGCGAGGGTTCCATGTATTTTTGCTCATTTCTTCTCCTCTTTGTGCCAAAACTCTGCGCGTAAACCTCCGAAGCCATCCCGACACCCCGGATCTCATATCCAAATCAAGAAGGAAGTTTCACGCTCCCGGGATCCCGAGAAGTGCGATTCCCGAGCCGAAGCTCTGCCCGCGAGAAGTTCGATTTTTGTAGAGATCTTCCAGATCTGCTGAGGATTACTACTTCTGCAAGCCGTAGTGTTGTCCGATCATCTTCTGATCAAGTGAGTGTGTGGTTACTTTCTTCTAACGCATAATTATCAAGTATTTAATATAAAATACGTGTTATGTGTATATTTTGTTGTTATATGCGTGAATGTATATTCACTTTCTTCTATCTCATAGATATGATTTATTCTCTATGAAATACGTGTTATGTGTATGTGTCTCATCTGTTGTTTTGGAATATGTATTGAATGAGAATGCTATGCAGGTTTTAAACTATGTATAAAAATATATATTTTTATCTACTAATATGTCGGGTAGAACATGGGTAGATAGTTGACGTGTGATAAATAGATGAGAGGCCTCGATGTTGTTTTTGATTCAGTCATCTAGTGGAGTTTAGATGACGACCACAGACTTTTCTAGACAGTCATGTGGAACGCTAGCAGGTTCGCCACATGTAGGTGTTAATGGACTTGGGTGTTCATTCGTTGTACTCCATCCCCCCCTGGTTGCCTTATTTGACATATATTGCCGGAAAACCCCCGAAAGCATGTGTTGTCGCCCCGATGAAATATTCTTAGACTAGGTCCATTGTGTTAGTTATTTTAGGGACATAAAATGAGAATAACGGGAATGGGTAATTGGGTTATTGTTGGTTGATGAAAATTAATTTAATTATTTATTGTGGGTTGAAAACTCTATATGTTCACCAGGCTCCCCAGCCTAACCCACTCAGTTTTATTTGTATTACAAGAAGTGGCGCAAGGGCATAAGATGGATGAACCATCAAGTTGTTTTGTTTACAAGTCTATATATGTATATATTTGTTGAATGACTTGTAATGTTATCGTTTATGCTTTATGGTCTATATCGGAACATGACATCCCGAGTTTTGATTATATAATGAAAATACATTTCTTTTATGAAATGCTTTGGTAAATATTATTTTATCACGTTTTGTTTTTGGGAACAAATTCCGCAACTCTTTCATATCAAAAGGATTTACTCTGAAATTATTTTGAAAACATAAATGAAAATCGGTCTTTTTTGGCCGAGATTTTGGGGATGTCACACTAACGCCCACCCCTAGCTAACGTATGTTATGCAGTATGACGCACAACTAAGGATCTCCACAAGTAATGATCCTTAAACATAAGGATCTTTAATATACTGAAACATAGGGATCCTCGAGGTTGAAGATCCTGAAATATAAGGATCTTGACACACAAATATCTTAACATATCAGCACTTAAACAAATCCATTGTATCAACAATAAAATCTTTAAACTATCATATACACAAGCTAGAGACTGATCATCTCTCCTACGCTTAAGGGTACTAAATCCCCTCTGAGGTTTAAAAAGCTAATTATCACTTTCACACGAACTAAGTTTTATACACCTCGCTTGAACACACGATATCTAACTATAGGATATGAATATGGGTATCATTTCACGATGTAGTGGCTTGGCAACCCTCTATCTTTAAACATAAGTTAAGATCCTTAAGGTTTATAACATCTTCATGTTATCACACGTTGGGATTTTACCCCATAAATTACATAAGGTTTATAACATCTTCATGTTATCAGATAGTTTATTTTGTTTACTTCTTTTTATAGTTTATTTTAGTTTATTTCATCCATAATTTAGATAATCTCCATGCATATTTTCCTTTTTGTTATTTTATGACTATTTCGGGTACTTTCGAATTTTGTGAGCAAAATTGCAGGTTTTCGGGTCTAGTGCAGCGGGAGTGTTCAGGACGTATGGAAAGCGATGGGATTTGGTAGACAAAAAAGGATGTTAGGCTTGGTGATTATGGAGATGATGCATGGAGCGAGCTTGATGATTATTTGAAGGCTTGGGGAGAAATAACTTTAAATTTGCAAGATGTGGGAGTTTATTCAAGCGTGCATAGATTATTAACCGGGCGAGTTTAGAGGATTTGAAGAGGCCAAATTGGGCTTAAAATGAGTAAAAACTTGAAGAAAATGGGCTAGGAGGTGATTGGATTCGATCTGGGCTAGTGGGATATGCTTTGGAGACCTAAAAACTCAAAGAAGCCCATGTTAGGCACCACCCGTGCAGCCGCACGCGGGTCGTGCAAGGCCTTGCAGGGGCATTTCCGGGAATTCATGTTTTAAGCTATATGGGGAAGGTTGGTGCCTATCTTTTGCATACTCTTGGACATCCGATTTTTGAAGATTCTCTCTGGAGTTTTGAAGACTTTTGAAGGCCAAGAACACCTCAAGAACATCATCTTTTTACCTCTTGATTCTTGCTTAATGTTTGGTACAATCTTCTCTAACTTTGTTTCTTTGAGTTTAGCCATGCTTGGCTAAACTAATCTTGGTTGACTTTTGTTGAATCCTTTGAACTTTTGTTAAATGTTGAAGAATCCATGAACATGTTCTTAAATCTTTATGGAAATGTTTTGTGTTTTAACATCTTATCACTACTTTTATGTTTTAGTTCATGAGTTTAAATGTGTTTGTGGTGATTAGTTGGCTAATTTCTTGATTAAGTAAAGGATCCTCAAATTAGCAAGCAACAAATGATTTTTGTGTTGTTTTTTCTTCACACAATCATGAAAACATTTCCTCCAACATGGTGGTGAAAGCATTTGACCCCTCTTGGATTTGGTGACTTTTTGGTTCTTAATGCTAGTTGACTTTCACTAATTACATGCTTAATGGAAATTATGACTTTAACTAAGGAAATTGCTATGAGCTTCTCTAACCATTTTAACAACTAAGAAAATTCTAGGTAATCTCAAGCTTCTTGGATTACTATAGCCAAATTAAGGATTTAAATCAAAGTATTGCACCATTGGATTCTAATGATATGTTCATCAAAAGTCAAAATGAGGAAACTTTAAGTCAACCATCTCTCCCTTATTGATTTTACATCAAACTCTTATTTTTGTTGCAATTGTCTATTTAAATCATAGTTAATTGTAGTTTGTTTCAAGTATTTCAAAACATCAAAACCCCCATTTTTAATTTATTGTCATATTCCAAGTATTTTTACAAAGAGATTTTTCATAGAGTTATCAAATTGAACCAATCTCCGTGGATTCGATCCCTTTACCGCTATACACTATTTTAGTGTGTAATAATTAGGTTTATTAATTTCGTTGTCCTCGACAACCACCATTATCACACATTGGGATTTTACCCTAGAAATTACATAAGGTTTATAACATATTCATGTTATCACACATTGAGATCTTACCCCATAAATTACATAAGGTTTATAACACCTGCATGTTATCACACGTTGGGATATTACCCTAGAAATTACATAAGGTTTATAGCATCTTCATGTTATCACACGTTGGGATTTTTCCCCATAAAATATACATAAATCGTAACATTTTCATAAGTAAGGGTATTTCCTATAAGATATGTTACAAGTTGGGATCCTCCCCAACATATAACATGTTATTAGTTGAATTTATGGTATCACCCAAGAATATTGTCAAAGTCTATAACCTAAACAAGTTATCCTAAGAAGGGAATTCCCCCGTATGATTTAGTGACTAAGGATCCTCATCATTAAGGATCCTCATCGCTATAGATCCTCATCAACGAAGATTCTTATCATCAGAAGTCAACAACGATCCTAAGATCTTTTCTAAGTTGAGATTTATCCTCAGCAAATCCTAAGCTTCAAAATCTTATGAAGCTTAAGAAAAAACTTGAAGACGATCGGTTTCCATCTGTCCTTATTCACGAAAAACTCTAAGTGAAGTTTAAGGATCCTGAATTTTCTAGTATCCTAAGCAAAAATCATTTGATTATCAAAATTCAAGTATGCTAAAAATGATTCACTAAGATAATTTTGTCTAAGGATTTTTAATAGGAACCAAGTTTTTCGGGATCCTGATTATTTAAGGATCCTAATATTGTAACAATCATGAAGAGAAATCAAGAGAGAGAGATAAAAGGAAAATACTGCCATGTCATTTAAAAAAGTTGCACATCAACCTACTAAGGCAAAAACTAAATGTCTTGAATAAAACAAAAACTGCTTAAACTAACTTCTCGCGGGCCTAGATCTTAGCCTGGTCATCATCGGCCGCATCCTTATTCTCCACTCCATCGGTCAGCAACAATACAGGATCCTGATTGGCGGTAGCAGGCTTGCCAATCAATTTGGCCAATGCCTAGCGCCAACCGTCCACATCCCAAGAACTTGTATTCTCCAGATCCTCCACCAACTTGATCTTAGCCTCCGAGATAGCCATCATAACACTTTTCTTCGTATCGACGATCACCTCGTCGAGATCCGCATAATGTTCCTCCTCCTTATCTCCCTTCTGTTTGCTCAACAACTCCACCCTAGGGAGGAGATCTTCATTGGTGGCCCTCCATAAGTCCTCCGTGATAGCCATCATCAACTCAAGATCCTTATCAACTTCCCAAGAGCATCCTCGATACTAAGGTTCTCTAGGCTGAAATCTATGGCCTCAGAAGTCTTCCACTTACAGGACCCTGAAGCCTTAACTGTAAGGTCTATGTGAGATCTCTTGGGAATAGGAAGTGTGACACCTTTTTCTTGCTTAACCTTGATCAAACCACTAGTCATATCGTTTTCAAGATCCGCCAAACCAAAACGAGCCTTGGATAAAGTATGTCACACCCCAAAATCACGAACGACGGAAACGTTCAGGGGTGGAGGACGTCATGTACAGTATCACAACAGTGTAAAATAGTAAACAAGCAACAACATCATCCATTGCATTATAAGTAAAGTTTTAATACATGTGTGTTCTTTCATTGTAATAAGACACCAAAAATACATAATCAAAATAAAAGACGAGACTTGTCTGCTCCGTCTTCTCAAAACCTGGCCACCGTACCTGTCTACTGATGACCTGAGAATACAAGTTATTTTGAAAGATAGTATCAGCTTTAAAGCTGGTGAATTCATAAGTATTTAAGTGTCATTTTCTTGCTTTGATAAACTGTTATGAATGTCCTGTAAAACCTTTAAGTAAGACAGTTGATATAAGTATGAAAAACCCTAAGAAATCCCTTATTTCCTACTAGTATGAAATGTAGTCTTCTACTAAGACCCGAATGTTTTGTTATGACAATGTAGTCTTCTACCAAGACCCGAATGTTTTGTTATGACAATGTAGTCTTCTACAAAGACCCGGATGTTTTGTAAGTAAAATGATAGTTTTTCCTTCTTTTTGACTACTACGAACAGTAATTGGTCTAACTCATCGTTTATGTGAATATATCACAAAATAAAGTGAATAGGAAAAATATAACCATGTAAGTGTTATCCCTGGATACCATAACTAACACGCCATCGCAGTAAGCGATATGAATAACCTAATGAACATCCGAAGATTGTCCAATTGTCCTCTGTAGCAGTAGTAGGTTGGAGGAAGGGTTAGTCCCGTAGCCGACTCCTAATATAAGTGGTAACCTAATGATCATCCAAAGATTTTCATCTCATCCTCTGTTGCAACAGTAAGATGGAGGAATGGTTAGTTCTGATATCAATCTATCTATCATAAGTGATAACCGTAGACATCCGTGGATGTTCATTACCCGTGGTGCTAACAGATGGGTTCCGAAATGGTTAGTCCCGTCTAGATATCCCGTCGAACAGGGATAAGCAGGAAAATTTACACAGAAGGTACGAATAAATCTTCCTCATAACTCTAGGTACAAGTATCCAGGTAAGTGAATACAGGATAATGTATCTATGTAACAGTACTCATGTATGTTATTCATGTATCATGTAAGCATATGTAAACGTACTCATGTATCATGTAATCATATGTAAATGTACTCATGTATTAGGTAATCATATCTAAATGTACTCATGTATCAGGTAATCATATGTAAATGTACTCATGTATCATGTAATCATATCTAAATGTACTCATGTATCAGGTAATGTACTTGTGTAGACTCATTAATGAACTAACTCTTGTGTGATTCCTTGTAATAGGAATAATGTTTGATATCTTCAAATTATCCCTTCGATAATTTACTGAAAGGTAATTGATTATTCAAGTAGGTTTATACACTTTTACTACTCAAGGGTGTGGGAAACTAAATGAAAGATGACAACTATAACATCGATACATATATAAGAATATAAGAGTATATGCATAGTTTAGTTCAAGAATGTAAAATGGTTTTGTAAGACATCTAAGGATTTTGAACAAATATAAAAAACGACTTGATGTCATTTTGATAAACATTTCAAAAGTAATACATTTGATAACAAAGTATTTTAAAGATAGAAAACCATTTCATGCATCACATTTTGTAGTATGTGAAATCTGTTGAATGAAAACACAGTTATAAAATACATATAAATGATTTAATAACATGTTGTTTTCTACTTGTATCCCCCCATTAAAGCATTTAAAATCATTTAAAACATTGATTAGGGGTATGAACTCACCTGTAGATGGTGATTTGGATGAACTGAACGGTGTAGGATTGTTAGGTGCCAAGTGAGGACTTGTACACACACTATGATCCTAATGAACATATAATCACACATATATGCACTCAATTAGTCTTAAATTACAAATTGAAAATGTTAAGACACCCTAGAACAAAATAAACACTTTATATAAGTGTTTTAAGCCCTAAGGATTGCATCTGAGCTATTGTGGGACAAGGTACTTGAGTTTAGGGTTCCAAAGGACCCCATATATGAATTTACTCTCCATATACCATCACACATATAGTTTATGGTTGTAAACTCTTGAGTTTACGGCCGTAAACTCCCAACCTTGGTGGTATTTTGTGTTTTGAAGTTCTAAATTATCCCTAGAATTATTCCAACTTGGTGGTTCAATTCTTGGAAGGGTTTAAGGCATAGAAACACTCCTTTGAGGAGTTTACGGCCCTAAGGCCATTTCCCTTAGAGTTTGCAGCCGTAAACTCTTAAGGATGGGTGTTTTTGATGCTTTCAAGTCTCTTGCACAAGTGGTATAGGTTCTAGATTTTTATTCCAAGCATATGAAAGCTTTGGACACACTTTGGTGCCCTTTAATCATGTTTACGGCCCAAGAACCATGTCATGGCCGTAAACTCACTTTGAAAGGTGTTTTTGATGTGTTTAAGGCCTTTGATTAAATGGGAATAAGTCTATGTAAATGCCTAAGGCCTTAGGTGCCTTAAAAGCACCCTTTTGTGCATGATTTTGGAGTTCACGGTCCAAGATCCTCTTGGGCCGTGAACTACCAAACTTGGGTGATTCTTTGATGTTTTCTTGTCCCTAATACACATACATATGAGTCTAAGGTAGTAGCATAACACAAGGGACGGTCTAGGCTTTGTTTCGGGAGTTTACCTCCCAAGAACACCTTGGGGAGTAAACTCCTAAATCTAGTGATTTAGCCTTCTAAATCATGTCATAAACACATATAAATCTTTCTAACACTACTTGGAAGAGTTACTTACGTTTTGGTATAAAAACCTGAAGATCCGTGAGAGAGAAAATGGCTTTTCTCTAGTTAGAAATGCGAATAATGAATGATTTTGGTTCATAATTCTATTTATAGTCCTGATATTTTTGGCAGAAAATATTTTATTCCCGAAATGATCTCTAATATAATAGAGTGTTGGAATAATAGTGTTGCACAAAACTCTAGTGCATCCACTCTCCTGATATTTCCTGAAGTGTAAACCCTGAATTACTCAAACTTACACGAAAAGTCTGAAAATTAACTGTGACTGCTATAACTTCTATTGAAGTGATATGGTTTGTACATAATGGAAACTTCGGGTTGTCACAGAGTAGTCTTGGAACTTGACAAGGATCCCTATCAACTTAGGATCCTTATCAGTCTAAAAGAAGTATCCAAGAAAAATAATGTTACAAGTAGCGATAAAAGCGGTAGTATAAGAACCCTCTTGGAGACTGGAATGTTCGAGCTTGAACTACCTTTCAAATGCAAGAAGTGCAAGAAATTTGGAAATCTTGTCCTCAGAATCACCAGTAACAGGAACAAGTTCCTCAAATTTAAACACCACACCGAAACAAACAAAATAAAGGAAGTAAATTTCAAGATCCTTGAAATATGAATTCAAATCTTACCCTTTTTAATCCATGTTTTCGAAAAGGAATCCCCATTGGGAATCGAATCACGTCTCACGAAGAAGTATTTTCCTTCCAAGCACCATCATTTTGTTTCGATTTCAGAATGAGGTGGTGTTTGTTTGTCTTAACTCTTAACAGGAAATGTGAAGAACCAAAAGTAGAAAGATCATAAATGAGAACCAGCTCAGGTGACCCAATGTCCATATTCTTGAACTGATTCAAGCGATCAATCCAAAATAGGATCCTCCAAACCACAATCATTATTTGGATATAAGAAATTTGGGTAGTCAAAAAGAAATGACGAACGATACCAGAAAAATGATAAGGTAAACCTAAAGTAAATGAGTATTCGGGAAAGAAAACCCATGTCGAGGAAACAAAATCTGGTTGAATGTTGGCCTCAAAAGGTCGAAAAACTACATTGGAAGGAAAAACCCCAATGGATTTCAACGATTCCATATCCTCATCGTCGAAAGATCAAACCTCATCATAATATGAGATTGCCTGGTCACTAAAGTCATTCTCGGGAGAAGTAACAACGCTAGCCCGATGACAACTAGTTTTTTTAGCCATGACGAGGAAAATCGGAGCAACAGAAAATAAGTGAGAGGAAAAATTCACCTTCCCAATGAGACGATGATGACTTGAGAGAATAAAAAAGAAATTACCGGAAGCCCATATTTATAACACAAAAGAGATAAGAAAGATGATTTGACTGCTTCTCGGTTACCTCGAGATGGATAAAACTTATCCATTGAGGGATAATTTTTAAACTCTTCTTTATTTCATTTTCTCTTTAATTTAAGTTATTCCTTTAATATTCTCGAAATTAACTCCTACATTTGCAGTAATAACTTGAGGGCAATTGTTAGGGCTAGGATCCTCAAATCATTCAGGATCCTCAAACCTTATTAGATATTCAGAATCCTCAACTATCTCAGGATCCCAATTATTACCATTATTATTATTATTTATTAACATTTATAACGGTTATATTTCGTTCATAACTAACATATGTGTAGAAATAGTCAAGAGAAGACTTATTCTCAATAGAGTTTCGTCTCAACTATGCTAAAGACCCGGAGTACCAAGTCAAACAACGTTTACAAAGCTGGTTATAGAGGATCCCAGGAATATTGGACATCTTGTTAGCTAGTTTGGACTGTAGATCGACACTTGTATCTCGCACACGACACACACTGCTAACTCTGGGCTTACTCAAATAACTTTTTTCTTTGTTTTTACCGAAATATTCTCTGTAATCATCATTTTATATTAATAAAATCATCAAGGCAAGTGATAATTATCACCTCCCAAGGTTTTGTGCCGGAGATCCTAGCAATGATCAAGGGCTTTCATTGTAAACAATTGTGTCATTCTCTTTACCTTTTTCTATTGCACAATTCAAACATGACAACCTCTCATTCAATCTGGTTGATAAATACAATTTTTGACCAAAACAATAACAAAAGTGAGCATAAATGAGAAGGGTGCGACTTAATTACATTATATTTGTTGATATATATTTTAGAGATTTATGCACACTTTATTTTATTATCTATATGAATTTGACTTAGTTATGGTTTGAAACAAGTAGTTGTGTATCTGTTTTGAGAAAGAATTTGTAATGATTTCATTTAGTTTAAAATGAAAATTTTGGTTTGAAATATGAGACATTACATTGTGCATATAAATATGTAATTTAAATTTAAAAATATGGTTTAAAATAAAATATATACATGAAAATACAGTTTAAATGTATTAAAAATATGTATTGGCTACAACATCTTTTTTAATACTTTATTTCATTAATTCATACGTATTATACACATCCCTACATGTAGTGACGCGGTTGTTGGTCATGAGACAGTGTAATGTGATAAAAAAGAATAAAAAAGTTAAAGCTAAATCGCTAAACTAAAAAACTCTTGGATGAATGAAATTGTGAATGAGATTCATGAAATATATGTGTGTGTAGTATGATTATTTTGGTGTTTTAGAGAATAATGAACATTGTTAATACATATGTATGTATAAGTAGTAGAAATTATGCTTTAGAACTTGCAAAGGAAAACATATTTCTGGAAGGTCATGACACATTGAGTAAAGAGTCGCGATGCGTTCCCAAAGCGATGATTTGAGTTACGTAAGTTGAAAAGTAAGGGCATCGTACTTTGGAGGAATGCAAAGCGAATGGTTATAATATAAATAATTAATACATAACATTACACTTTAAGTAAAAAAAACTTGTATTTATGCAAAAAAAACGTGGTATGTGTATGTGTGTGTATATATATATATATATATATATATATATATATATATATATATATATATATATATATATATATGGTTAAGTTATTGCATGAATTAAAAGATTTGTGATAACTCAAGAACTCTTGATTCCCTCATTATTTTTTAAAACCAAGAATAATAATATATATGTAATAGTTTTATTTTTTTGTTTATATACAATAGGTTCATTTTTTACTTATATATAATAGTTTTTTTTTTTTGTTTAGTTTATGACCTAGCTAATTCTAAATCAAGCACATTGAGAAAACATTATGCATCTAATTTTATTTTCTTAACTATTGATCTGGTTTGATCGGTAAGGCCATCATATATAAAGGACACTTAAAGTAATTTCCATTATCTCTTTCCACATGAATTTTATCTTATTGATGCACTTGCAACCAGGAGCGGTCCTAGCTAGGTGCCCGGTGTGGCACCGGCAACACCTAGCTTCCGCGTACGTAGTTGAAAAAATTTCATTTTTTAAAATTTTTTACCTATTGTGCCACTACGTAAAAAAATCGTGCAACTACTAAAAAAATTGTGCAACTACATAAAAAAAAATTGTCACTCTATCGGGAATTACCAAACGAAAAAAAATAATAACGAGCCCACAATCCAATGTTTTAATCGATTATTGTCTAATAGCCCAATTGCTCAAAGCCCAAAATAAAACTTAAGTGGATAAATTAGCAATTGGGCTAATTGCTTGTAAAAAAGATAGCCCATCCTAATTATTTGAGTTTCTAATTGATGATCGGTACAACCATACAAGCAAAAAAAAAAAAACCGATTACACAGCAACGTAAACGATCATCCAGACGTCGACTCAACTTCTTGGCGCTTGCGGCTTGCCTCTAAGGTTCCAAAATTCAATCGATTGCCTAATGCCGATCGCCTCTGGATGACTTCTATATTCTATCGAGTCACATCCCAATTCTGTCTTCTTGATCGTGAGTCACAGCCCAAAATCGATTTTGTTGTTTGATTGATTTTAATCCTTGAATCTTGATCGATTTCTTGAAGCAGGTTTCAACAATAGTATCGATCAACTTCTGTCTAATTGTCTTCTTTCAATTTCTACAATGAAGCAAGTAAGTTTTACCAATTACCATTTACCAATTCATTTAGATATTTGAAATTGATATGTTTTTTTTTAAGTTGTTGATTGATGGTGAAATTGATTTGTTTTGTTGAAGTTATATTGTTTGATTAGGTTATATTCATATATTGCTATGTTTTTTTTATTGAATTGATTGTTTGATTAGGTGAAATTCATATGTTTTTTTTTATTAAATGATTGATTGATTAGGTGAAAGCAACTTGTTTTATTGAAGTTATTGTTTGATTAGGTGTAATTGTTATCTTTTTATTGAATTTTTGTTTGACTAGGTGAAAGCAACTTGTTTTATTGAAGTCATTGTTTGATTAGGTGTAATTGTTATGTTTTTATTGAATTTTTGTTTGATTAGGTAAAAGCAACTTGTTTTATTGAAGTCATTGTTTGATTAGGTGTAATTGTTAAGTTTTTATTGATTTTTTGTTTGATTAGGTGAAAGCAACTTGTTTTATTGTTTGATTAGGTGTAATTGTTATATTTTTGTAGGTTAAACGAAGTGGTTTTTGTACCAAAAGACAAAAACCTAATCCTAATGAAAGTGGTGAAGAATGTTCCCAAATACCAATCACTAATCAATCAATTCCTTCTGTTTCTAATCCTAATGTAACTCCACAAACACCAATCACCAATCATTTAATCCCTTGGGTTTCTAATCCAATTCCACAAACACCATGTTCTAACCAACCTAATGATAACGTTGACTTGAAAGATCTTCCAAAGAACCCGGCGGATAGGCCATTGATTACAAGTTACAATTCAAATATAAGAGATGATGTAAGAAGAGCATATTTGCTTCAAGGACCGTGTCAAGTAAGGGCACATAAGTTTCCTAAAAAAATAGGTGATAGATTTAGAAGATTAGTTCCTTCATGGTTTAATGACTTTGATTGGTTGGAATATAGTGTGAAAAAGAATTATGCATATTGTTTATATTGTTATTTGTGTGGGGACCTCATGGGATAAAAAGGAGGGAGATATGCATTTGTTTCCCAAGGTTTTGATACTTTGAATAAAAAAGATGCATTTCGGACTCATGTGGGTGATGTTGATAGTTTTCACAACAAAGCAAGAGAAAAGTGTGAGTTTTTAATGAGGGAAAAACAAGTAATTAATGTAGTCTTGAGGAGGCAAACTGAAGCGGAGGACAATAAATATAAAGCTCGATTACGTGTTTCTATTATTGTTGTTAGACTTTTATTAAAAACCGGTTTACCGTTTCGTGGTCATGACGAGTCGGTTAACTCGGAAAATAGAGGGCTTTACATTGAAGTGTTAAAAAGCCATTCGAGAGACTAGTGAAGAGATTTTTAACAATACTTTAAAAAATGCTCCTAAAAACAATCAACTAATTTCCCCTAAAATTCAAAAAGATCTTGTGCAATGTTTTGCACAAGAAGTACTTTTGAGTATTCGTGAAGAGATTGATCAAGATGTTTTTGCTTTACTAGTTGATGAATCTAGTGATGTTTCAAAAAAGGAACAAATGGCTATTGTTTTGCGTTATGTCGATAGTCTTGGCTTTGTGAAAGAAACATTCATAGGAATAGTGCACGTGAAGGATACATCTTCTTTGACCCTCAAAAACGTCATAAATGAAGTACTTACAAGTAATAAGTTGAGTTTTAGTCAGGTAATTTATTCTTTACTTTTTTTATTTCAATTTAATTATATATATATATATATATATATATATATATATATATTGTTTTAAATTTTAATAGATAAGAGGACAAGGTTACGATGGGGCTAGCAATATGCGAGGGGAATTCAATGGTTTGAAAGTTTTGATATTACAAGAGAATGACACGGCTTTTTATGTACATTGCTTTGCACACCAACTTCAACTAGTAGTTGTGCCTGTAGCAAAGAAGCATGATGGTGTTAGTATTTTTTTGAGCAAATTTCGTTGGTGGTTAATGTTGTTTGTGCCTCGTGTAAAATAAAAGACTTACTACGAGAGCAAGCAAGAGAAAGGGTGCAAAAAGGCTTGTGTAGTGGTGATCTTGAAACAAGAAGAGGGTTAAATCAAGAGACTACACTTGTTCGAGCAGGAGAAACAAGATGGGGTTCACATTTCAACACACTCACAAGTTTGATGAAGTTGTTTGCAGATGTTCTTGTAATTTTAGATTTTGTGAAAGAGGAGGGAGGGTCATTGGCAAACCGTCAACAAGCATCTGGAATCTTAGCATATTTTAAATCATATGAGTTCGTGTTTTACTTACATATGATGTATGACATTTTACACCTCACGGGTACATTGTCAAAGCAACTTCAAAGAAAAGATCTAGACATTTTGGAAGCGGCTTCGATGGTTAGAGGGACAATGGAGGCATTGCGGTCTTTTAGAAACATAGGGTTTGCTAGCATTTTGCCAAAAGTATCATCTTTTTGTCAAACACACGAAATTGAAACTTTAGATATGGAAGAGTTGTATATTGGTGCGAGAAACCGTAGGACTACAAAGACTAATAAGTTTCATTTTGAGGTTGAAATCTTCAACACAGTGGTAGATATGCAACTTACAGAATATCGGGATCGATTTAGTGAAACAAGCACCCAATTACATGGGTGCTTTGAGCCCTTGTGAATCATTTGCACAATTTGACAAATCAAAGTTATTGAAGTTGGGTAAGTTATACAAGTATGACTTTGATGATTCAGATATGATAGACCTCGAAGGGCAACTTGAGATATTTTATCACTCTTGCATGAAAGATGAGCGTTTCACTAGTTTGAAAGGAATTTCCGACCTTTCTCGTTTGATGGTTAGTACAGGGAAGCATCGGTCTTATCCGTTGGTTTATAAGCTTTTAAAGATGGCTTTAATATTACCCGTAGCGACCGCAAGTGTAGAAAGATGTTTTTCAAAGTTGAAGCTCTTGAAGACAGACTTGCGTAACAAAATTGGCGATGAATTTTTGAACGACGCATTGCTTTGTAATGTCGAGACGGAAGCACTTACGAAAGTTGAGGATGAAAAAGTAATGAAGCGATTTCAAAAGATGTCTGCACGAAGAAGACAAATTTAAATTATAATAGATAGTTGTTATATAATGTTTAACCAGAAAAAAAATTTGTATTAGATGGTTTATATTATGTTTGACCGGATTTTTTTTAACCTTCTATATTATGTTCGACCAGAAAAAAAAAATTGTGCAACCCCTACTACTAATTTCTGCATCCGTCCCTGCTTGCAACATGAGGTCATGACGGTGGTGGATAGAAAGAAGAGAAATGAACAAATAGGAAATGAAAACAAGAACAAATTGATCGTATACACACATGATGTCACAATCGTAACTTCCGATTAAAACACAACACCTTTGTAATGATGTGAACGTTCGTTGCCTTTCCTCCGACTCATCACCATGAAACCCTGGTGCTATGTATACCCCATGGTCTAATAAATCATTACATTTGTTATGAGAACAGCATAAAAATAAAATTTATCATTCCATAGAAATTTTATTATAACAACCATAAAATATATATTGAGGGTATTTTTGTAAGTCGAACATAATAGAAGGTTGTTCTCCAATTAATTAGAAAAAAAGAGAAAAAGCTGTAGATTTCATTCTCTCTCTCTCTCTCTCTCTCCGCTCTATTTTTATTTCGAATTCTTTCTTGCTTTGTGTTTTTCCAAGTCTTCGGCTGTTAGAAGAACCAGACTCCACATACTCTCTCTCTCTCTCTCTCTCTCTCTCTCCTTTTTCTTCTTCTCTCTAGATCTATCACCTCCGGGAGATCGCCGAGCGTCTGTTTGTCCGGTAGGCCGGAATTCGTTTGCCGGCGATTCAATCAAATCAAGTATCTCATAGATCATATCTATATCTGATCTGCCGTCGTTTTGATCTCTTTCGCCATCACCATGGCGGCCGCTAACGCTCCAATTACTATGAAAGAGGCACTCACGGTATGTAAATCTCCCCGAAAACCTAGTTTGATTATATTCACACAGATGAATAGATCACACTTGTATTGTCCACAACCTAGCTCAATTTACATGATTTTATGCTTTTCGTAATATGTTTGAGTAATCTAGGGTTAATTGAAATCCAAAATTAAATTTTGGAGCTTCTCTACTCTCATATTGTATAGATTTGGTAAATTAGAGGATATATGTTTACTGTATTTCTTCGAAGCCTATTATTGTTGTATAAGAATAGATTTCCACTTTAATATTATAAGCATTGCTCAATTTAGCGCTATTCTATCGTTTTAGCTACCTATAGTGTCTCGGATAGTGTTAATTTGATTTGAAGTGATCAACTTTGCTAGCTTATCTAGTCTTCTATTGCTTAGATTGCTTAGATTTGTTAGATAAGCAGACTTGTTTTTAATTGATTATTTTAGATCCGTGGGATATAACAATTTATAAGTTTCTTAATCATTGGCTATGCGTGCATTGTTCTAATGGGTTTGACTTATGTGTTGTTGCTGCAGTTGCCCAGCGTAGGGATCAATCCCCAGTTTATCACGTTTACTAATGTCACAATGGAGTCAGATAAGTTCATTTGTGTCCGAGAAACATCTCCTCAGAATAGTGTGGTGATTATCGATATGAGCATGCCTATGCAGCCACTGAGGAGACCAATTACTGCTGACTCAGCTCTTATGAATCCTGTTTCCAGGATACTGGCTTTAAAAGGTACTTCCTCGCCTCCTCGGTACTGTGGAAGTTGTGACAACTGAAATTAATGTATTACTGTTCAACTATTAGTCAAACTTAAGAATGTCTGAAATTAACTTTTAGGTTTTAGTTTGAGCAAGTATTGTTGACCAAAATCAGTTATAACTAAGATCTTTGCTATCCTGAAATGAGGACCACTAAATAAAATTTTCTTATTGGTTCAAAAGCGAAGAGTTGTATTTACTTCTGGACAACTCAAAACAAAATATTCCGGAACTTTTTGTAGGATGGGCAGGGTACAGTTTATTGTTTCATCCATATTGAACCTTCTGGTATGAATACCATCACTCCTTGGCTGCATAGTGTACTAGAATTTGCAATTTTAGTCCCACTATTCTTTCAAAGTTACTTGCGGACCTTAGAATTTTTGGTAATATTGATCTCCAATTCAGTGTTCACTGCTCTCGAAATTCTCTTCATGCTTTTGATAGAAGTTTACATCTATTAAGCTATTGATTTTTTTGCTTGGCGCATGAGGCCCTCATACTCACAATTTAATTGGATTAGTCTAATAAAAAGTACCAAAAAGTTTTCAGTATTTGAAAAAAGTAATGGTAGTAGAAGACTTGGAATAAACCTGCTTTGCTTTGTTCTCCATTTACTGTGTGATGTTTAAATCGTCTATACTTTACAACATAATGTACCAAGAATGCATAAAACTCATATGAAGGTTCTCAGAGAGATAGCTAGGCCTGTTTCTACTTGTATACCTAATTGATGGTGTGATTTTCTTGAAGCTCAACTACCGGGAACTACTCAGGACCACTTACAAATATTCAATATTGAGATGAAAGCCAAAATGAAGTCCCATCAGATGCCTGAGCAGGTAACATCAATAAGGTTTTAATTAATGATTTTTGGCCTTTTCATTTTGTTTGCTAATTTTGACGTTTTACATGATCTTATCATACTTTCTTCTCCAGGTCGTCTTTTGGAAGTGGATTACCCCCAAGATGTTGGGCATGGTGACCCAGACCTCAGTATATCATTGGTCAATTGAGGGTACATTGCCATCATTTTCCCTGAATTGATACTGCTTCATTTTTTCTCTCCATTTGGTGTATAATCTGAAGGTTATATTTTGTGAACCTGATGTGTTCTTTTCTTTACAGGTGATTCTGAACCTACAAAGATGTTTGACAGAACAGCTAATCTATCAAACAATCAGATAATCAACTACAGATGTGATCCATCTGAGAAATGGTTGGTGTTGATTGGAATTGCCCCTGGCTCACCAGAGGTTTGTATTTGTTAGTATAGCATGTAGCACCACCTATGGTAAATTGCTGACCAGAATTTCCAGCTTTAATAATACCCTCCTACCATTTTGATTTGAGCAGAGACCTCAGCTAGTAAAAGGAAACATGCAGCTTTTTTCTGTTGATCAGCAACGCAGTCAAGCTCTTGAAGCACATGCAGCATCGTTTGCCTCTTTCAAAGTAAAAATCTTTCTCCTTCTGTTAGTACCATAGTTAAAATGGACTCCCCTCTCTTTTTATTGCCTTCCATCTAAGTCACTTGCATTGGTAACAAACTGACGAATAACATATTTATATGCCTTCCACAGGTTCCTGGCAATGAGAATCCTTCGATTCTTATTTCTTTCGCAACAAAAAGCTCTAATGCTGGACAAGTTACTTCAAAGCTTCATGTCATTGAGCTTGGTGCCCAACCAGGTTTATTCTCAACACATTATTTTCATTCATTTTTAGGTTTCTTATTTATAAAAAGCTGATGCTTCTTGTTTTTATACATGTAGGAAAACCCTCATTCACTAAGAAGCAAGCAGACCTTTTCTTTCCTCCTGACTTTCAAGATGATTTTCCAGTTGCCATGCAGGTAATTTGTCAGTCATTTTGTGTATTGACTTTTGAAATAGGGAGTTGCATTGTTAACTAACAATTTAATTTCTGACTTCGCAGATATCCCACAAATATAGTTTGATCTATGTAATTACCAAGCTGGGACTTCTATTTGTGTATGACCTTGAAACGGCTACTGCAGTATATAGGAATAGAATTAGCCCTGACCCAATTTTCCTTACCTCTGAAGCTTCATCAGTTGGAGGCTTCTATGCTGTCAATAGACGTGGCCAGGTCTTACTCGCCACCGTAAATGAGTCAACAATCGTGCCTTTTGTCAGTGGACAAGTAAGCATATAACCTTCATCCGTCCATGATGAATGCACCATTTTCTTTGTTCTGATGAAACCAACATGTTTTTTACAGTTGAACAACTTGGAGCTTGCTGTGAATCTTGCCAAAAGAGGAAATCTTCCTGGTGCAGAGAATTTGGTAAATCTTTTAATTTTTTGTCTTTCAAATGACTCCTCTGTTTCTTCAACAAGCTTTGGAAGTAGATTGAAAATAAATGTTACCATAAGTTTTTTCATGTTTGTAGCAGTGTTTGTAGTTTAGAGAAAGTAAAGTTATGATATTTTCTGCAGCTCATTTTGACTGATTGACTTTTTATCCCAGGTTGTTCAACGATTTCAAGAATTGTTTGCTCAGACCAAGTACAAAGAAGCTGCTGAACTTGCTGCAGAATCTCCTCAAGGCATTCTGCGTACACCAGATACAGTTGCAAAATTTCAGGTGTCTACTTCTCTTAAGTAATAGTATCATCTGACTTATTCTGGATGTTAACCTTTTTTTTTAACCTCCATACGTGTCATATGCAGAGTGTACCTGTGCAAGCTGGACAAACACCACCACTGTTGCAGTATTTTGGGACCCTTCTAACTAAAGGGAAGCTAAATGCATTTGAATCATTGGAGCTTTCTCGTCTTGTTGTCAATCAGAACAAGAAGAATCTTCTGGAGAACTGGTTGGCTGAGGACAAGCTGGAGTGCAGTGAGGAGCTTGGAGATCTTGTGAAGGTATAAAACATGAAATTTGATGCTTTTGAGTTGTTTGCATAAACCAACTGTTCTCGTTTTTTACTGCACATCTTCCACAATTAACACTTGTTTTCCTTGTTTACCTGTAGACTGTGGATAATGATCTTGCACTGAAAATTTACATCAAAGCAAGAGCGACGCCGAAAGTTGTTGCAGCTTTTGCTGAGCGGAGGGAGTTTGACAAAATTCTGATTTACTCCAAGCAGGTAGGTGTAACTTTTACTGCAGTAATTTTTAGTGTTCTGGTAGAAGTTTATCTCAAGTGGGTGGGTTTAGTACACTTCTTACTGCCATACGTTATCTTATAAGTATGCCTGATATTGTGCAGGTTGGGTATACACCTGATTATTTATTCCTTCTGCAAACAATTCTTCGATCAGATCCCCAGGTACTATAACTTATTCAGTGAATAATAAGCTTACATGTTATTTCAATGCTCAAGTTGTTGTTCTTAATGTTTAAAATTTGGAATTGGTTTCATGCAATTATGATTAATTACTTTGTGTTGCTTTCTGTAGGGTGCTGTTAATTTTGCTTTGATGATGTCCCAAATGGAGGGAGGTTGTCCAGTTGATTACAACACAATAACAGATCTTTTCCTCCAGGTATTTTAACTAAAACTTATAACCTGTCTACATTTTCCAATTTTGAAAACCGGTTTAAAATGCTAATTTTCTAAATTCAATCTGTTTAGAGGAACTTAATACGTGAGGCAACAGCTTTCCTCTTGGACGTCCTTAAGCCCAATCTGCCAGAACATGCTCACTTGCAAACTAAGGTAAATTCACCGAGTCTAATAAACTTCAGCCATATAACTGTAGAAGTCATTCTCTAAAAATTCTATTTTCTATAGGTTCTTGAAATCAATCTCGTGACATTTCCTAACGTTGCTGATGCGATATTAGCAAATGGTATGTTCAGTCACTATGATCGTCCTCGCATCGCTCAACTTTGTGAGAAAGCAGGTCTTTTTGTCCGAGCCCTTCAGGTTTGCTAATTTCCAGAAACTTCTCTGTTTCCCCTGAAATATATATCACGTGCTTGATTCAAACTCTGCTTTCTGCAGCATTACAGTGAACTACCAGATATCAAACGTGTTATTGTCAACACTCATGCAATTGAACCACAGGTTTGTCTATTGCTACGCTCATGTACTTTACATTGTGAGGTTATCTGGAGTAGAACTTGACTGTCTTTTATTTTCAGTCTCTTGTGGAATTTTTTGGGACACTATCAAAGGAGTGGGCATTGGAGTGCATGAAGGATCTTTTACTTGTCAATCTTAGGGGAAACCTTCAGATAATCGTGCAGGTAAATAGTAACACTAAAGGCCATGTCTTTTTCATATAACGGGCACAATCTGTTGAGCACTTAATCTGTACAGCTATACATGGCTGTTTCTGTTTGACTTAATCTGGACAGACTGACTCAATGTGTTAAGACAAAAACTTGGTATAATGTATTAAGACATCAACTCTATACCTATTTGCCCTTCTTTTTTCCTACCAACTCCTCTCACTTTAAGTTGATGAGTATTGTGAAGTTTGTTTTTTGGAATTCAAGGGTTAAATGGTCATATGGTCTCATTATGGTGGTTTATTCAGTCTAAAAAAGAAACAGACCTTATAACACATAATCTAGACAGACATCATTACTCATTCAGCTACTTTGCCCATAACTTAAATGAGAAAAAAGAAAAGAAAAACCTCCCTAAATTCTATGTAAAAGGTCAAAATCTGAAGTCAAATAAAGGAAGCAGAAGTGGTTGACCAATTTACCGACAATTGTATGAACTGTAGGTTGCCAAAGAATACTGTGAACAGCTAGGTGTTGAAGCATGTATCAAACTCTTTGAGCAATTTAAATCATATGAAGGTCTATACTTCTTTTTGGGGTCGTATTTGAGCTCCAGGTAAGCTGGTTAAAAATGACACCTATATATGCAAAACTCTTACTTTACACTAACTAATGTCAATGTGACAGTGAGGATCCTGATATCCACTTTAAGTACATCGAGGCTGCTGCAAAAACTGGACAGATTAAGGAGGTTGAGCGTGTGACAAGAGAATCAAACTTTTACGATGCTGAGAAGGCCAAAAACTTTTTAATGGAAGCCAAGCTTCCAGATGCAAGGCCATTGATCAATGTGTGTGATCGCTTTGGCTTTGTCCCAGATCTCACCCACTATCTCTACACCAACAACATGCTCCGCTACATCGAAGGTTATGTTCAGAAGGTATACAGAATCTTTTCTGCTCATCTACAAGTGTTTGCAAAAAGTTTGTGTGTCTGAGAGTGGTTATGATATATTTGTATAGGTCAACCCGGGGAATGCTCCTTTAGTTGTAGGGCAGCTTCTAGATGATGAGTGCCCTGAAGATTTCATCAAAGGCTTGATTCTATCTGTTCGTTCTTTGCTTCCAGTTGAGCCCCTTGTGGATGAATGTGAAAAGAGGTCTGCTCTCTGCTCTCTTCTCTTGTTGTTTATTTCTGCTTTTGTTTGTTTATCATTCCAGTTTGAATCCTTATATTATTGTGTATTTGTGGCTCTTCAGGAACCGGCTACGGTTACTTACTCAGTTTTTAGAGCATCTTGTGAGTGAAGGAAGCCAAGATGTTCATGTTCACAATGCTTTGGGTAAAATCATCATAGATAGCAATAACAATCCAGAGCATTTCCTCACCACCAACCCCTATTATGATTCACGTGTTGTGGGTAAGTACTGTGAGAAGCGTGACCCTACGCTTGCTGTTGTTGCATACCGTAGAGGCCAGTGTGATGAAGAACTCGTCAATGTCACAAACAAGAATTCTCTCTTCAAGTTGCAAGCCAGGTACTTAACCTGTTATTTTTCTTTAAACAAATAGATGTTTTTGAGGACTTGTTAACTAATAATATCTATTTTTGTTTTATAGATATGTTGTGGAGAGAATGGATGCGGATCTATGGGAGAAGGTTCTCAACCCTGAGAACGAATACAGACGCCAGCTCATCGATCAGGTTGTCTCTACAGCCTTACCCGAAAGCAAAAGCCCCGAGCAAGTTTCAGCAGCTGTGAAAGCTTTCATGACAGCCGATCTCCCCCACGAGCTAATCGAGCTACTCGAGAAAATCGTTCTTCAAAACTCTGCTTTCAGTGGAAACTTCAACCTTCAAAACCTTCTCATCTTAACAGCCATTAAAGCTGATCCATCACGCGTCATGGACTACATCAATCGTCTAGACAACTTCGATGGACCCGCAGTGGGAGAAGTCGCTGTAGAAGCACAGCTCTACGAAGAAGCATATGCGATATTCAAAAAATTCAACTTAAACGTGCAGGCAGTGAATGTTCTGTTAGAAAACATCCAAAGTATCCCACGTGCTGTTGAGTTTGCTTTCCGTGTTGAAGAAGACGCTGTATGGAGCCAGGTGGCGAAAGCCCAGCTGAGAGAAGGTCTAGTCAGTGAGGCGATCGAGTCGTTCATTCGTGCTGATGATGCCACCCAATTTTTAGATGTTATTCGTGCTTCTGAGGACACTGAATGCTACCCTGATCTGGTGAAATATTTACTCATGGTTAGACAAAAGACGAAGGAGCCCAGGGTGGACAGTGAACTTATATATGCGTATGCGAAAATTGATAGATTGAGTGACATTGAAGAGTTCATCCTCATGCCTAATGTTGCTAACCTTCAAAATGTTGGTGATCGCTTGTTTGATGAAGCTTTATATGAAGCTGCTAAGATCATATATGCTTTCATTTCCAACTGGGCTAAGCTCGCCGTCACACTTGTAAGGCTTCAACAGTTTCAAGGTGCTGTTGACGCTGCTCGTAAAGCTAATAGTTCAAAGACATGGAAAGAAGTTTGCTTTGCTTGTGTTGATGCCGAGGAGTTCCGATTGGCACAGATTTGCGGCCTCAATATTATTGTCCAGGTCACATTCTTTATCCTTCTCCTTCATCACACCATTTTAAAAACTATTAAGTACATTCCTTTTTTCTAACCTATATACAATTTCAATAATACCCTTATATTTCAAAATTAACTCATACCCTCTATAATTATAATACTTTTACAGATTATATTTTCAGTGACATTATAACCAAAATAATCATTCGTATCTAATTAATTTTGAGTTTATTGTCATACTATTAAAACAAGGGATAATGACACAAATGATCACTTTGTGATTTGATATTTAACAAATTGACCACCTTTTTCAGACCAATAGCACAAAACAACCACCAACTGCGCAACTGGTCAGCTGCGAATTTTGCAAGTGCTCCCCACCACTAAAAAAAAAAAATCCTATTTAGCAATTATAATTGCGAAATTGTTCATAGTCGTGAACTTGTTCATAAAAATGTTTTTTTTTTTCAGTCTTTTATCTGTAAAAGGTAATTCCGCAGTTTTATGGAATTTGGCAGCTGACCTGTTGCAAAATTGGTGATCATTTTGTGATATCGGTCAAAAAAGGTCGTTGCTTTGTTAAATATCACATTATAAAGTGGACATTTTTTGTGATTATCCTTATAACAAACATTTTGTTAAATAAAAAATTACATTTATTACTCATTTTAATAAATATTACACATGCATTGATAGAATTATTACACATAAGCTTAAACAGATATTAGAGATTTATGCATTGGAATAGATTTTCTATAAATGAGATCAAATGTTACCGTTAAATATCATTACACTACTAAATAAACTAAAATACATGACATTCAAACTTGAATGGAGTAAATTGTAAAAAAAAAAGGGTTCAACACTACCAACTTCAGTGTTTTACTATTCGCCAACACTAGTCTTGAACGGTGTAAGGCATGGTGGCATGGTGCTGTGGGGTATTATTTATGGGCATGTGTTATGTTTTGATATTAATGGAGGCTATTTTTTTTGGTGAATTTTTTAGGTGGATGATTTGGAAGAGGTGAGTGAATACTACCAAAACAGAGGATGCTTCAACGAGCTAATATCTCTAATGGAAAGTGGTCTAGGTTTGGAACGTGCTCACATGGGCATCTTCACTGAGTTAGGTGTTCTTTACGCAAGATACCGTTACGAGAAACTCATGGAACATATCAAGCTCTTCTCAACACGTCTCAACATCCCAAAGCTAATCCGTGCATGTGATGAACAACAACACTGGAAGGAACTCACATATTTGTATATTCAATATGATGAGTTTGATAATGCTGCAACCACTGTCATGAATCATTCTCCAGATGCTTGGGACCACATGCAGTTCAAGGATATTGTAGTTAAAGTCGCAAATGTTGAGCTTTATTATAAGGCTGTTCACTTTTACCTACAAGAGCATCCGGATCTCATCAATGATGTTCTCAATGTCCTTGCACTTCGTGTCGACCATACTCGTGTCGTTGACATTATGCGCAAGGTTTGTATTCATATAATCATATAATCATATGTTATTTTATTTAATTAAATTGGCCGTTGTTTGGTATAGTGTTTTTGACTTGTGCTTTTTACAGGCTGGACACCTTCATCTTGTGAAACCTTACATGGTTGCAGTTCAGAGCAATAATGTTTCGGCTGTTAATGAGGCATTGAATGAAATATATGTTGAGGAGGAAGACTATGATAGATTGCGTGAATCTATTGATTTGCATGATAACTTTGACCAGATCGGCCTTGCTCAAAAGGTTACTTCATTCAACTGCAATTTCTTCTTTTTTATCCGAAAAACTTCTCTTTGCAATTTTGGTTCACATTAATGTTTTTGGTCCTGTTTCAAGAAAAAAAAACTATTTTTGGTCCCTGAGAATAGCTTATTTTTGCAACTTTGGTCCGAAAAAAGTTCTTTTGGCCCTTATTTTAAGTAAAATTGCTGTTTTTGGTCCCTATGTATAGTTGATTTTTGCAATTTTGGTTGAAAAAAATTGGCTTTGAGGTTCTTGTAATGTTTTTGATCGGTGTTCCAAGGAAAAAAAAACTATTTTTGGACCCTGAGTATAGTTGGGTTTTGCAGTTTTGGTTCCAAACGAATAGTTTTATGCAATTTCGGTCCTCGTTTAAGGTTTCGGTAACGAAGTTGGTCCGAAAAATATAGTTAATGTCTTGGAACAGGGACGAAAACTTCTAAAGTTGCAAGAGATAACTTTGTGGGACGAAGTTAGCAAAATTCAGGGGCAAAAAGTGTCAATTACTGATTTTGATTTTTGGGCAGATTGAGAAACATGAGCTACTTGAGATGAGGCGAGTTGCTGCATATATCTACAAGAAGGCAGGTAGATGGAAACAATCCATTGCATTGTCCAAGAAAGACAAAGTGTACAAAGATGCCATGGAGACTGCATCACAGTCTGGGGATCGTGAACTTGCAGAAGAGTTGCTCGTTTATTTCATTGAGCAGGTGACTATTTTACCAAGTGTTGGTTTTTTTTTTTGGGAGTAAAGCAAGCAGTAAAATGTGATAGTAATGTTTTTGTTTTTAACTTTATTTGCTGTGCAGGGAAAGAAAGAATGCTTTGCTTCGTGTCTGTTTGTTTGTTATGATCTAATCCGTGCAGATGTTGCACTTGAGCTGGCCTGGTTGAACAACATGATTGATTTTGCCTTCCCATATCTGCTTCAGGTAAATAATTCTTTACACTTTATTTAAATGAGGTGACTGGTGAGAGATTTTATTTTTCTATTTATTTGTTTGTTTGTTTTGTGTTTTGATTCATAGTTTATTCGTGAATACACCGGGAAAGTTGATGAGTTAATCAAGGACAAGATAGAGGCAGTGAAGGAAAATAAAGCCAAGGAGAATGAAGAGCAGGATGTCATCAAGCAGCAGGTATTTTCTTTAATTTATTTTTTAAATGGATTTGCTATATATATAATAAATTAAAGAAAAGATGGATTACTGACATGACATGGTTTGGTTGCAGAACATGTATGCCCAGCTACTGCCACTTGCTCTACCTGCCCCGCCTGGTATGGGCGGTGGTGGATATGGTCAACCACCACCGCCAATGGGTGGAATGGGAATGGGAATGGGAATGCCACCAATGCCTCCATTTGGAATGCCACAAATGGGGTCCTATTGATTTGGTCAACACTGAAAGAAGAGTTCCAGTTAGTTGGTGGTAGAGGAAGTTTCTTTCTTGAGTCGTCGTCGTTGGTTAAAAGAAGAATAATAAAGATAAAGAAGATTGATTGGTGTGTGTGTTTGTGTTTGTGTGGATAAGTTTTTCTTGTAATATTCTTTGGATAGAGAAGAGCCATAGCCGAGGCAATTTTTTGCAGGTGGTAGGGCAGCAGCAGCAGCAAACATTATGAGTATGAGTATGAGTATGTATTGTCAATTGTCAATTGTGTACCAAAACAACAAAGGGGTTGAGGATTTCCATTTCATTTCCATAGAAGGATGTATCATGTATATGCTACTACTACTTTGTCTTTTTGTATGCTTTCAGTTTCTTTTCTGATTTCACCATGTATTTCTCCCCTCTGTCAAGACTTTCATATTATCTGTTTTCTTTTGGGATTTTATTCTTTTCTCTTTATCAAGACTTGAGACTATAAAACTTAATACCACCTTTTTTTTTCTCTGTACTTCATTGTTTTAATTCTATGTTGAGACTTTAGTTTTTGTAAAACTAGCGCTTTCTTGTCAACTTCAAAGTAGAGAATAATAGAGAATCTAACTTTATTCACAAAGCAAAAGAGTTGAGATGGGGTCGGATGGTCTAGTTTCAGATTCAGAATTGGGAGAGTTCTTTGTTAGGAATGACAATAACCATTCATACCTAACCACAATAACAACCTGTATGTTTGTGGGACCTTTCTTGCAATTAAACCAATGAATATGCCCATAACCCCTCAAATATCACGTTGTATAATCAATCTGTCTTTGTCCCATTACTCATTAAAATAATTGAAGTATTACACTTTCGGTAAAACGGTCTTTAAATTATGCCTCAATTACCTAACAAGCCACTGTGAAAGCAAAATCATGATTTTCACAACAAATGATGATCCTAGTTAGTGGATTCAGTTCATGACAGATCCTATTGTTGGTCAGCAGTGTTGCAATTGTGTTTGAAAAAAATTGTGGGGCTGATGCTTTTGTTTTATCCGAAATTATGATTTGAATTCAGAATCAGTCAAAGTTTTGGTAATTTGAGTAAACTTGGTTGATTCTGAAATCTGCGTATGAAGATAGAAGTTTCTAGATACAATCGTTAAGATCTCATGTACATGAAGGCCTATAAAATCCGTTGTTCGTTTTGATTAAAAACGAGTTCATCTTAGGACCTTATGAAATACATGATTAACTGCTGCCTGCTCCGTATCACAAACAAAATGTATAGTCACATTGGGCACATACATTACTCACTGACAAAAGCAAAGGAACTTGTGGGGACCAAAACCAATGTCACATCTCATATTTAAAAAAAATTGATCGTTTTTAATGAGCAAAATTTACAAAAAGTTTTTAAAAACTATGAAATTGTAGGGTTTTACCCAATTAAGGGAACCCTTCTAGAAATTCTCGATGGCCAAGGGAGACCCAAGGCCAAGGAGGGGGTTTGGAAATAGTTTTCAACCAGCAATTGACGCGCCTCGGTTATTACCTCATTAGCTGCGTCATTGCCCCAAGCGCAAAGATGCCTCTTCAAGTCGCCTCCAATCCTCCCTTTATACTACTCTCTTCTTCCAACCCAATCTAAGCTTCCACCGATATGGGATTAACATCTAACCTTTTCATTAGACGCTCAGGTATTGACATGGTTTACATAACAAGAAACCAAGGAAGCTTTACATAACACAGTTGTGTTTGACTAATCCCTCAAATATGATATAATAAACCCACAAAAAAGGGGTTTATGATACATGATGAACCAAAGAAATATCTGAAAACGTGATTGATGACGAATAAAGAATATTTGAGAAAGTAAATGAAAGAGAAAATAACAAAAAATAATTTTGGAATGGACTTAATGGTTGCACCATTACGTTATGTAACAAACATGCAACAAAACCATCCCTTAGGGACCATGTGCGCAACAAATTAAATATTTGGATGAAAACTGTAGCTTTTGACATATCACATGGATGAACGAAAAACTATTATTTAGTCTGGATAGTAAGTATTATGAGTTATGACTATATTTTCTAATATCGAGCCTAGAGACCAGTCGCCCTGCCAAGAATAACTCAATAGGACTTGATTATGTGTTTTTACTCAATTGGGTCTATTTGCAATGAGCTTTTTCAGCCCAGCACCATATAGGTATTTTGCACATAGCACCTCTAGTCCTCAAGTTTTGACCTTGACTTTCTAAAAGGCAAAATATGTGTTCTGCATCACAACAAATGTCCATTGAATACTTTCACAAACATTTGTGTCGATAAAGATCAAGTTTTGGCTTTTGACTTTACATTTTTATCAAGCTTATAAACATTCGCTTGTTAAATTAATCAATTCTTAAAAAAAAAAAGATCATTTAAAAAGATGAATGATAGAATATTTCTCAAGAATATAATTTTATCCCTTGAAATTACTTGAATAAAAATGATAGCATACGGTCTTCAATCTTGACAGTTGATTAGAAGTCTCGTAAGATGTTGATATTTTGATATACATAATACATATATTCAAGGGCAAATTTCGAACTTTAAGCAATCCAAATGTGTTACAACTTATAATACACTAATTAGCAATGTTAGAAATTGTCTTTAAAAGTAATAATTTTTAAAATTCGTTTATTATTTAATTTAAATATCAAAATATGATTTGTAGCATAATGAAGAGAATTCAACAGATAACTGGAGTTGGTGGCTTTAAATGAGGGGATGTGACTAAAACCAATGAAACATCACCGACTAATGAAAGGGGAAAAATGTTAAATGTAATACCACATCGGTGGAAGGTTAGATTGGGTTGAAAGAGAGGATATTATAAAGGTGGAGTTTTGAAAGACTTGATATCAAGTTCTGGTTTTGATTGTGATTAAACGTTTTACACCTCGACTGATTTTAGATGACCTCTTGGTGATGTTCTTTGATTTTTTAGGGACATACAATTTCCATCTGTATTTGTGAAAAAACAAATTTATTAAGTCTTTGGGTACTTGAGATCTTAACAAGTTATTATGTAAAGAAGTTGCTATCATCCAAATTTTACCAATGCCAAACTCTAATCATAATTCCAGTTAAAACCAAAACATCAAGCCTATATTTTCTGATTTAATAACCGGAACTTTGATCGTCTTTTCAAAGCAACTATGTAATCGGATATAAGGGGTTTCACTAACGTTTTCAAGCTGAAAAACGAAAAAAAAAATTAAATAGGTTAAGTGCCACGCAAATGTATGCGTATGTGTTTTTTTTTCTTCTCTAAACCTTCTTTTAAAAACTTTTAAAATATTAACATAAAATAGTTCTTGATATTGTCTTGGAGAATATATGCTCAGAAACTCATTGTATTGATCTATTTTGCAGGAATTTTTGTGAAGCGGAGTGTTTATTTATTTATTTTTTTTATTATTATTTTGTGTGGGTGCAGAAATAAGGCGTCTTAAAAAAGTCCAAAAATAAAGTGCTTTTAAATCACTTTGCAAAAATAGGATGATTTTATAGTTTCAGTTTTTGTGTTTTTGTTTCTGTATAATTTATATTTTAAATCTTTAATTTATATCTTAGTCGTTGTTTATAAAAAAAAAAAAAAAAAAAAAAAAAAAAAAAAATTCATTTTTAGCTTTTTTTTTTTTTCTTTAAATTTCTATTTTAAACCCTTTACTATATATATATATATATATATATATATATATATATATATATATATATATATTAGTTTATTAAAATATTTTCTATCTAAAGTATATCATATTTTCTATTTACAACTTTTATATATTATATTAGTTTATTAAAATATAACAATATAAAATCTCATCAATACCTTCAAATTTATACCAATATCGAATATGTTACCTAAAAATGTTAAAAATCAATATATTTATAAATTTTTATGTTTTATTGTCTTTTACAAAATATTTTTTTTTACTATTTGTGATAAAGAAAAAACAACTACTATTTATCTGATAAATTAAACACATCACTGTTCACATGTGATAAAACAAACACCACATTGATCATCTAAAAAATCAAGAGCAATTGTCAAATCATATTTTTTCAATACATTTTTTTTGGCACTAAAATTTTGGTATACTGAATTCAAAATTTTCTCATAATTTATTCATCAAATAACTATTCGCTTAAATGTGTTCATAGTTTGTTTTATCATTTATTCACGTTTTCGTCTTCACTTACCAACTTTCTTTCATCACTTAATCATAATGTACATATTCTTGTCTAAATTGCATAGATTTAATATGAAACATTATATTTATCATTACAGTTTATGTATTTTATCTTATTATTTATTATACAGTTAGAATCTGATAAAGTTTTTATACTAGTTGAATACATTACTCAAGAACAAGTAATGTGGCCTTCAAATACTAGCTTTGTATATCTTCTTCGTAGTTTTGAAGTATCTGAACCCGTTCAATCTCGTGATCTTGTGTCCAATCCCACAAATGTACAATTTCCTTTGCCTGATGATAGATTTGAGGTAGATGATGTTGGATTAGTGTCTAAGTCCATAACTATTTTGGTATGTACTTGACCTGATGGTGCATGGTCCTTTTGGGTTGCCTTCACCAAAGCAACTTGATTGGAGAAATAAATAGAGATAGAGGTTATTATGATTTATTAATATGTTATAAGAATAATATATTAAAGGAGAAATCATATTTGTTTAATTAATATTGGTCAATAATTAATTAGGAATTAATTTTGTGATCAAGTGTAATTAACTAAACTAGAGGGGCTGATTTATAAATATGTGATAGTTACAAAATATGGTAATGGTTATCCTAAATATGGGTTGAACGAATTCAAGGAGATAAGCATCTTTGAAATCGTCCAAAGGATAAAGGATAAGGGTTTTCAAGGCTTATCTTATGGTTGCTTTGTGGATAAGCAACTAGATAAGGATAATGACTGAAACTCTATCTCTACACCTATATAAAGACCCTAAGGCCTTAAAATTCATGTACTTGTTCCCAAGAAGTCCTAAAGATGAATTCTAACATCTCTCCTCTCTCTTTATACCTTCTCCATTTGCTCTTGGTGTTTGTAAGCCATTAGAGGAGTGACACTTGTGACTCTAAGCATTCCAAAGTCAATTCAAGGAGGAATTAGGATTGTTATTGCTACATAACAATCAAGGTAATATCTTAAACCTAATTATATGTTAATATTGATTCCCATATGCTAGAATTAGGGTTTATAGTCTTGAATTCAAAGCATGTACAATAGAGAAACCTAGATCCAAGCATTAGGATTTGTATGGGCACGTAGGATGTCTTATGACCAAAAAACCCATCAGTGGTATCAGAGCCATTGGTTTGGTTTCAATTGTATGAACTTGATATATTAGGGTTTATTGCCAATAAACCCTAAGAGGCTAGGGTTTGCAAACCCTAATTTGCAAGAGTTTGAATAAGATCTTCAAATCCTTTCCTTAAACCATTAAATTTCGAAATCTAGGGTTTGTTATAATCCCTTGTTTTTTCGAAATTTGCCTCCTCCCCAAGATAAGATCCTAATTTTTAGGGATTTGGATTATCCCATATCTTGTAATTATCCTCTAATTGTTATATATGGTAATTCAAGATCTTGCATTATCCATCCATATTTTCGAAATCTATATAGATATTTAAGGGATTAGGATAACTTAAATGTATAAATGGTAATTATCCTCATTATTTAGATAATCCCTTATGATTTAATAATTAAATCAATAGTCTAATTCTAGATAATTATTAAATCAAGAGTTTTAATATTTAAAATTTTAATTTAAATGTCATAAATTCGAAATTTTAAGATAGATTAAAACTAAATTGTTTTGAAATGTTTCAAAACTTGCCCTCAAGTTTTGGAATTTAAAAGTTGATTAAAAAGGTTTAATTAGGAGTGTTAAATTCTAAAACCCTAGTATAGTTTTGAAAAGTTCAAATACACCCTTATGGTTTTATTAATTAATTAAGGAGTATAATTAAAAGAGATTTAATAAATCCATAAAAGTTTAGGTTAACCATTTAATTGAATTAAAAGTGTAATTGTTAAAGTTAACCACATAGTATTTTACAAGTATGAAATGCACCCTATACTATATATAAAACATTAAAAGTCTAACATTATATATATATATATATATATATATATATATATATATATATATATATATATATATATATGTATGTATGAGTAAAAGTCAGTCTTACCGTTAGTAGGCCTCATTCACGAAGCTGTTCTATAAGGGGTGTTTAAGAAAATTGTCTATAAAATGGCGATTGAATGAGTATCCACTCTTACCCACCGCACTCTTGACTAGTGGAGGGTCGTTAGCCGAACGGGTAGGATAGGACGAAACCTTTCATTATAAGATACAAAGTAACTAAATGTTTTTTCTAATTCCCAATCTTAGTTACTTAGGCAAAAGTGAATTGATGCAATTCCATGAAATTACACTTTGTGCCCTTGCGAAGACGTTAGTGGAGCGTGTGTGGTTTACCGGCACACTAAATGGTTCTAAGAAAAGGTTGCAAAGGGTGACTCAATGTTTGTCATAGTTCGGTGGAGCGTGTGTGGTTTACTGGCACATCGAATGGGTGATTGTAACATGTGAGGGCACCATGTAAGTTTGCATGGTTATTCACACCCGCTTTGTGATCCTTGGCATCCCAGTCACAAACAAGAGGGGCATATCGATATTTAAACATGCCATTGAAAGTTCAATGAATCTCAAAGGATCTAGGAGTTTTCATAGATTTAAAACTTAAATTTCTTTTTCGTTTTTCATGGTGGAAATTAGTGAATCGTCATTCACTTACCTTCAAATATTCTGCAACTAGATTACGGCATCCCTTTTCTAGGTTGTAGCGTATTGTGTTGGGTCCTAGCCTTAGTATCTCATTTGGGTGATTTACTAAGGACTCAATCGATCAACTAACTTGAATTTGTTTTCTCCCGTTTTGTAGATGTCAAAGTTCGACAATCATGGTCTTCCCAAATCCCGTGGAACAAGCATTCCACATGAAGATGATATTCCACGATTCGATCAAGGAACAAGAAATCATGCTTCACTTCCTCCCCCTCCTCCAATTATTCTCCCTAACCCACAAGATTGTAAAATTGAAAGGTTCAATATTACTCAAGCCCTGTTGGCAAGTAAACATAAAGAAGGAAAGTCGGTGTGTGCACACGTCTTAGGGATGAAGTCACACTTTGATAGGTTAAGAATGATGGGATCCGTTGTCGGTGAAGAGATGGCTGTTGATTGGGTTCTTCAGTCACTTCCTAACTCGTATAGTGAGTTCGTAGGAGAGTACTATATGATGAACCACGACGTAACCCTTATTGATCTCACCTATATGCTTATTACTGCTGAATCAACAATGGTTTGGCGCAATAGAAAAGCAAAGTTGATTGGTGAATCTGCCTTCAAGACCTCTATGGATATAGACAATGGAAATGAAAGACATGCAATGATCGAAAAGTTTGATCATAAGAGAAAGGCGATGTATGAAGTAGTTCCATGTGTTGTTCCAAAAGAGTCAATTTGCTTTTATTGCCAAGAGAAGGGGCATTGGACATGAAGTTGCCCTATTTACCTAAGAGATCTAAGAGATGGGAGAGTCAAAAGTATGACTACGCTTCAGGTAAAATCCACTATCTAACTTCGTTAAGTTCCTATTCATTGATTCAAATACATGATGTGATAAGATTGCATTTGAATGTTTTGCAGGATCGGTGAAAAGAAAGGAAGCTTGGTGAAAGAGCAAGATGAATCTAATCACAAGAAATGGATCTCGATCGCATGGACTTGAATATTGGATTTTGAGCTTAGATAGTTATGATAGAGTTGTTAGAAATTTTCCTTTTACATAGTTTTCAATAGATTTTGCATTGTAAGGACAAATGTTTTTCCGCTGCTTTTATAAATAAAATAAATTTTGTTTGACTTATTTATTTATTTGTTTACTTCCTTGCAATGAAATTGTTATGAAAATTGATGTTTGCATATTTCTACAACGAATGGATATGATTCTTAGTTATGTTATTTATGGAAATGTCGAGAATTTACCAAATAGGGAGAGTTTCTAATCGCCCAAAGTTTCAATTGGACTGAAATTTGGAATCACGCAACTTGGTTGCATGATGAATGAGAAATTTTATATTTGGAAATTAGACAAATTCGTTGACAAAGTATCAAGTGAAGGACTAGGAGATCAAGTACACAAAGTTGTGTGTTGATCAAGTTCACCATAAGAGTAACAAAGATATTTGTCATGATTTACTAAAGGCTTAGTAAATATGATTACACTTACAAGATTAAGTGTAATTCTGAATTGATTAAAGGGTTTAGATCAATAGTAGAACGAACAAGAAGAATCAAGTAGGCAGAAAGATAAAAGTTTCTCCATTCTAAGAAGAAGGGAGAGTAGCTTTTATGCTTTATAATGAGTCTTAATGATTAAGAACCATGTCTCAATTGATCCTCTAAGTAAGTCTTAGTACAATTGTATGTTTAAGAAGAGGAATCAAGGATTGAAGAAATGGTTAAATCAAGAAGTCTATCATACTTCGTTCCAATAGCAAGTCTTAAAGTTAAGATTGTGACAATGAGTGAAAAGTATTAAAGGTTTATAACATTCATCAAATGTAGAAAGTTGTGATGTCTTGAATAAGACAAAGACCGACTAGGACCAATTTATGAAGTGTTTTGATAAAAACTACACTAACTCTTGAATATTTGTTTGTCAAGAATTGTTTATTGACAAGAGAATCTTATATGTCAATGAGTCAGTGGGAGTCTTAATGGTCTTGAAAGGTTTCAAGAACAAATCAAATAAATCTTATCAATCATCACTAGCACACGAGTTGAGGTTTTCAACCTATCGTGTTGACATTATTTTGTTTCTGTGCTGTTTCCAATTGAGTTAATTATGCATGTGAGTTCTATGAGTTCTCATTTTGAACGCATAAAAGGCAAGGCACCTTGATCAATGAAAGGTACATTGATAGGAAAAAGGTGAGATGCTTAACTACTTGGAAGATGTGGTGGGCAGCTGTGCTACCATAAGGCAAGAAATCAAGATTAAGAAAGTTCGATCCATATGAGTTTGAATTTGTCGTAAACTCTGTTTTTAACAAATTCACATGGATAGGAACGAATACACCGCTTTAAATCTAAGTGTCATAAGATTTCCTCCTTCCTGAAAATGATTGTGAGGAAATGCTTTCACTAAGAAAGATTTTAAGAAGATAGTGATTGTAAAGTTGCATTCTTGAATTCAATTATGGTTACGGTATCCCTTTCCATGATTTGAATTGTGAGGTTTGGCAATTAGTCTTAATTGTTTAAGACACACATATGAACTATCTAAGGCAAATGTGTATAAGTTCAAGAAGGCTTGATAAAAGATTATCAAAGCACTAAGTATTAGAAACATGAACTTAAGAAATTCAATAAGTATTGTTTTTCTGAAAGTTAAGATGTTTATGAATACATGTCGAAGCTAGTGGGATCATAAGTGTTATGTTTTATAATAATCATCATGATAGTGGGAGCATAAATGTTATGATTGTATGATTATTAAGGAAAGTATTGCAAGTTGGCAATATTAATTATAGAAAACAAGAGTCATTCTTTGCAAAGTTGTAAGGATGGAATAGTTGTTTTGCTATAATTAAGGGAGAGAATATTATGCTTCATTTCAAATCTAAAGGCTTAGGTTGAGAAATGTTAATAAATTTAGTCAAAGGTACATAGTGCGTTCTTAAAATTTCGATTATGATTACGGCATTCCTCTTCACAATTCGAATTTTGAGAACATAGCAAATAAAACATTGTGCATCGTGTCCCATACGCTTCGGGTATAGGATCGATTGCAAATGCTTTAATGTTTGACCATTCTAAAATTTTCCAAATGTCTAGCGCATTTAGAGGGAAAAGGGACTAGAATCGGTTTTGACTAAAATAATTAAACAACTATCAAAGGACAATCCAAAGTTCGACGAAGATTGGTTGCTTGTGAGTAGTTGAAAGCATGGTATTGGATGGACCATATTGACATTATTATGAATAGATAAGATTCTATTAAGAAATGAGTTTTCATATGGAACATATGGAAGCGTGTCCATACTGGGAAGTAAATATTGAAAATTTATGACTAGATTAGAAACCTTTATGCAAAAGGATGTTCAAAGGAATGTACTTTGAGTGAGAGACATCGTATCTAAGTAATTGTCTTGTAACAATCTACGATAGAGGACTTTGTAATATCATTGGCAATAATCTTTGTGACTTTGGTGCAGTGAAATTACGAAAGAATCATTGCATAGGATGTTAGAATCTAGCATATTCTATAAGTAGCAAGAATTTGTTATTCTTAAACTTATGACAATGGATTTGGAGTTGTGAAATGAGAATGATTGGAAATGTGTGCAATTTGTCTATTCCACAAAAGTAAGAACCATAGGTAAACATTGTGTGCATGCTAGGAGCATGGGACAAGTGTAATAATTCAAGTAAGAAGTTGATTACCCGAAACGACAAATAATGAGTAATCGATATGGTGATAAATAAAAGGAGTTTTATTTATACTCAAAGGTTTGAGGCCATATGGGATTAGTATTATTCTTGTGTTTCACTTTGCATGTTTTGACTTCCAGAATAATTAAGTTTATTAAGAATAATCGAATTATTGGAACGGGCCACAGTCATTCATATGTTGGAAGTAGATATGAATGAAGATTGTCGTGAATTGGTGTGTGGATTGTCTAAAAGAGTATTATACATAAGCAAATGTTTGCTGCAACATTCATGAGTGCTTATGAATATGAATTTGAGCATTGGATTAAACCCATGCTCACTTGGATCACTCCATGAATTGTATCACGAGTGATTGGTGAGACGATAACATCTTATATTCTTGAAACCGAGATGTGTGAGTTGTATCTTTCAAATTGGTTGCACATTGATAATATGTAAACGCACTAGTAACTTGGTGTTATAAAACATATTGTTGTGTGTGATTTGGTTAGTAAGTGCAAGCAAGCATTGTATCAAAGTTTATCCGTTCCTTTTATCCAAAGAAGGATAAAAGCGATATCTTTTGGGCCCCTCGATGGTTTAGTGATGACAAACGTAAATGCTCGTCCGGGCTAGGGCTAATTTGATTTGTTCAATTAGTCAGTTGTCATAAATCGGGAATCGAGAAATAGTACAAAGAGAATGATTAGAAATCATGTCTTATACGATATCTAGAATGGAGGAATATATGATCCCTTATCTAAGGACACGCGTATCTGATAGGATCAGAGTTGACAACGGCTTTGGAAAGCTACGATTGCATATCAGGATCTGAAGTCATACGCATAATAGTTATTAGACTTATCCAAGTGGGAGACTGTTGGATTAGTGTCTAAGTCCATAACTATTTTGGTATGTACTTGACCCGATGGTGCATGGTCCTTTTGGGTTGCCTTCACCAAAGCAACTTGATTGGAGAAATAAATAGAGATAGAGGTTATTATGATTTATTAATATGTTATAAGAATAATATATTAAAGGAGAAATCATATTTGTTTAATTAATATTGGTCAATAATTAATTAGGAATTAATTTTGTGATCAAGTGTAATTAATTAAACTAGAGGGGCTGATTTGTAATTATGTGATAGTTACAAAATATGGTAATGGTTATCCTAAATATGGGTTGAACGAATTCAAGGAGATAAGGATCCTTGAAATCATCCAAAGGATAAAGGATAAGGGTTTTCAAGGCTTATCTTATGGTTGCTTTGTGGATAAGCAACTAGATAAGGATAATGACTGAAACCCTATCTCTACACCTATATAAAGACCCTAAGGCCTTAGAATTCGTGTACTTGTTACCAAGAAGTCCTAAGGACGAATTCTAACCTCTCTCCTCTCTCTTTATACCTTCTCCATTTGCTCTTGGTGTTTGTAAGCCATTAGAGGAGTGACACTTGTGACTCTAAGCATTCCAAAGTCAATTCAAGGAGGAATTAGGATTGTTATTGCTACATAACAATCAAGGTAATATCTTAAACCTAATTATATGTTAATATCGATTCCCATATGCTAGAATTAGAGTTTATAGTCTTGAATTCAAAGCATGTACAATAGAGAAACCTAGATCCAAGCATTAGGGTTTGTATGAGCACATAGGATATCTTATGACCAAAAAACCCATCAGATGATGCCTTCACATATTGATGAACTTGACTCCCCACTTAATGAAGACGGTGTTAATGAGTCATTAAGTGATGTTGGGGACGATTCTGATAATGTTTGTGAAACTCCAATTGTGAACTTTATGAATAATGTTGGAGATGTAGGCGATGATGACTTAGCTGGTTTCTAAGACAACATTCATATAGCTTGTTCGAAGGAATTAGACAACAAAATAAGGTTAGGAACACTATTTGAAATTAAAGAACATGTAAAAAAAGGCAGTATCACTTTGCTCGATCGCCCAAAATAAGGAGTTTAAAGTGTATGAAAGTAAAAGTAGTTATTGGGTAGCTAAGTGTAAGACTCTAAGCAAGGCATGTATTGACCTTACATTCAATAGAACTATGCAAATTTTTAGAAAACACAATGATATTGCAATGAAATACAATACACCTCTACCATCACATATGTGGCGTCTTTTTGTTAACCGTGACTGTAACGACCCAATTTTCACGCCCGCAAATTTCATTTAAAATAAGTGGTTTGTAAAATATTTATAGTAAAACATCATCCGATCATATCATCTCATAAAACATATTCCGTGTCCTAAACCGAAACATAAAAACAACCATAATGTCAGAGTACAAATCCCAGAATATCTCGTAGTGTGGAAAACAAAGAGCGTGTGTGTGATATGATGCTACCGCGCCAGTTCCTTCCCCTTCGCTGAAGAGGCACCTGAACAACAACTAAAAACCATAAGCACGAAGCTTAGTGAGTTCCCCTACCGTACAACATACCAAATAACCACATAACATACATATATTGTCAGGCATATTTGGGTCCCCGACCTACCCCTTCGGTCCTCTCGACCGGATACTAACTAGCATATCTGGGTGCTTGTCTCCCCTTCGATCCTCTCGATTGGATACTGACTAGCATACCTGGGTGCTGGTCTCCCCTTCGGTCCTCTCGACCGGATACTGGGGACTATTTCACCCCTATCACTACCACATAACATGTATCACATAATCTATCTAGCATGGCTGGGCATATCTGCCCCTTCGGTCCTATCGACCGGTAATCTGGGGACTATCTCCCCTACTGTCACTAGCACATAGCATCATATCATACTAGCACATAAACATAACACAGGTAGTAGCAACCCTAGATGAATATCACAGAGACAATCATCTAATCATTCAACTTCTACTAGTGGGCCGACATTTGGCCTTAGACCCACTGCTACTGGAAGGTAACTCACCTCGAAAAGTAGTTGTTGAAAGTCTGCTTGCTGAATCGAAAATCCTCCGGCTATAAATCATAAACATAGATTAGCCACTCATACACACCCTTAGGTCAGATGACTGACACACCCCTGGTCCAAGGTCAACTCCTTGGTCAAATTCAACTTCCATTTGACTGGACTCGCCGAGTCATGGCACCGACTCGCTGAGTCCTTCTCCCACTAACCCGGTCCCACTCTACAAGTCCCTTTTCCCACTCACTGAGTCACCCTTAACTCACTACTTGGAACGATAGAACCGGCTCGCGATCCGACTCACCGAGTCCAAGAACAACTCGTCGAGTCCATACGAGCAGATCTCCTACTCGCTTCCAAATCCTCACCAAATCATCCTTTATGAGGATTTGGGTTTCTGGGACTATTGCTACACGTAGATTGCTAATTCCGCATGCAGATACGAAGGGTTTGACCTTCAACACCTAAATCCCTCTTACTCAGTAATTGTTCATCTGACTCGCCGAGTTTGAAGAACAACTCATCGAGTACCAGGAAATTTTCATAGGACTCGCCGAGTTGTTCATCCAACTCGCCGAGTCTAAGGCCATCTTCAAAGAACTCGCCGAGTTCCACTTTGGGACTCGCCGAGTCTCTTGACCCACTTCCCATATCGACTAAATCTGAGACATGCAATGCTTCAAAACCATAGATCTATGTTCCTAGGGCATGCTTATCACGTAAAGTTGCAAACTTTACGTGCATGCATGGCCCTACAAGCTCAAAAATGCAAACCCAATCTCTTTATGAGGTCATACACCCAATGGGGACCTCAATCACTTTAACCACATAAACTTTAGGCTTCTAATACGTCCACAAGGTCTATGTATGAAGTCTTTTCGGATCATTAAGCACAAACACATGGAGTTTGGTGTTTTAGGGCTTGAAAACCACCAATTTAGGACAAAATGGTATCTAATGAACTAGTGATCAAGGTAGGAATTTTTCTACCTGAATGGAAGCTTCTCACAGTGTAGATTTCGGATCTACTCCCCTCCTTGCACTCTTCAACCTCCTCCTTCTTCTTCTAAGCTCTAAACTTCCTTCACCAAGCAAAATCACTTACAAGAACAATATGGGGGCTAGGGTCTCTCACTACAGCTCTCTAGAAGGGTTAGGGACAAGGGAGGCCGAGTTAGTGTGCTTAAATAGGGTGTCAACACTCGGGTTAGGGTTTTTGCCCAAATAGGGCCTACTCGCCGAGTCGGGGAACCGACTCGCCGAGTCCAAGGCTCAGACCTCGCGTCTCATCCCACTCCTACTCGGCGAGTCGGTCCTTCAACTCGCCGAGTCCAAGGCAAAAATGCATGAATTTATTAATTACAAGAAATACGTACCGAGAACCAGGTGCTACAATGACACTTGTTGTCACACCCCCAAACCGAAACGACGGAAATGTTCGGGGACGGAGGACGTCATGTACAGTATCACAACAATTATATAATAGGAATCAAAACAACACAACCATTACATTTATAAGGTAAAGTATTTACATCTGTTCAATACATAGTTTGTATGGCATCAAAATGAACAACAAAAATATAAAAGATGTGACTCTAGAAAGCTCCGTCTTCTCAAAATCCTGCGTGTGTACCTGTCTTATCGGTTCCCTGAGAATACATGTGGTTTTGAAAGTGTATCAACATTTAAGTTGGTGAGTTCATAAGTATGTTTTAGTGTTGGAAAGCTTGTCTTTGTACTTTGAAAATGCAGTGTGTTTTTCAAGAAAATCTAATATTTTCTTATAGTGATTGTAATGTAATCTTGTATGTTCCTAGCATTTGTATACTGTATTAGTGTACTTAGTGCTAGAAAACAATGTATTGTATCTGTATTTGTATGAAAAACCCTTGTACGTATGCTTGGATATCACCGGTTGTAGTGAAAGTAATGTATTATAATAGTGTCTATATAAAAACCTTAGTATGAAAACTTGGTATTCACCAATTGTAGTGTAAAGTAATGTAACACAGTAATATTAGTGTGAAAACTTTGTATGAATGCCTGGTTATTACCAGCTGTAGTGTAAATAGTGTACTGTAGTCTTATTAATTAAAAATAAAACCATTGAAGTAGAGTTAATACTGTAAACATACTTATTAGTTATACTGTTGTGAGTTTCATATAACAATGCCAATATGACCTAGTGACCTCTAAGACGTTCTTCAGGTGTCCGATAATTATGACATTTGTCACCTCAGGTCTGCCGACCTAGCTGTTGCAAACAACTCTGGTGTGGGATTGTCAGTCCCGTATCTATAAACAAATCTCACGCTCTCCCTCCGGGAGACTCTGGTTATACTTTATAGGATTTAGTTCCATACCCTAAAGGATACTAGTGAAGTAGTGCCTCACAACCATGTATCAACTAGTTTACGTGTAGTGTTGTAGTGTTCTCTTGTATTAGAAAATAGTAAGTATTGTCTCGTATTAAAGTATTGTAACACCTGTGTTTCTGGGTCTGTCATTAATGATGATATAATAGTCTAGGTTAACCTTTGTAACCCGTTTTGAAACAATAGAAGTGTATTATTTGAGTATTATGTGTTTTGTGCTTAATTGCTTAATTATGTGGTTTGATTAATTAAGAATAAAAATAAGCGTCAAATTTAAGTGTAAAATAAACTTGATATCTTTGGATAATGTTGTAGTAGTTGAAACGAGGTTTCCGAAGATATAAAGAATGCCGAAATCCAAGTTATAACAAAAAAGTTATGACCTGTCGAAGTTTCGCGACACAACCGGCAACGCTGAATGACGTAAAAAGTGAAATTTACGTTAGAGCGATATTTAGCCTTAGTGATCTAAATGAGAATCGAAGATCTCGTTGTTAGTATCGAAGCGATAAAAAGTTAGGCGAGAACGGACGTCAAATGAAGAAGTTATGAATTTATAACGGAATTTTTTGTCCCAGCCTATTAAAAATAAATAATAAAAATAAAGTCAAAATTAGCCGACAGAGTCTAAACGAAAGTTGTAGAGCGTAGTCTCACATTCGCGTGGATATACAGAACGTCGAAAACGGAGTTCGTATGAAGAAGATATGAATTTTCGAAGTTTATTAAATAATTAATAATTAAATTTAATTATTAAATTCGGTATTATCCGAAGGCGAGTCACCGGACTCATCCGAAGTACGCCTCGCGTACAGCGAAGCATGACACACCTCGCACTTGAGTTCTTCGGATGACGCATGCAGTGACGAATTTGGAGGCTTACGCCCCGCATAAGGCTGTACGCCCCGCGTACTCCGAGGCTCCAGCCTCCTATAAATAGGATGCAAGGGCAGCCGGCTCTTTTACTATTTTTCTCTCCTCTCTCTCCCGTTTTGCATCGTTTTACGTGCCAGAAGTACCCCGAAGCCCCGGTAATATTCCCGGGTCCCGAAGCAAGTTCCGAGATCCCGAAGATCCCGAGAAGTGCGGTTTCCAAGCCGAAACTCTGCCCGCGAGAAGTTCGATTTTTGTAGAGATCTTCCAAATCTGCTGAAGATTACTACTTCTACAAGCCGTAGTGTTGTGCGATCATCTTCTGATCAAGTGAGTGTATACTACCTTTCATAAACAAGATAATAATACAAGTATGGTTTGAGTGTATTAAGTATACTGTTGTTTATATGTGTGAGTGTGTAGTTACTTTCTTCTAACGCATAATTATGAAGTATTTTATACAAAATACGTGTTATGTGTATAATTTTGTTGTTATGTGCGTGAGTGTATATTCACTCTCTTCAATCTCATAGATCTGAATTGTTTTCTATGAAATACGTGTTATGTGGGTATGCCTCATCTGTTATGTGAAATATGTATTGAATGAAAATGCTATATAGGTTTTAAACTATGTATAAAAATACATATTTTTATCTACTAATATATTGGGTAGAACATGGGTAGATAGTTGGTGTGTAATAAACAGATGAGAAACCTCGATGTTGTTGTTGTTGACCTAGTTATTCAGCGGAGTATGGATAACAACCACATACTCCTTCTAGACAGTCTCGTGGAACGCTAGCAGGTTCATAACCTGTAGGTGTTGTGAACGATGTGTTCACCGGTGTACTCTATCCCCCTCATGGTTGCCTTTAGGATATCTATTGTTGAGGAAACCCCTTAGCAATAATGTCCGTCCCGATGAAAATCCTAGATTAGGTCCCTTGAGATAGATGTTGTTTTAGGGACGTAAAGTGAAGATAACGGGAATGGGTAATCGGGATAGTGATTGGTCGGTGAAATTAAATATAATTTATTTATTGTGGGTTGAAAACCGTTCAACCCCTATATGCTCACCAGGCTCCTAAGCCTGACCCACTCAGTTTTATTTGTATTACAGGAACTGGCGCAAGGGAGTAAGATGGATGAATCATCGAGTTGTTTTGTTTACAAGTCTGTATATTTATATATTTATTGAATGACTTGTAATGTTATCGTTTATGCTTTATGGTCTGTATCAGAACATGACACCCCGAGTTTTAATTATATAATGAAAATGCATCTCTTGATGAAATGCTTTGATAAATATTATTTTATCATGTTTTGTTTTGGGAACAAATTCCGCAACACTTTTAAATCAAAATGATTTACTCTGAAATTATTCTAAAAACATAAATGAAATCGGTTTTTTCTGGCCGTGATTTTGGGGATGTCACAAGTATCTTGTAGTGTAAAATAATTATTTTATTATAGTGTATATGTATCAATATACTAGAGTAGTGATTCCTAAACTATATCTATTATAGTTTGATTGTGCGTTCTTGTTTCGTGTATCATACTTAGTAAAATAATGTAACGAATCCCAACTATATCAACTATAGTTTAAATGTATGTTTCGTGGTGAAATAAAAAAAATTTGCAATTTAATTGTATAAGTAATTACCCTTATGCTCGACATATTACAAAATGGTTAAAATATATAAAATATTTTTAGGAAGTGTAGCGAAGGCTTATTTTGGAACAATTGCAAATGTTTTTTTTAAGTATTTAAAAATATTTGTATAAACACAATAGTCTTTGTATTTTAATTGTATTCCCCTGCCCTAAAAACATTTAAAAACATCAAAAAAAATGTAGGGGTATGAACTCACCTCGACTGTGTGTGACAACCGTCAAATTTTGGTCAAGTCAAAGTCAACAGGTCAAACTGATAAACACATTTAGTGCTTGTATGATAGGGTATATTCTATGCTTTCTTATGTACAACTTTCTATCATAATACAAAGTATCACTTAGAAGTTTCAAATGTTTAGAAATTCTAATCCTAACCGGGGAGAGTGATGCAACAACTCTATAAAGCACTATTACATACCCTTTGGGGGTGTAAAACACTCATAGCGAGGCATAATGGGGTTTACGAACCTTGCATTATGGGGCCAAACACAATCGAAGGCTACACACACAGTTTCTCTCAATCTCTCCCACTCTATCTGAATCTTTCCTAGACCTTTCTCGAAATCTCTCCCGATCTCTCTCAAAAATTTTAATAGTAAAAATCACAATTTCGAACGTTTATATGATCATCCGTAGCATCCTAAACCTTCCCTAGGCCAAAAATAGATTAAAACGAAAGAAGGAAGTCAAAAAGGGGTCTGGAGGTTCGCAAGTCACTATTCACCTATGAACGCTCGCAGGTCTTCACAAACCCTAGACACGTTCATTTCTTAGTTAAGGTTCGCATCCTAGCCGGGAAATCTTGCATGAACCCTAGCCTTTCGGATCAAAACCTCCTTTCGTAGTGAAACGGGAAAGTTCGAACTCTAGCCAGGATTCCTCGCATACGAGCCTCTCACTCCGAACTTCACACTCGCAATCGGCTAGGTTCGTATCCTCCTCACCGAGAGCCTTCGCATCCGAGCAAAACCATCTTGCACCGAACCCACTTTTGCAGCCGAGGACGTTCGCACCCAGCAGCCTCTCGCAACAGACCTTTCCCCTCTCGCATCCGGACCCTCTCGGATCCTCAGCAACCCTTGCAGGTTTGCATAACCTTCCTGATTTTCGACCACTTTCGCGTTTTAAGTTTGTTTTTGATGATTTTGACAGGGGATTTTCACCCAAACTCATATTTTGACATATTAGACCCCATAAACTCATTCTATTCCTATTTGGGGGAAAATTCTTATTATGGATCATATCTTTTGTACAAGATATTATCTAAGGGTTGTTGACTTTTCCAAGAAGTTATGACACCAAGCCATACCCATATCCACTTTATGTTACTATTCACACCTTACCTAGTCAAATCATTGTCCTTTTATGAACTACCCAACACTCCATCAGATTTCCTTAATCAAATTTACTCAATGAAAACTTTATTCTTCACATTTCCAAAATCTCATTTGCCTCCACCGAAAGCAAACTTATTTCTCTCTCTCTCTCTCTCTCTCTCTCTCTCTCTCTCTTTTTGGAAACTCAAAATTTCCCAGGAAGATCTCGAAATTCTCCTCCATTCTTGGTAGCTTCTTCATTATTAATCTTAATATCCTACATTCCTTCACACAAATCATGGATTTCTTACACAAATATCGTCATATTTGTTTTTAGAACCTCCAAATCCTTAGGTATTCTCCAAGTGTTCTTGACTTGGAAACCCCTTTCTTCAACCATCCATCTTAGGAAATCACTCAATGTGAGTTCATACCCCCTTCTTTCACGTTTTCATCTAGTTTTATGGGGGAGAATACAAGTTACAACCTCAAAACATGCTTAAACTCAAATGAAAGCTTTCAACAGAAAAGTTATAGCTCAATCACGAACTATTTTGACCATCTTAAACTCCATAACTTTCAAAACTGTTCAATATGAAAATAGTTCAAGTTTATACCTTTTAAATGACTACTTGACTATGTCCATACGATTTTTATACAATTTATGGTGATTTTTACAAAACTGTCTATCACTGCAGTAAAGTTTTCAGACCAGTTAGTGAAAATGGTCATTTTGACACTAGTTAGAAGTCATTAAAAATCATAATAAAAATTGTGAGTATACTAGATACATTTTCTGAACTTCCGGAGTTTACGAATTTAGATTTCAACTCACGATGATCTTTCTGTAATTTTTACAAAAACAGGGACATAAAAGTAAAATTAGTAACAAACAGTTTACAAGTTATTAACACTTTGTAATGTGTTGAACAAAGTGTTTATCTATGATGACTACATATTTACTTGTGTTTTCTGTTAAGTGACACTTAAATAACAGAAACTTATTCATTATAAGGGTTCTTAGTCATTACAAACATACAAGATGAACTATAATAAATATAGTTTATGATTTGCTAAATTACTATTCATTATGAAACTGTTCAATTCTCACTACAAATGGGTTTTTTCACTACTACGTACATTCAAGATAAGCTATAATAGGTATAGTTTATGTTACATCAACTCTATGAATTTACTAAGGAAGGTTATATTCCTACTATCAAAAAGGAATTTCAATTATACTACACGTAAACTCGTTAAATCCGGTTGTGAGACACTACTTCATTGTACTCTTAGAGTACCGGTAAAAATCATGTAGTTATAACCAGAATCTTTTGTAGGGAGAGCGTGATACTTGTATATAGATCTATATTAGGATTGACAACCCACACCTTAGCTGCATGCAACACCTAGACCGATAGGTTTGGGGTGACAAATTCCGACGCCTGAAAAACGTCGTCACAGGTTACTATGTAAATCAGTATGGTTATAATAACTCACATAGGGAAATAAGAACACACATAGTTTACGGGGATCTCTACATATAAAATGGGTTTTATTTTTATAAAACTGCTTACACTATTATAAACATGGTAAAGTACTTGTACATTTTGGTCTTTGGGTCTTAAGATTGCAACTCATTTTATAAGGAAGATATTGGATTTTTTGTGTGTATACATTACATTTACAAAGAAAGGTTTTCAATTCTATATACAAAAGCTTATGCACTCACCAACGTAATCGTTGACACTCTCTCAAAAGGTACTTGTATTCTCAGGTAATCAATAAAAACAAGTGACTACTACCTTTTGAGGATGGAAGGCTTCGGCGTTAGTCAAAATATTTTATCATTATATTGTAATCGATTTTGAAACATGTACTCTTATAAAACCATGTAACTTTCTAGATTATATTTGTAATGGTTGTATTTACTTCGAGCACTATTACACTCATTGTTGTGATACTATACATGAAATCCTCCACCCCCAGACGTTTCCGTCATCCTTGGTTTGAGGGTGTGACACCGTGCGTTGGCGACGTAATTTAACGAGTTGTAGAAACGATCCCCGGCTAAGCGTACGTGCTAATAACGTTACCCTAAAAATAATTATATTCTTCGTCGTATTTAAATTAATTCAAATGGTGTGTTCAATAATTAATTAATTAAGTAAGAATTACTTACAAAAATTAATTTGAATACTTGGAAATGTTGAAGTGTAAATTCGGTGGGGAAAATGAGTTTCCGGTGGGGGGAAGGGGGTGTTTTCGGTGGGAAAATAGTGATAGTGTGTGTTCTTGGTGGATTCCTTGAAGATTTGAAGGTTCCTTTTGAATGTTCTTGAAATTCTATGAAGATATGAAGATATTGGGCAAATTTTTTGAAGATTGAGAGTGTTTTTGGATGAAGGTTGAGAGAAAAGTTGGCAAGAGTTCGGTGGCAAAAGTGAGAAATAAATTAGGAAATCGGTTATACACATATATAGGATGTGTTCGACCTTAATGGGCCTTAATTGTTGTGTTCTCGGTCCTATAAGGCCGAATTCCTTCATGAATTCGGTCATAAAGTCAATAGAACTGTGAGTGTTCGGTTTCTAGTCTATGAAGAATGGAGAATTCGGTTTTTGGGTCAAGGGGAAAACAAAATTCGGTCAAACCTTATATCTTAAAGGGAATTTGGTTTTTGCTTCTACTTCTTAAAGAGATTTCGGTTTTGAAGCACATAATTTAATTCCATAAACCAATTTCTATATATATATATATATATATATATATATATATATATATATATATATATATATATATACATTATATAATATGATTTTATTTAAGTTTTAAGCTTTTACATGATTCCAAGGGTATAGCTTTCGTTTAAAATTTTCTTGGAATGAAAACCACAATATATTGAGATATAATATAAACTAATCTAAGTATTAAACTTAGGTATGAATAGATGTAACTCTTTGTTTGATCTAGTGTAAGCTTTGATTGAATTAGTGTGAATTTCATTGACTTTTATTGACTCGAAAGAACGGGTTGTTACACTTGTGCACAAAGCCATAACTTATCCGAGTTTGGCTACAATGAAGGTGTCTACAAAATTATAACCAAGTTACGGATGAATGAAACAGAAGGGAATACATAAACTGTCCATTGTTAACACATATGTACATGTGGTAAGTGGAAGATGGAAAGATTCCCATGTTTACATGCTCTTGCTGTTTGGTGGTTCAGAGGGGATAACCTGATGGGTTTTACATGTAATAAAGTGGAAAAATCATTATAAGGGTACATGCAACCTATTAGATCTTCATAACACTATTGAAGTAACATTCTATTGAACAACAAGAACCTTATAGAAACCCTAGTAATTTTAAAAATTATAAACAAGTTAGGGTTTACATTCCTTTTAGTTATTATTGTAAATAACTAATCAAATCCTTCTTCAATAGCTCTTGGAATCAAGCACTATAAATCTCATGCTTCTGATGGTTCACACCCAAAACCTAGCAACTAAGGCCCTATTTATAGCTACACTAGGAAATCCTATTTTGAATATAATACTATTATTTCAGATTAAGTATTATACAATCTCCTAATTATCTTCAAGGGATATTCTAGAAACCCTAGAATTTCCCTCCAAACCGTCCACCTCTTGTGAAGGTTCTGGAATACATTTTGTTCAACTGTTGAACAATTACAACTTATGTAACATCCTAAAATAAGACCCAAATTTTTTTCATTTTTAAGTTTATAAAATAGTAAACCATATCGTTATCATAAAGCCAAGGTAATCAAATTTTATCAATACATTATAATAATACAGTGAATCACAAAATGTAGAATCAAGTAGTGTGTGCTATGCAATCATCCCGGGCTCTTTCATTTGAAAACAGAAGTACCTGAAACATAACTGAAAACCATAAGCACAAAGCTTAGTGAGTTCCCCAAAATACCACATACCAAACATACAACTGGGCCTAGCCCTGTGGTATATTCCAACCCAATAAGCAAGTATGGGCCCCGCCCTAGGTCCTCACCCTGAGCCGATCATATTTCAACACGACATGCCATAATGGGCCCCACCCTGGGGTATATTTCAACCCAATCATGCCATACTGGGCCCTGCTATGGGGTATTTTTCAACCCGATCATACAAGAACAAATATATATATATATATATATATATATATATATATATATATATATATATATATATATATATATATATATATATATCACAACAACTAGAATTCTACTTAACCGAATAATAGGCCAACATTAGTGCATTTGACCTATATATACAGGGAGGAGAAGTGGTATACAGAAGGTATAAAACTCATATCTTGAGGCTTGCTTTGCTAGATATTGACAGGAAGTGTTGCAAAACTCGGCCTACTCGGCCGAGTACTCGAAATCTGCCATCCACCGAGGCGAGTAATGTGCACTCGGCAAAAAAACTCGGATTAAGTCAAACTTGGTCAAAAATTGGTCAACATCTCTCTAACTCGGGCCTACTCAGTCTTACTCGGGCCTACACGGTCAAACCCAACCAACTCGGTCAAAATCGGTCAACTCGGTCAAAGGGTCAAAATTGTCATAAAAAGAGAAAAAACATCAAGAATTTCAAGATTAATATGTATAATACACTTAATGATTTATTATTTAACACACACATGTGATTATTACTACATATATATCTTAAATTTTCAGTAATTATTTATGAAGTGAGACATTTGTGTGTATTTCAGTTTTTATGTATTCATATGTATATAATTTTGTTATATATTTCAATCAAATTATTATTTTAACTTCTGATTTTGGCATATATAAATTTCCTAAAGTTATTTCTACATGAATTACCGAATCCGAGTACTCCCCGAGTACTCGCTACTCCCTCGTCGGCCGAGCAGGTACCGAGTAGTGAGTTCTACAACCTTGTTGATAGGGTTTAAGTTTATGTTCATTTTGTCCTAAAACCTTGGTCTTTGTGAGTATGAACTACTCCATACCATTTGATTTTTCCTTTTAGAAGTTTTTGAGTGCATGGTGTCATAAAAATGCAAGCTTGGTCATTTCCTTTCACCCATGCATGAGTTATGGGGTTTTTGGTGATGTAAGAAGTTTGGGTTTTGTGTTTGAACTCTATTTAGCCATGCATAGGAATAACTTTGGAGACTTTATGGGTTAGAATGCCTTTTAGGGTCAGATTTGAGGTTAGGGCGAAGTGTTTTAATGATTAAGAGCTTAAAAGTTAAGACTTGAGTTTAGGCTGAGTACGTCATGTGTAAATATGGCTACCCCCGCATAGCCAGCCGAGAGCTTGTTTTCAGGCTTCGTGCTCTACGCCATGCATAGAGCCTTGGTGCGCAACGTGTGTGGTCAATTGTGTTAACCATTGACTTTTTGATGGAGTTTGACTTTTGATCAACTATGGGGGTTTTGGTCTTGGAAGGTGCTAAATAGTCTTTTGACCAAATTGTAGATTAGACTTGGCTTGAGACTAGTTGAGTTTGGATAATTACCTTAATTGCTAATTAGGGTTATTTAGTGCGATTAATAGGCATAGTCTAGTTCCGGTAGTTTGGGTGTGAGTTTTATCAGTCTTCTGTGCGAGGTGAGTTTTCTCACTATACTTACCTATGTGGTAGAATATATGTGTTGACCAGATGGGTCTATTTATTGTTACTGTGATATGTATTACTGTGTGTGCTGAGACTTTTGGTAATCTCCAAGATTGCTAATAATCCATAGGATGTGTTGTTGCCTACTGAGGCTTCAGGTAGTCTCCAGGGTTTCTGATAACACATAACTGTTTATTTGTGTTGTGTTGTATGTGGTATTCGGGGAATTCACTAATTTTTGTGTTTACATTTGTTGATTAAATGTGTTTCGGGTACTTCTGATGATCACGGGAAGACGAAGGCTTGATTATACACATTCTCCTGTGATTTATGATTCCATATATTTTGGGACACTCTGATATTATGATGATGATTTGTATTTGATACTTGTGATTTTCTTGAGTTAGGTTTTTAAGAACAATGTTTTTAGTTCATTAAAAATGAAATTTTGGATATTACACGATGAGCTCTACAACTTTCATTAAGGTCTCAACAACTAATATTTGCTCTAACAAAAAATCATATTTAGACCGGTTTAGACTGTTAAAGTTCGTGCGAAATTCATAACTCTTTCAACTTTGTTACTCCTAATCATAAGACCTTCAATTATTGTTTAGATTGTTTTGTCTAACAATCAACCGATTTGAATTTTGATTTCTATGCTAACACAGCTGCACCGAAACTTCAAAAAATCATAACTTCCTCACACGAAGTCAAATTTGGGCGTTCAAATTTATTAGGCTAATAGCAAATTATCTATAATTCACTTCTAACAATGTGCATAACCATGCCGGTTTAATCGTAGAACTTCAAAGGAGCATAACTTCTTCATGTGAAGTCCGATTTATGAGTTCTTTTGAAGTACGCAATCCTTATCACATCTACTATAACTTTGGTTATGATTATTTATCCTAAATAATCATCTATAAAATTTTCGTTTATCGTTTGTCGATAAATTCCTTAAAAGTCTTATAAGAAGTAGTCTAGGGTTCAAATTATAAATTCATTAATTGTCTATTCTGAAGTTGTGGGCGTTACAGTATCTAAGAAACTACAAGAAATTTGTTAGAGCTAGAGCATAAAAACATAAACGAAACTACTAATGTAATAAATTGAGGGTGTGATAAGATCGTTATCCTTAAGTAATATTAACCCTCACCAGGTCGTTGGTAGTTTTATGAGATCAAGACTAAGTTCCTCCCAAGACCTCCTCGACGTTTAAGAGTTGAAGGCAACAATCCTACAAACTCTTCTTGTGAACATGACTCTGAACATTTTTGTGATAATTTTAAGAAGATATAAAAATAATCAAATGTAAATGAAGACAAAATCCGTGAATTCTTAGCACCAATTCTCAAAAATTGCAACTTTTCATGAAATGTTGTAATGCTTCATATATAACTGAAAAAACTATCAATTCAATTCTCACTCAAAACTGTTAGCAAAACAATAACAAAAACTTAACTAACCGTGAAGTATAAGTTTCTGGACTCAAATTGTAAGAAATTTTATGTGCGTGTGCGTGTGCAAGAGCCAAATGCTAATAGATAGATGTATGCAAGAGTTGTCACCGTAAGTGAAATGCAAGAAGGGAGATTGAAAAGAAAGAAGAAGATGAAGTCAACAAAAAAGAAAATAAAATCAGTTATTAGGATAGACGGATGAAACAACCAAATTGCTCTTATGTGCATTACACATGAGGAGAGGTAACATAATCTTTCCAAGTTTGTTATGGGCAGCGACTAAATGTGAAACGAAACTACGAAATATGGGCGAAAAATGTAACAACTCGGTCCGCGGACTAAATCTGCAGGATTTGGGAGAGCATGGGACAAGTTATGTAATTAACTCTTTATTTTACATTTAAAATTTATTTAAGGTATAATTAAATAAAAGTGTTATAGATAATTATGAAACGATTAAAAATATTATTTACAAAAAAAATATACTTTATGTTTTAATTAAAACTCAAAAAGTTAAAATAGTTTTCAAATGATATCTATATAATTAACTTCAAACAATAAATAAGAAGATAGCAACAACTACACAAGGATGGAATGAAGAGAAATATTCCATCGAACATAACAAAAGGGGAAAACTTAAAAATAAGAACGAAAAACAGGAATTGAAATGAAACTCATCCCCTTCTGGCTTCTTGGGTTTAGGTGATTTCAATTTCTATATATTTAAGTTCATCTTTATTCCTTCATATCAAGTACACTTTTATAAATTGGTTGAAAAAAAGATACGAGGACGTTAATTATGTCAACAACCCATTTGTGATCCCTTCTAATTTATAAAATAAATAGTCTAACATCAGGAATAATAAAAAACTAAAATACAAGTTAAAACTATTTAATCCCAATAAAAAAATAAAATTAATAATTGGGAAATAAGAGAACGTATATCATAATTTTTGAAAATGAATATTGATACAAATTTTGAAAAGTAATGGTTGCATTCAAGCATGCCAAAAAATGTTGGTTGCTTTATGCATAGAGGAGCACAATTGCATTTACAAAGCACAAGAAAAGGACACAAAAGCAAGAAGAATAAGCATCTCTTTGTAGCATTTTTTCAAGATCAATAATTACAACAAAACCCATCAATACCTAAATCAGTTGCTTGGAATTCACATAGGATTTTAACTTTTATGCCGAAGCCAAATCGATAAAAAGATAAAGACAACTAACGAACTGAAATATTAGTCTCGTAGAAGTCCTTAATTTGCAAGTTCTAGTTCTAGTAGATCATGTCGTCTCTAAATTAACGACGCCGTGTTATGGAAAAGGGTGTTGGTGAAAGTCACTTGTTAGCGCACCTTGATCCATGTTGAAATCACCGAAAGAGGACATACCAAAGTCACCATCCAACATCAAGAATGGTGATGTAGTTGAGCAAGAAGCATAAGTTGTTTTGGATGAGCATCGAGCTAGCCGGGCTTTAGCCACAGCTAGATCATGTTGCAACTGGAACATCTTATCCTGTAAAGACGCTATCGCCCCAATGCATCCATACACCGGGTCCTTGAGCCGCTCCTCGGCCTCAAACACCAAGGAATTGACCGCATCATGTCGTTGTGGTTCTGGGACCTCATTTAGGATCTTGGTGACATTGCTTGCACCGAAGACCTTGTGAACCTTGGCAAACTTGTTGGGCTCATCGGCTCGAAAATAAGGTGCAAAGAGACAATGAGGGGTGCACCTCCTTTTCATGAACTTGCAAGCCGCACAAGAAGATGTTGAACGTGGCTCTTGGCCTCTCATGGGATTGCCTTTTCTTTAGCTTTCCCTTTCTTGCAAATATATAGCGTTTGATGGGAAGGGGCTTTTATCTAGTGTACCCTCCCCACCTAAGAAATATTTAGTGTTGCTTTAATGAGTCATCAATCATTTTATTAGTTTTTGTATAAAAAGAATTAACATGATATAAATAATATTTTTGTAGCTTTTAAAATTGAATCATATTTATGAAATGAAAACTAAATTAATCTATTAAGATGGATTTTCTTTCTTAAGAGCATTAGTGAACGATGAAGTTAAAGGGGGACATATGATGGTTCATCTCCACAAAGGAGTGGATGAGACAATTGTGGCCTCATAAGATTAGATAGGTCATGATAGTTGTTCATCATAAAAAAATAAAAGTAGATTCACATTGTGATATTTGAATTGATTGAAGAAAAGAGATTTCAACCAAAGAAGAAACCCCTCAATACATAAAGTTGAATACATCCACAACAAGTAAACCTACACAAGCATTGCTTTGGAACCTACATTCACTTGATGGACCCAACAAAGCCACTACCACTACCATCTTCGTATCTTTTTCCTTACAAAACAAATATGCATTTTAGTTTAATAAAGATATTTATTATTAAATAAAATATTAGTTTATCAAATAACATATGTTATTTGTAGAACTAAATATACGAACTACGCAGCATATAATTAATAACGTGTATGTTAGAAAATGGTGCGAGTCACAAAAATGGTCCTTGGATTTATGCTGAATGTATGATGAGGTGGTTTGAATAATTTTGTTTGCTTTTAGGTTCATATATAATTGTTTGTCATAATCAAATAAACAATCTAAAGTGGTGGGACATAGTGGTTTAAACTTTTTTAAGCAAGTATTACCTTATTAACCGAAGCCGAAAAGTGGATGGGCCTTTTCAACTCTTGGATCATGTCAACCTTTTTATTATAAACTATTAAACTATTAATTATACTTATTTTAGATCTTGAATCAACCAAAACATTAAAACATATCAAAGCCCATGATGTTAAACAATTAGACCCAAGGGATTGATAACAGTGGACACCGTGTATATATATATATATATATATATATATATATATATATATATATATATATATATATATATATATATATATATATATATATATATATATATATATTCCTTTTTAGCCTTTAACCATTTTTATTTAAACCTCTTAAACCTTACATTTTTTTTTATATTTCTATTACTTTTCCTTTCAAAAGAATTTAAAAATGTCACGTCTGATTCTTCTGAAAAAAAAAGAGTTCTTGGAGGAAGTTGTAATGGAATTCATTTGATTCTTTTTAATTTCTATTTTTTTTTCCTAAGTTTCTAGACTTTTTTTCTTGATGTTATTTCTTTTTTCAACTAATGCAATGTAATGAGTTTTTATGTTTAATTAATGAATTTTTTTTAATTAAAAATAAAACTTTTAATTATTAAAATAAAATAAGTGTGGTATGAAACCACACTTTTATGGTAAATGCTGATGTGTCGCTTACATGACAATGTAACAAAATAAGGGAGTACGATACCATTTCCTCTAGCTAGGGATGTGTGTTTGGACCGAATATCTGAACTGAAAATGAAACCGGACCGACCCGAATTAGAAACGAATAAGTTATTTGAATCGGTTCTCGGATATCTATTTTCGCCAAATTCGGGTTTCGAGTTATTCAGTCCAGGAAGTGAATAATCATTTGAACCGACTCAGAAAGTGAATAATTATTTGAACCAAATAACCCAAATAAACCGCAATGACCCAAATAACTTAAATAAACCGAAATGACTTGAATAACTCAAATAAAAAAATTCAAAAAATTAAAAATTAAATTAATATTTTTTTTCTTGAACTAGATATAATACAACTTGATCTAACTCATTTTTGGTAACGTCAATATTCACCAACAACATCCCACTTGTTTTTATTTTTTAATCTCACATGAGATATATAAAACGAAAAATAAACTTGTTATGATAAATATAAGAAAAAAAAAGTTATATATATATATATATATATATATATATATATATATATATATATATATATATATATATATATATATATATTGCAATTAATCATGAATCAAATAATGCATGTCCAAAAAGAAAGAAAAAAATAGCAAAGAAGTATGAATACAATTATTTTTGTATTTATTTTTATAAACAAATTATATTTGTTTTTATTAATTTTTATATTTTTTTGGTAAATAATTTTTTTGTTTGTACTAAAAATAAAATTAAAAAATATGAGGAAATGATGGATGGCTATTTCATAGGTGAGACCACAAGGATCACAATAGAAAATGATGTGATGTTGAAATGATACATCTATATATAAAAAAAACTCTCATATTATTTTCTTGTTAAAAAAGATATAATATTTTTTATTTATTTTGTTTTATCCAAATTTTGAACAAACGTCTATTAATTTGTTTCATATAAATGTTGTAACGATTCGATGTGATATAACTGATGATATGGATGTTCAAAGTCATGTTTGATATCTTATAAGATATCATGATTTAAGAACTCGATCATCTTCCACATAATATTTTTATTGAGTTTTACCTATCGATATCTTATATGAGTTCAAGGGATTAAATGAACCACTCATGTCATCGGCCATAATTACCGGATCACTTAAATAATACCGGTTAATATGCTTTTATAATAATTTTGGATAAAATGAATAGTTAAAAAATAATATCTTTTTTCTGAATATGAGGAGGATGATATGAGTTTTTTTCAAACTAGGTAGTTAGAAATCAAGAGTTGATTATAGCTTGAATATCTTAGACTTGAAATCATTTTCTTTTTAGTAACAAAAATGGAAACCATGTCACAAAAGGTGATTATATCAAATCTCAACACGGATGTAGCGTAACACAAGTTCATTTCTAGTCCTTGCCATCATATGAGATGACATATAGCTATAATATTCGAAACAACGGAACGGTTAATCATAATTTTGTAACAAAAATTTCAAATCATTTATGATATAATAAAGACAGCAAATTGAAAAATTGAGTATAATTCTTTTGACTAGTTTCAGCATTATTCTACATCCTTTTCAAGAGCCTGCCATATACTTGTTTTTTCAGAGTGTGCAAAAACATTGAATGTGTCTAAATTCTAATAATGAAAGCCACAATAAAGGAACAAAAATTTCAAATCCTAGACGCATAAATTCATTATTAAAAAAATAATAATAATAAAAGCATGATAAAAAATCATCAATCATACGACAAAACTCTTGAGTCTTGATAAGATCAAGTGCATAATCACGACCACATGTTTTCTTATGAAATAAAAAACTATAAATGTAAATAGAAGTTTTATGGTTGTTATATATTTTATTGAAGAATTAGAAAAATGGAAAAGAAAATTGTCACTTCAAAGGGAAGTGGTGGAATGAAGAAAAAGAAGACAGAGATAATGGGCTTTACTCTCTCCACTTGGGCTGGGGCCTCGACTCTCGAGGTGGATGTGAAACGGCCCCGTATTTGATTTCACAACTATTTAAACACCACGCCACGGTGACCGCGACGGTGACCGGCGACGACCATTAACAATCTAAATCAGTTATTAACAACTCACATCACATCATCGATCTCACAAATAAATCATAAATAAAATAGTTTTGGTTTATAAGCTATTCATGTTTATAAATAAGTCTTGTTTAATTGATTATTTATAGTCAATCACTAAAATACAAAAAATGGGATGGTTATACAAAAATGATAATTTATTTGGTCTAAAAGTATTGTATAATACACCTTTTATGAAATTGCGTTTTGAAATTTGAATAGTCCATACAATCATCTTCCATAACTTTTTTTTTTTTTTTTTTTTTTTTCATAAAGAAATCTATTTTTTTGCCAAATAAAGAAACCATGAATTGATTAATATGAATATTTCTTTTAAATGTATAAAAAAAACTAGGTTCAATAAAGTCAATTAAGTGTTTGGCTTTCATAATATTTCATGCTTGGCAAGCATAAATTGTTGTGTGTAATATATATATATATATATATATATATATATATATATATATATATATATATATATATATATATATATATATATATATATATATATATATATATATATAGGGTTAGGTTTATTTGAGACCACCTATATTTTGTGAGACCGTGAGACGTATTTTTTTATTATTTTTATTTTTTTTAGTTAATTCATGTTCCGAAAATAATATTTAAAAAAAAGAATTTTTTGATTTTTCCATTTATTTTGCATTTTAAAATTATTTTTAGAATATGTACAGTGTAATATTCTATTTAGAATATTTCACGTATTTTTCAAAAAAAAAATAATTTTTTATTATTTTTTTTATATTTTTTTTAGTTAATTCAAGTTCCGAAAATAATATTTAAAAAAAGAATTTTTAGATTTTTCCATTTATTTTGCATTTTAAAATTATTTTTTAGAATATATCACTGTAATATTCTATTTAGAATATTTCACGTATTTTTCAAAAAAAAAAAGAACAGAATTTTTTTTTTTTAATATTTTTTTATATTTTTTTTAGTTAATTCAAGTTCCGAAAATAATATTTAAAAAAAGAATTTTTGGATTTTTCCATTTATTTTGCATTTTAAAATTATTTTTAGATTTAGTCTCACGGTCTCACAAAATTAAAATAGTCTCAAATGAACCTGAACCTCTATATATATATATATATATATATATATATATATATATATATATATATATATATATATATATATATATATATATATATATATATATATATATATATATATATATATATATATATATATATATATATATATATATATATCACGAAAAATGAGTTTTACGTTAACTCTAACCCATAGGTTTCGTCTAAAACCCACTTTTGTTTTGCATATTTTTATGTCTCAAAAAATACTTTATCTTGGTGAAATTCTCAAAATGATCCCATTTACCAAAATTATCAATTCTGTTCTATGAAAAAACATCATCTTCTGGCAAAAAAAGTATGACATTTTCACATAAAATTATTAATAGTATTTTACAGTGCTTCACTAAATAAAATGTTAATTTGTGATATTTTGTTATGTAACATTTCCTTTTTTCTAATCGTTTTATGATTAACTCTTATTATGTCCAAAATAAATTTATTTGTTTTTTTATGAATAAATATATTTTATATTATTATATAAAACTATCATTTATTCTTTAATTTAATAATAACAAAATAACATACAAATTGTATTGAAAAAAACTAACATAATTTATATTAAACAGTTAAATTCAATAGATGATAATAATTTCAGTTAGAAATGTAAGTTGTTGTAATCGTAAAACGACATCTTCATACGGATATTTTCATTAGAACACAGTTTATCAAATTTATTTCCAGCTAAAATATTTGATAGACGCATAAATAAATAGGAAATAAATTGAGTGCAAAAACCGTTTTGCGATGGTATGAACCAATAAACCTTGGTTTTTTTTTTTTTGGGTAAACGGGGTGAGGGTGAGTGTGGGTCTGGTTGGGTGGGTGAGGGTCCGCTAATATCAAATCAGTTAGATCGCTGTGTCCCCACTTGGATCACCTTTTAATCTCATATCATATACCATGACTCATGAGTGTCTTTCACGCGCTGATACTCCCTCTCAATCAAACAGCTGGGCCCACACCACACACACCCCCAAAGATCTCAAATCAATCAAACGCCTTGCCTTACCTTACCTTTGAATCAAAATTAATCGTCTGCGCATCGAATCGCAACACACAACACATTACACACCCACCCAATAATTCCAACTTCATTCACTATCTTTCGTGTAATTTCTAAACAACCAGAAATACACTCACACTCGCATATCTCTGAATTCCAAAACAAATTCTTAACAACATCAACAGATGAGTTTGAGATATAACAAACACCATTCAAACAAAGCAGCATGTCAATTGTCATATAAACTGAGATGAGATTATTAATTTTCTGTAGTTTTTTTTTCAAAATTACAAGAACCCTTCACTTCACCAGATGACAGCGGTGGAGTGCCTAATGGCTTGTTTGTTGTGAAGTTGAGATGAAACCAGCCCAGGATCAGAATCCTATAATGGTGAAGAAAAGCTAAATTGGACACCAGTCTTTGCTCGATCATGTTCATGTTGTCTCACTATGTAGCAGTAGTTCACCTAAATAAAGTAGTAAACAATCAACATTAATAGTAATGCTCCTACAAAAGATAGAAGAAATGCAGTTTCATTGATCCCTTTGTTTATTATATCATCCCATTCCCATTCCCATCCCTACTTGTATTTCTTCCCACTTTAAAAAATCATAGCTTATCTATAATCAGGTTTTGTTTTTTTTTTCCTCCATTAAGTCATGTATGGATAAAGTAGCTGAAAATAGATGATGAAGTCTGTCAGGATAAAAAGCGTTACACATACACATACTGACATACACATACATAAATGAGGGTCCTATTTCTTTTGTTTCTTTTCTAGAGTCTAGACCCAATAAAGAATAAATGACCATTCTATCCTTGCATTCCAACAAAAAAACTTCACAATATTAATCAATTTTAACGTGTGAGAGAAAAAAGAAGAAGGGCTGGTTATTTAATAAATTAAGCAAGTTATTATTTTTTTGGCTTTAACCCATTAAGCCATTCTACTATAGTTTGTTGTCCAAATCAAGTGTTTAACCCATTAAACTTATTAAGTTAAAAAGAAAGTATAATGCCCTAATTTGAAAGTACGCAGCCCTGATTAAAAAAAAGGAGGGGAAGGGACTAACCTCCATGCGAAACAATTTAGTTGGTACAATAAGCCCAAAGCCCGCAGAGGTACGGAAGGAGTCGCGGTATTTTTGGAAGGAAAAGTCACGAAATGAATTTTCAGTTAATTTGGTTAGACTTCCAGCACAAGCAAACGCATGTGCATGAATATTAGAATCCCTCAACACCTTCAAAGGGAGATCAAAAGAAAGGTCTGCAAAGCCAGTAAAAGCAAGGTCTCCACCAACAAAATCTCTTTCAGAATTTGTATCTTCGGAGTTTTTTGTTTTGAATTGGCGTTTTGGTTCACTTGGGCCTAATCCCCTGGTTTTGAAGCCCAATAAGGATGTGGGCCCACCCAATGAGCAAACGGGAGAGGAGTTCCCACCTAAGAAGAATCGATCGGGTAAAGATGTGGGTCTGTTCAGGAATTCACTTCCCCATGGGAAAACTACACCACCAGCAACTCCAAAGTTGAGAGCAGCTCGTGCAAAACCCAAAGGTAAAGCATATCGAAGATCAAATTCCTATTAAAAATAATCAGAAAGAATATCAGAATCAGTGTGTTTATTAGAATCATAGCCTAGGTATTCAATTTGTTTAACAACATGCAGATAATTTTATAGTACAGCACGTGACTATAGTGAAATCATGAGGTAACATTAGGATGTCATAAACATCAAACTCAACAGTTAATGTTGCTTTTCCTGTTGTTTCTTTTTCTTTTCTCATTAAGTCCTGTATGGATAAAGTGGCTCAATGGGGTGCTAATGTTTGTCTGGATAAATGTGGTATGTAATGCATGTTTCTTTTCTTTTCTAGACTGAATAAACCTAATCGTTGAACGGGACTAAATGATCATTTTACATTTTTACCTTTACATTCCAACAAACAATTTTCACAATATTCATCAAATTTTAACAGCAATCATCGACATTAACGTGAGAGGAGTTAGATGGAAAAAAATAAGGACAAATAGGTAAAGGGTTGGTGTCTTAATATATTAAGCCAGGTTTTTTTTTTTTGGCTTAAGTAAAAAAGAACCAACAATGCATAGATGTCCATATTAAGTGCTTAAATTCATAGAGCTCATAAGTAAAAAGAAACATCCCCTTACAACTTGCAACGTTTCAATCTGAGTAACAAATCGGTTCAAAGCTAGAATCCTTAGGATAACAACGACCCTAATTTTCGAGCTCCTTTGAGATACCTAAAGATCCTTTTGACATCAGACATGTATGTCTCTTTTTGATCAGACTAATATCTAGCACATAGACATGTTTGCAAACATTACGATTATAGCTATTAATTTCTAACTACACTTATTTATTTATTTTGTGTTCCGGGAATGAAGCTGGGGAATCTTGATTATATGTAAAAGCATCTTATTTCACATGTAAAACGGGTCAAAGGTAACTGAAAATTTGGAAGAAGATGAGGACATACCTGGCGTACAAAACGCAAGCTGCGATAATCAGGAAAAATGCCTCCAAGTTGAGAAGAAGAAACAAAAGCAAACCCTCTAGTGGGTCTAAGAGGTGAATTCCTCCTATCAATCTTAAAAGTATACTTCAAATGTGATAGTAAACCGTGTCCAAGTTGCCTTCTTATTGACTCAGAAGCCATTTGTGATGGGTCGGTCAACGTGCGCCAAGAAAGATTATATGCTAAATCATGGTGCTTGGTTGAAAGCAGGCCAAGTGATAGGCCGAGTGCTTGCTCTTTATAAGAGGAGAATTTGAGCCAATCTTGAGAAAGAAGGGATACACGAGCCATAACAGGAGTGAACAATCTCATGAATCTTGGCAAAGAGATGCCAACACTAGCTTCTGATGTTTGGTCCCACCCATAAGATAAAGAACCATCCCACAAATCTCCATATCCAAATAAGTTTTTGAGTTTAAGTGATCCTTCAAGTGACCAAGATCTAGCCTACAGAAGCAAGTGATGAAATATGTTATATGAAAAATGAAATGCATCTTTAACAGAAGAAAAAACCCTTGGTCCTTGGCCTCATGAACAATTACTACATCCTACAAAAGTAAGTCAATATTGAAAACCTTGATGATCAAAGTTAGTATCATAAATGACTGAATGCCACACGATGGAAACTGTAAATGATTGTATAAACATAGATAGCAATCAAAAACACTTATCATCAACAAAATGATCAATATATTACTCCAAACACCGTAACATTATATAACTGCAAAGTCGGAAAATAAACGGAAACTAGTACCTCAGGCTTCGTGAAAATGCCAATATCACCAGTGAGAGGGTTTTTGGACTCAACAACTTTAACAATCACATTAGAAGTCCCAGGCAATTCAGGCGGTCCTGAATCAAGCGTGATATTTACGGAATCAAATATATCGAGCTTTTGAAGCCTGGCATTCGCAATAGTCGCCGCCTGAAGCAGCTCTTGGACTGATGTGGCGGTTTTTAGGGCTCCGATTTCAGCTTCGATTAACGATTCTTTAGTCTTTATGTTTCCTTTGATCAACACATCATGGACTCTCAATGGAACTCTCTCAGAAGAAATCCGATGAAAGACTCCTTCCATTCTTGCTCTTTCGGCTCGCATTCTAGATTCCGATGTTACTGGTGGTTCTTCTTCCTCGTCTTCCTCATCTTCATCCTCATCAAAATCTTCTTCTTCCTCGTCCTCTCCATTTGATGATTCTTCCTCGTCTTCATCTACTTCTGAAACTGGATTTTCATTTTCGTCTTTCACCATTTCCGATTTCGCTGTTCTGTGTGTTGTTCGTTTGATGCAGTCCAAAGCTGGGACAGATGAGAGAGGTTAGACGTCGAAGCCAAAGGCACAGTGATCAATCGATGTGCCTTGCTGCTCCTTCGGTTTTCATCCAATTTGGGCCGCTGGGCTAGGCTAACCGCTAACCTAAAAATGATAATTGGACTAGACTAAGTGGGCCTACAAATAAAGGGATCCTACATTTTATTTTAGAATAAACAAAGTCATTTATGGTTTTTTTTATCTAAAGTAGGGATGAATAGTTTGTTCCAAATCTCGATCCCGTACTAGTACCGTATTGGAATCGGTACCGAACTGTACCGAATTTAAAAATACGGTACGGTACTTGGTACTCCAAATACATGGAATTCAGGAATCGGTATCGCCGGTACCAGTACTAGTATCGAGTACCGATAACATTCCTGGTACCGGTACCGGTGATGTTAATTCGGTTCGATACTCGGGATTAACTTTTGATCAAATTCGGTATCCGGAAAATAATGGGACGGATCGATACCGGTTATGTCCCACGTTCATCCTTAATCTAAAGTGTAAGGCATTGCGTCTTCTTTAACTAACACGTAACATAACAACATATAAATCAGCCAGCCTTCATCTTGGTTTATAACAAAGTAGACAAATGCTCGTTTGTTGCGCAAAAACATCTATATAGCTGAAATTTTTACAAATATATATATATTTTTAAATAAAACAATAATAATGTTAAATTTGATATTATAATTCGTATGCTAAGTTGATATAATATATTAATTATTTTGAATTATATGATAATATATATACATATATTAAAACTGCATAATCTTAATCTTTTGAATGACCTTTACCCATGAGTTACTCATGAATAAAATTAAATATAATATATGGTTTAATGTTATTTATAGTTGTTGTTGTTGTTGTTAATTATTATTTTTAAATTTATTTGCTTAACGTTTGAATTTATATCATCGTAATTATTTAAATATCAAACGTTTTTTTTTTAAAGGTAACAATATAATCATTTATATAGAGTTATTTTTAACTATTGTTATTGTAAGTTATTTGAAACTACTTATTTGAAAACTTTTAACGATTATAAAAATATCTTTAGGAAATATTTTAGTTAAATTAATATTATAATTTAGTTTTTTCATTTAGCACTATAATTTATCACTTTTAATTATTCATATAATATTCTTTGGATTTTTTAAGTGGAACTAAAATTTATATTAAAGTTGACCGGGTAATGTTATATTTAAATTAACAATTTAAGTATTTTGTTCAAACATTTCAAAAGTTGTAGCTTTTAACTGATAATGGTTTACATATATCAACATATTAAATCTAATAAATTAAGTATAATATGCTAACAGTTAAAGACATAACTTAATAAGTAGAAGTAAAAAGTATGGTTTTAATATTGAAATTTAGTTTATTTATGATTACACTTTAGGTTTGATACTTATTTAACATTATTAACCAACTTATAATCATTATTAGAAAGACATTACAATTTATTAGAAAGTCATGAAAGTTTCAATTGAATGTGGTGAAAGAAAAAATGTTTCCTTTATAATACAAATTATACTTGTCTTCAGATCCTTTATAGTACACAATATAATTTTATTTGTGTTAGTTAATCACTTAATCTGACGATTTCATAGTGCAAATGATTTAAATTTACGACTACCTTTTTAACCTTTTAAATTGGTTATCTCATCTTTGGATTTGTTAGCACAACAATTTTTGTTAATGAATTAAAAAAAAAACACGATACATTCTCATATTTTAAAGTTTGCAAATTTGAAAACTCAAACACCCCAGGCCTCAATCAAGGTTGGTTGATTTGTTATGTTGATCCGAATTGTTACGGTTGACACAAGGTCTAATACTTTAGTGCAAAAGATCGAGAATATCAAAGAGTTTCACTTGTAATTACTAAAGAATCTTGCAAGTCATGTATAAATTTTTTTTTAAGCATCTATGGTAGAAATTACGTAACACAAAACAGAGAGAGAGAGAGAGAGAGAGAGAGAGAGAGAGAGAGAGAGAGTATTAGCCTAGCTTATATTTATGTAAATTATTAGATTTATTGTATACTTGAGGGGTGTATATTGTATCATTTTTCTAGTATTTAGATAACTCCCATGCCTATTGGGGTGGTATTCCATTCATTACATGGTATCAGAGCCCTTCAACCCCTCCATTCCTCATAACCGACTCCTCCATTGTTTCCGGCGATCTCACCATGGCCGGCTCCTCTAATGACTCTACCCTCCCGATGAACACCCTCATTCATCTCATCACCATTCGTCTCTCTTCTTCCAATTATCTTTTGTGGGTAAATCAAATGGTTCCCCTCCTAAATTATCAACATCTCCTTGCACATGTCGATGGCTCCTCGGAAGCTCCACCCACTCATCATACCGTGGACGCCAAGCAAGTTGAGAATCCGGCTTTGCAGAATGGCAAGCCGCCGATCAACGCACGGTTCTTCTCCTCCAAGCCTCCCTCACGGAGGAAGCTTTTTCTGAAATCGTGGGTCTTTCCTCCGCCCGCGCCATCTGGACTGCTCTCGAATCCGCTTATGGAAACTCCTCCATGAACGGGTTCAAAATCTACGCGACCAACTTCGGCTTCTCTCCAAGGGTGACTCTCCCGTTTCTGATTATGGTCGCAAGTTCAAGGCCATTTGTGACCAACTAGCGGCTATTGGTCAAGCCGTTGATGAATCCGACAAATGTCATTGGTTTTTATGTAGCCTCGACGACAGTTTTGAAGCTTTTTCCATTGGGGTTCGCACCTCGCGTATCACTCACTCATTACGGGATCTCCTTGCGCAAGCCGAAAGCCATGAATTGTTCATCAAATCGATCCATGGGCAGCCCACCCCTGCTGTCGCCTTTTCCGCTGTTTCAGCGACTAGCGGGGCTGCTCCCGCGTTTTCTGTTGGCCGGGGTCGTGGTGGTGGCTCCGGTGGTCGTGGTGCTTTTCGTGGCGGTCGTGGTCGCGACCGTTGGCCTCCTCATTGCTAACTATGTAGACTAAATGGGCATTTTGCTAGTGCTTGCACTCGACTTTCCACTTTTGCTTCTAACTCTATTCCAAATGAAAGGGACTTGACGAAGGCGTTTTTAGCGAATTGTCGCGTCACTACACCCGCTCCGGATTGGTATGTTGACTCCGGGGCCTCGGACCATATGGTCTCCTCCTCGGGCTCGGTCACTCAATCCAAGCCTTTCCATGGCGACGGTTCGGTTCATTTTGGTAATGGTACAACTCTTCCAATTACCTCTATTGGGACTTCTACTCTCACAAATCGTATTAAATTGCGAGATGTTTTAGTTGTCCCAAAACTTACTGAAAATTTATTATCTGTTAGCAAGTTGACTTCTGATAATGATGTCGATGTCCTTTTCTCAAAAAATTCATGTTCTATTCAGGATCCGGTCACGAAGAAAATTCTAGCACAAGGAAGGCATGACCGCGGGCTCTATGTTCTCCCCCAATAAACCGGTGTCTTGTTCGTTGTTTGCTACTAAACGTCCCACCGCATCTTTTAAATTATGGCACTCCCGTTTAGGGCACGTGAATTTTGATGTTATTTCTAAATTGAATAAAGATGGTCATGTAATGGTTTCTTCTATTTTACCAAAACCCGTTGTATGTTCTCCTTGTCAACTTGCCAAGTCTCATCGTATGCCCTTTGAGATTAATGACCAACGTGCCTCAAAGGTCTTGGATTTAATTCATTGTGACCTTTGGGGTCCATCTCCTGTTGTTTCGGTTGCCTCCTATCGATATTATGTTACATTTGTGGATGACTTTTCGCGTTTCACGTGGTTCTATCCACTTAAAAATAAATCCTATTTTTATGGAGTTTTTGCGACATTTATGGCCTTTGTTGAGACACAATTTTCTACAAAAATCAAGACTTTTCAAACTGATGGGGGTACGGAATTTTTAAACAATAAAGTAAAGGCTTTGTTACAAAGCCATGACATTTTTCACCGTATCTCTTGCCCTTACATGCCTTAACAAAATGGGCGGGTCGAACGTAAACACCGCCATATTGTGGAAATGGGCCTTGCTATGATGTTTCATGCCTATCTTCCAGTCTCTTATTGGATGCATGCTTTTAGTACCGCGGTGCACATAATTAATCGTCTTCCCACTAAAGTGTTGGCCATGCGCTCTCCATTTGAGGTTTTATTTGATCGCGCCCCCATTTATGCCAAATTTCGTATTCTAGGTTGTGGGGTTTATCCATATTTGCGGGACTATGCGGATCATAAACTATCACCACGGAGCATTCCGTGTGTTTTTATTGGGCATCACTCGCAATACAAGGGGTTTCTTTGTCTCGATCCGGTTTCTAATCGTGTGTTTGTCACCCGCCATGCCCGGTTTGATGAATCCTGTTTTCCGTTTCGAGACACACATACTACCGCCCACATTGGGTCTCTTCTGCTGCAGTCCTTTGTCGTTGGTTCCGACCCCGTCGACCCCGTGGTTCCTCCTGCCGTTGTTCCTGCTCCTCCTCCCAAGGTCTCCAGCCCGACTACTTCGCACCCCTACACCGTGTGCACTGATCCGGTATCGCCCCAGACGCCGACAGCTTTCCCGTCTGATTCCGACTCGTCGCAGGGTGCCGCCTCTGATCCATCATCCGCCTCTGATGCTTCGCCGTCTGGGTCTGACTCCGATCCTGATACTGGTGTTGAATCAGGCCCTGATTCCGAGTCAGATTCTCCTCCGTCGCCTCGCATGCCACCTCCCTCTCATCCGATGACCACACGGGCGAAATCTGGGATCTTCAAGCCGCGTTACTGGGTTGATTTGGTACACTTACATTCTCACTCTTTGTTTACGCAGGTTTTTTCTGCCCCGGTGCCTTCGTCTTATGCGGATGCCTTGTGTATTTCTCATTGGCGTGATGCCATGCATGCCGAGGTTGCGGCTCTTCATCAAAATAAGACGTGGACTCTCGTTCCTCGTCCGTCTCATGCCAATATTGTCGGTTGCCAGTGGTTGTTTCGCACCAAGTATCGTGCGGATGGGAAGGTTGAGCGCCACAAAGCTCGCCTTGTTACGCAAGGATTTAGTCAAGTTCCGGGTCTTGATTTCTCTCATACGCTTAGTCCGGTGGTCAAGGCGGCTACCGTTCGTGTTTTTATTACTCTTGTCGTTGTTAATGGTTGGCGGTTGCGCCAACTCGATGTGAACAATGCCTTCCTTCACGGCACCTTGGATGACACGGTGTTCATGCACCAACCCCGGGCTTTGCGGATGCTTGCCATCCCGACTATGTGTGCAAACTTAATAAAGCTATTTATGGTCTAAAACAGGCACCGCGTGCATGGTTTCATCGTCTCAGTTCGTTTTTAGTTCAACATGGTTTTACTTGTAGCCGAGCTGATCCGTCTCTATTTGTGTTTCGCCGAGACTCCTGCATTATTTATTTGTTGGTCTATGTTGATGACTTGATTGTCACGGGCTCCGATGATGCTATCATATCCTCGTTTATTTCTCGTCTTCATGCTGAGTTTCGTATTAAAGATCTTGGGCGGCTAAATTACTTTCTTGGCCTCGAAGCTGTGCATCATTCTAGTGGCCTGTTTCTGTGTCAGGCCAAGTATGCTCATGACATTGTCTCACGTACCGGTCTTCTTCATGCCAAACCGGTGCTTACTCCTCTTGCTGCCAATACCGTTTTGGTTCGTGACGGTCCTGCCTTTGCCGATCCCACCCTCTTCCGCTCGTTGGTTGGCGCTTTGCAATATTTGATCATTACTCGCCCCGACATTTCCTATGCGGTTAACTAACTTAGCCAGTTTCTTGCTGCTCCGACCGAGGCTCATTTTCAGGCGGTCAAACGCCTTATTCGCTATGTCAAGTGTACTCTATCGTTTGGCCTCACCTTCACACGCCCTCGGTCTGTTGCCATTGTTGGTTATTCTGATGCCGATTGGGCCTGGTGTCTTGAAACTCGCCGCTCTACTTATGGGTACTTGATATTCCTGGGGGGTAATCTTGTATCATGGAGTGCTAATAAACAGCCCACAGTTTCCCGCTCCAGTTGTGAGTCTAAATATCGAGCCATGGCGAACACGGCAACTGAAATTATTTGGATTACTCATCTGTTACAAGAGTTATATGCTTTGCCCACCGGTCGCCCTACACTTCTTTGTGATAATCAGAGTGCATTATTTCTCACTCAAAATCCAGTCGCTCACAAACGTGCTAAACACATTGACCTTGACTATCATTTTGTTCGCGAGCTAGTTGCATCCGGAAAACTGGTCACCATGTTTGTTCCTACCAAGCTTCAAGTCGCTGATATCTTCACCAAGAGTCTTCCTCGACCGCAGTTTGAGCAATTTCGTCGCATGTTGCGCCTTGGGTCACCGCCTCTTGCTTGAGGGGGGATATTAACTTAGCTTATATTTATGTAAAGTATTAGATTTATTGTAAGGGTGTATACTGTATCATTTTTCTAGTATTTAGATAACTCTCATGCCTATTGGGGTGGTATTCCATTCATTACAGAGAGAGAGAGAGAGAGAGAGAGAGAGAGAGAGAGAGAGAGAGAGAGAGAGAGAGAGAGAGAGTAATGTAATGTAATGTAATGTAATGTAATGTAATGCACTATAAAAGCAATGACATTTTAGAGGTTCATTGAACTATGTCCAAATATACAATAATTTTTTCGTGTATCTTATTATTTTTCTTATAAGATTTTTGGTATCAAGTTGATTTCGGTTTTCTTTTTTATATTAATATGATGATAAAATGATTAAATGACTGACTTTATATTGATGCTAGTGTTAATTTGAAAAAGTTAAATATATTTTTCATAAGCATTAATTATAATTAATGTTGATTAAATTAAAACATTTGTTTGCGAGTATAGAATATAGACTATGTATTTTAAGGTTAAAACTATTACATCAATCTTCAACATTGGATATGCTTCACTCAAGGAATATTGATCATGTTGCATACATTTCTTTATAGATAAAAATGTATATTTAAAAACATAAAGAAAATATATTAGTACATAAATTTCGTATTATTAATAACTTATAAAGTTGAATATAGCCCATGCCAACAGTATAATTTTTGGTAGGAACATGTAAACATTTATCTAATTAAGTAGGTCAACTAACAAAAAAAATATACTACAAATTATATAATAAAAACGGTCATTATAATAGCTGGGCAAATATATATATATATATATATATATATATATATATATATATATATATATATATATATATATATATATATATATATATATATGGGAAAAGGGAATATACATTACAACCCCATCTAAATTTAGGTACTAAACCTCTTGAAAATACATTGTTTTACTATATAAAGATTACGGTTAATAGATTCACAATTAATACTTCAAGATGTAAATTCAAGATCAACACAATAGGGTTTAGGGTTTAGGGTTTAGGTTTATGGTTTAGGGTTTAGGGTTTAGATTTAGAGTTTAGGGTTTAGATTTAGGGTTTAGGGTTTAGGTTTAAGGTTTAAATTTAGGGTTTAGGGTTTAGGTTTAGGGTTTAGTAATGTTCACTTTGGTAAAGTAATTAACAATAATTGAGGAAAGAAAACAGTAATGGTAAAACGATAATAAAAGAAAGAAATCTTGTGGAGGATGATATATTTACCAAGTGAAACCAAATCGGGTCTATCTAGTATGTTAAAACGACATATTTTGCAGATACATATAGTCCTCATAAACTTAGAATTAATCCTAAGGCTTATTTATTTATTTATTTATTTTTTATTTTTTTATATATATATATATATATCTTTATAGTGCAACTTAAAGTATATTGTTAAACTATATATAATAAAACGAAACATAACAACTGCATAAATTCTTCCAAGTCTCTTTCTCATTCTATCTCTCACATCTTGGCACCTCTGGAAATTAGAATGTCTCCATAAGCAACTCTCTGTTCCACCCTTATGAAACAACGGGTCGCCATAACTGTATGCATGTTCCATAATTCATATATATTACCGATATATATTTAAAAATATATAATTTAAAAAAAAAAAAAAGTATATATGCTTAGGAAGAAAACTAAAATACCACAAGTCTGATAAAATAAACCAGCAGCCGCTTTCCTGTTCAATCCCAATGCAAGCTGGTTAAGTGATTCCGTTTGAGGAGACCCCGGTGCATCAAAATGCATCTTCAGTTGCCTATATATATATACATATCAAAAACATACATATTTTACTTTAATCTATATACTATTAAATTAAATATTAACTGATTATAAAAAACATAATGTATATAGTGTTTATTACATTCGGATAGAGTCAGTTAACTGCTCAACTGGTTGATCAGGTATGGGGTCTTTTTGTGTTTGTGTTGGTCCTGTTCCAGTTTCTACCACCAGATCTGATGAAATTAAACAGATTAGGTGTAAAAATAGTGAGGAGACATTTTAAAAAATAGTTATATACTAGTATTTACCATTTTGGTTTTCTGATAGTTCAGATAGCTTGAAAATTGGATCAGAGTAATTCCCATAGAGCTCCTCTACAACTGGTTCAAGGTTACTCCCACTTCGTCTAGTTGATGAGAAAAGTCTCTTCTTGTTTGACCTGAAAAACTCAAACGGTCAAACCTCACACTTGACTTGTGCCTCTCTATCTCTAACTCTACTTAATTTAAACCATGCTTACGTCACTGACCTTCCAGAGTTGACATCTGAGCCATGTGGTGCAATTTCTGCACTTGGCATGGATCTAACATCGTCACCTGTTGTTAAAATAATAATAATAATAAAAAGATTAATGGGTTAAGCACTTAATCTAGATAAACTATACCTTGATGTTTCTTTTTGACTTAATCTGGACAGAAATGACTTATTGGGTTAAGCCAAACAAAGAAACTGGCTTAATGCATTAAGACACCGATCTTTTACCTATTTGCCCATTTGAAATTAAAGTTGATGAAAATTGTTAAATTTAATTCATTTTGTGAAATTTGTTTTATGGAATATAAAGAGTAAAATGGTCATTTAGTCTTTCCTTCAAACTATTTATCTAGTCCAGAAAAGAAACACAGTTTATGTATACGACATTTTTATGCCTCATTCTGTATTAATAGGAAAAAAAAAAGAATGATGGTATAAAATTACGAATTATAAAGAAAACGTCCATTATATAAATATACCAGAATTTGAAGGTGTAACTGTCCCCCTGTTGACCGCAGATAGACTTACTCCACTGTTGACATGGTTGCTTGTTGACTTTTCCACGGGGATTGGAGGAGGCATCACCTCATTGTTATCCATAATATTTACCCTTATATTCTCTATGGATACCCCCAATGATCCAGATCCAACTTCACCATGGTTATCTTCAAAAGGCTAAAGGTTCATGTTCATCATAAGAAAATTTATGTTAATTATATATCTATTGATTAAATGAATGAAAACTGTTAAATGATTAGGCTTACAGGGCTTATTGGATCATGATAATTGTTTCTTTCTGCGGGTGATGATGATGATGGTGCTGGTGGATGAGGTGGCGAGTTGTTCCCTAAATCCAATAGATGAAATTGTTATATTCATTATTATCATTGTAATAATTAACAAAATATCATAAGTATGTTTTTATATAAGGGTCATTCAGAAAATAACCCCTAAGCTAGCCCACAATTTCCCAAAAACATCATGCTAGAAGTATGTTAATAGAGAATTCATACCTGAAGGAGAATCATGCAAAGGTTGAATGCTTTTTGTCCACAGTTTTAATATTGGAAGAGGATAATAAATATCATTGTTTCCAACCAAGCCACAAACAAGAGAAACTGGTGGTAGATCCATGAGTCTGGCTATCTTTACAGAGTGTGTGTTATTGCGCATGAGCTGTATTGATATTCAGAAGCAGTAGTCAATTATTATTTAAAAAAAAAAAAAAAACATGATTGTGGTAAGTACATTTTTATTATCGGTAAATAATATGTTATTAAGGGTAAAAAATAAAGTACATTTCCCATCTTGGCAGATAGGATAAAGTATGTTGCTATTCTCCACAATTTGCAGTTTATATAAAGATTAGAAGAAAATGTACATGGGTGAAAAACGTACTTTTCTCTTCTGTCCTCTTCTTGAGACAATATCAGAAGTATTCTGAAGCCAAAATTGATACATTGGTCCAGGAATTATAGTTTGTCCATGATCCATTAAAGTAGTTGTGACTCTTCTTGTAGTTCTTCTGGTTGGTTTTCGCCTCTGTGGACTGTTGTGTGGACTGTTGTACTGTGCCTACAACATTTAAACCAACTCATATGTTTAAATGTTATGGTGGAAGTGAATTACTGAATGAATATTTACCTTATCTTCATCAGAAACTTGGGGATTGGGAATTTCTCCTGGATGTTGCTCATGGATCTCATCAGCTACAAAACCTAAAAGTCAGTAACTTTTCTTACACATGACTACAATTGAGACGATAAACTGATACTTACGGTTTTGAATTTGAGGTTCTTGTGGAGGTGGAGAGGGGACAAGAGTATTTGGTATGTCAGTATGATCATGGAAAGCTGAATTCATTTGTGTTTCTTCATCCTCATCGATGTCAAACCTGCACATAAGAATGTTAAAGTTAAATTTACCCATTTAGGTATGCTCATTTTTGTATGTAGAAAGTTCACTTAGCATCAAAACCAAGTAACCTACCTCTCAAAAAGATTGAAGAGACCTGCTTCAGTCTGGTGTGAATCAAATTTGTCACACATTGTGATATCATCGATATTAGCTGAGATCACATATAAATTCGTCAGTAAAGGTTTGAGAAATCTGATAATCTATGATAAATTTTGATGAAGTTAAACGACCTTGATGATGATCCTGAGGGATATCTTTCTTGCCCTGGTTGTGGCTGATGTAGGCTTCATTTATACTGTCAAGTTTCTGCACAAAAGAAAAGGAATAAATCTGTTTTTTGAACTTTGATGTAGAATAGAACGTTAAGGGAGATAGTCATTTTTATCACTCCATTGGACATATTACCATTTCAGTATAAGCACTTCTATGAAACCCTCTTTGTGTTTCTGAGTTAGAAAACTGAAGAGGTTGCTCAATTTCTCCTAGGTCTGTGGGTATGTTATCAGGGAGTGTGACATCTTCATATCTACATAATGTAACAATAAATGGAAATCAAAACTACGAGATTAAAAAAACCAATCATCAATGTGTGAACGGAAATTACGACTTACTTGGCATGAGACTTGCCCTTAGGAAGTATGGTAGGATCTCGAACAGTTTTAACCTTCCATGCTTCATTGATTTCCATCTGGGTAATTCATCTCTTTCAATTTTCATCAAGTACATGGAAAAGCAAAGCGAGAATGTAGACATACGGAATTGAGAGTGTACCAGAAAACGAGTCACATCCTCTGTAAATAAAAAGAATTGGAGTTTAAGAACAATTGCATTTTCTAGCAACACATAATTCAAACAATGAATGAATCAAATCGAAGAGGTTACCATAGAGAATTTTTACTTTGCGCTCGTAGACAATAACAACTCCACCTGAGAATTACGAAAAGCAATTTGAGAAAAATCAATGTCAACAACAAAAATGTCGAATAACCAATTTACCCATGAGAATTCCAGATAATCTGAGAGCCATTGGAACTGATGGATTCAAAATTTCTTCACTGCAATTCAATCAGTGAGATCATCAACTAAAGCGAACTGAAAAACGAAAAAAACTCATGTTATTAATTAGGTACAAAATTAAGTGAATCAATACCAGATGTTGATGATGTTAAGCTTGTCGAGCTTCCTCCTATTGATTTTCGCATGCATTGTTGCCGCCATCCTTAATAAACCAAAAAAACGAGAATGAAATAAAATTAATGACGAGATTCAATCAAATCCCTGCAACTACTCCACTATGGGAATCTGAAAGTTCATTCAACCTCGAATCAATAAACTAAATTATGCTTCACTTAATCGAAAACACATTATTACTATCGATTCCATACCAGATTTGTCCGAGAGGAGCTTTGCGAGCAAGGAGCTGGTGAGAGTAGAACATTTTCTCTGAGTTGGTTGCAGATATGAAAACGAACAGAGAGTTGTTAATGGCGGTCGTTTGCTTATCTGTGTGTGTGTGAAGAGGAAGATCTCACATACAAAGTGAGATTTGAGAGTGAGAGTGTGCATTCGCAATAACGGATTTTAGGCGGGAGGAAGGAAGCATGTGGAAAGAATGTCGTGGTTCCGTTCTAGTGCTACCGTTCACATCATAGTTTTCCATGCTACCCATCTATTAACCTGCCACGTGTACTTTCCCCCTAAATGTATGCTTCGAGTGTTTGTGCGTTGTGCATCGATATACAGCCCAATTATTGGATTTATTAATTTTCGACATCCGTAATAAGTCACAAATAACAATATGGTTGTATATTACTTTAATTCGTTAGATTTTATTATTATTATTATTATTATTATTATTATTATACAATATATTAAATTTCTCTGTTCTTAGCTACAGTGAACATCCACCAGTTTTAGCAAAATTGATCCTTCTTTTAATACATGTCCGTACAATTTTGTCTCTTCTGTGCATCGGGTCATTTTAAGTCATTATTTATATTGTTGTTGGGTTTCTTTTGCTTCCTCACCGTTGCTTGAGTAGGCGTACGTGTCCGCTTCTGATTCTCCACTGTTTGCTTCTCCAATAAAAGTCTTACACAGTTCCACCGTATGTGTCCCTTTTTCGAAGTACCCACCGGGGTTTCTTTAAATCGATCCATTGATGCATTCACCGCCTTCATTTGTTACCGCTTCCACTACTTCAAATCACCGACTGTTTTCTTCTCCTTCTACCATGCCCCTCCTTCTATCTACTCCTAAGGTTCGTTTGGTCTTCGATCGACAAGCTCTCAAGCTTCGGGACCCGGTCTCATGGCGGATCGACCGACCCTTTACCTTCGTTTGTTTGAAGGTTTTCTGACTGGAAGTGCTGAAGAATTTTGTTGGATTTCAGTTCAGTTACGGTAATGTTTTATTCCATATATTGTTTCGGACTTTAATTATAGGTGCGGAAATGGAATTGAAGTTAATTTCATTACAATTTCTGAATTGATTTGGTTCCTTCACACCCTTGGAACAATCGATCTCAAGATTCCAGATTCTATCTTTAGTTAGAGATTCTTGAAACCCGTATTTCCAAAAAAAAGTTCCATAATCGATCCAAATGCTACATTTAGTAGATGGAAAGTTGTGTCGTTCAATCAACTACAGTGGAACCACAAGGTCAATTTTCAATCTTTTGTTTTACAGCCCCATGGGTATGGAAACCTGATTTACTTACAATTTCTGAACTGACTTGGTTCCCTTTCGAATTTCAGTATCAGAATCTAACAATATGTTCGCATCTTCAGCACCATGGCTTCTAAATTCACAATTTATTTAACAATTTTATTCGTTAATCGTTTACATTGTTTTCCATTTGATTTTCGTTCACAAGTATTTTCATACAAAATTTCTATCTTCAGTTAGAGATTCTACCAACCTGTAGCTCCGCAATTGATTCTCACTTCAACTTTTACTTTTTGTTTTGGTTCAATCAGGTATGGGTGTCATCTGATACATGACAACACTGCTATTTGTTTTGGCAACAATGTGGAAGCTTTATAACCATTTGAAAAATGTCCAATTTGGGTTAGCTTTGTGATTTCTTACATTTAAAATCATCAAGGAAATCATAAAAAAAGGCTTTAAGTCTTCATAATAAAGGTTCAGACATTGATGATGACGAAACAGGTACCTTTCATTGCCGTGAACCAACTTCCTTCTGTTCTGATGGAAATGTTGCTGAATTTGGGATTTCTTTTGCAGCTTTTTTCGGGCTTTTCACTTTTCCTAAGATATTCGTTGTAGTTCCAAGCAAAAAAAATTATCTCGGACCTTGAAACAGGTGGCAATGACATCTTTTTTAAGATATTCTTTAACTATTTATGATTTTATCATTAAGGAAGAAGGAATACTACTATTATTTTGGAACATTGCGGTATGTATTTTGTCTATGATTTTCATCAATGGTAGTTTTGTCTTTTAAAATATCTACTAGGTTGAGTGACTTCCTTTTTCTTTTACTTTTGTCTATGCCTTTCATCAAGGGTAGTTTTTTCATTTAAAACATCCGTTCTTTTTTTGTTTTCTTCAAGGTAAGGTTATCGATTTCTATTATTTGAGTCAACTGTCTTATTTTATTTCCTTCTACATATTTGGTCTTTACGTGGTCAAGATGATAAGATTCGAGTTCTTCTTAAGAAGGCAGATCAAGTTAATACTCTACAAGTAAGACCTACTTTCTTTTTATTCTTATACTGAATAAATTGTGTACATAAGACTAAATGACTATTTTGCCCTTAAGATTTAATCATGACATGTGGTTCTTGGGATTTGGCATAAATAAGCAACAACTTATCATGTGGAAACTTTTTTTGGGGGGCTAATTTCCTAATTATTAACCATGTACAAATGTTTGTATGCATTTTATGTTGACACTTCAGATTGTTACTTCTGGAAGAGTTGACTTTCACTTTTTCACTATGTTATACATTTTAGAATAAAGGTCAATAAAGATTTTGTTCCAAGGGTAATTTAGTATTTTGTGATCATTTAGTGTTAGCTGCAATTTCTCAATGGAGTTGAAGGCTTTTTATTTTAATCATTCAGGATCCGATGCAATAATAGTAATGCATTAATAAATATATATTAAGAATGGAAATATTATGGAACTTAAAACCTATAGCAGCTACATTTTCCCATTATAAGTTCGGTTCTATAATGGATGGATATAATTGTTTTAATGAATCATTCATTTATATAGGTCCTTAATGCTTTGTTTAGAATCTATGAATGTGCTCATCGTACCATTTAGGAGCACATCATCGTTTAACTTTCTTGTCTAACTTAATTTCCCTTACCATGCCCCGTTATAGAATTGTAGACACCCAGGTTAACCAAAAAGCTTCAAATGTGAAAACAGGCTGCAACATTAGTGGATTACAGGAAGATGTATCTTATGTAAACAAGGTATTTATAATTTGCTGATGTAGCTTCTACTTTTTATTGTATAATTTCTTTATGTATCTCATCTAACTAACAAATTCATTACAATGCATTTTTTGCTTTTTCTGCATTGGTACACATACATAGAGTAGTAAAGTGATGAAATATGAGAAAGTAACTCACAGGTTTGCTTATGTAATTAACTGTAACACACTTTAGTACATCGCCTGAAAGAACACCTACAAAATCACTTTACTTTGATCATTCCACTACCTTATCACCTTAAATTCGCTCAACTGTCGAATTTAATGTCCACGAGATAAAAGGGAATCACTTTCATATAGTTTTCTATCTTTTTTGTTAAAATAGGACTCTTTTTACTCATACATGTTATGTTACAGAAAAATTTCACAGAACATGCAATTGTAACTTTCTTTCTTTCTTTACTTATTCTATTGATCTTTCCGTCTCCAATGATTGTGTTGAAGTTTCATTTATTTTTTTACTACGCGGGTAACCCTACCTGAAGGAAAACTGAATATTTTCCTGCATAAGTTTTGGATTTGAAGATTGTATAATAAATAAAACCACAAATTAACTACAATAAGAACTACAAGGTGCTACCAAAAAACTGTTAAAAAAGACTGCAGGGTGTCGATATTTAAAAACCCCATTTTTATTTGATCCGATTTGGCGGACGGGTTATGGGTAAACCAATTGAGTTCAAACACCCCCTTACATCCTTTATTTTTCCATCATTTTTTCTAGTAAAGTTATGACCCCATAATCTGTCATGGTAAGTTTCAGATGTTTCGTAGTTTGGAAAAACTAATGTGTCGCACCGCAGATTTAAACATGGAACAAAAAGATTATGAAGATGAAGGACTTCCATCTGGATGGGATAACACATATCAGCTAAAAGAAAAAGTGGAGCATATGCTTACAGCATAACTGTTTCAGCAATTTCAACCGCTGGTGGATTTTGGCATATAGTAAACAAAATAAAGCAATGTACTTTCATTTTAATGTTTCGTTTTCTGTGATTTTGATCATCAAAATACCAATGTACATTCATTTTTTTACTGTGTTTGCAAATGGGCGAATTGTAGAGAATAGCAACATATTTTATCGTGGTTACCAATTAACGTGATGTACTATAGTTGCACACAAAAGAAACACCTTTAAACCCCCGCAACGTAGGGGAACGCATCTAGTTATATATTAAAATTGTATGTCCTTAGCTACAGTAAAGTTGCAAAAGTAGTTTTGGTCCTTTGTTTATTTCCTTATTGTCACTTGTGTCAAATGGGTTTATTTTTATTTTAACCGCTACACTTTTAGTGTTTTTGGGTTTTATCAAATTTCGTTCCTCATCAAATATTGTATGCATCCTCCTCACTCACTATATGGTCAATGGCGGTGGCTGAACTGGCTTACTCACAGGTACGTGCCGAGTTCTCCTTCTCCACCGTTTTCTTCTCCAATGAAATGCTTACATATTACCGTCTCCCTCTTTCTCTTTATTTTTCTCGATTAAAGGCCATTATCCAGAACTCTCTCTATCCCTCTCGCCAAACACCGAGTCCTGCTACATCGGCGAAGAAGAAAAACACAACGATCCTGCAGACCCTCTTCCAAATTAGGGCTCAAATCATCATTGGGTTTAGGGGAAATGATGGTCGACCGATCAATAGTAGGGTTTTTAAGGTGGGTGTTTGGCTTGCAATTTTGGTTCGGCCGACTCGCTCCAATACAAGGTATGCAACTGCTTTGGTGTCGCAAGATAACCCACACACAAATGGCTTTGGTTTGTTGAAAGAGATCCCGAAAGGGACAATTGGCACCTTCAACTTCAGCTTTAGCCTACGTGGGTTTCCAGCATCGACCACTGCTCCTCAGAAACAGACTTCGGTCTCCACGAACTCAATCAGAAGAGGGATACTTTGTTTCTTACAAACAAACTTCAGATGATGTCTTTACGTTTCCGATTTCTTACCTGTGGCTTCAAAGAAGAGATATCGGAGATGGAAGCCAGTGAAAAACCTCCATCGGTATCTCCATCGTATTCTTCCTTTCTTCAATTTCGTTCTTTTTATTTCTACTACTTTTGTTGGTATTGTTATGTTGTTTTCTAGGGTTCGCGTAGGGAATCTGGAAATCCTAAAAAACACGAACACAAAGAACCATGTGCTAATAATATCTGTTCTGAATCGATCGCATTTCGAAGATTATGTTATTTCAGGTGAAGAAGAAGTTTTATATGTACATTTTGTTGATTTAAACTGATTGTGCGTAGTAAAATCAATTCATTATTTGTGTGTGTGTGTGTGTCAATGGATTCGAATAGAAGGGCTAGGAGTTCGAAGAAGGATTCGCAAAAAATGGCACCTCCAATCCTATGTTTAGCTTTACCATCGGAAACGGGCCGGGTTCTCAGAATTCAGTCTCACACTGTTCAGGTTCGTTCCACTTTTCGTCCTCTCCCACCGTTTGACTGGAAATTAGTTTGATTTATTGTGAATTAACATTCGATGATTGATCAAAATCAGGAAATTAGTTGAAATTACAATGGTTTTTTCTTCTTCTCACTGCACTATTAGTTCTAGCAATGGAAGTTCTCCACTAATTTACACAGCTTTGTGTTTATGACTCTGCATGTTCATCATCTTAAGCCAACATTCAGATTTGTTTACTACAAAGGATCATGCTCAGACTGACAGATACTGAATCATGTTATCAAGTTTCTCTCTCTCTAGGGTTATGTTGGCAATAGATCTGTTGTCTTTCCACTCCAATTACTAGGTTATGATGTTGATCCGATTATGTGAGTGCAATTCTCAAATCATACATGCAAGTTTAAGCGACCCCAACATTGAGGGACATATTTGTGAATTTAAATCTATCCATGGCTTTAACAACAACAGCAAAATTTTGTAGGAACTTTCAAGGGGCAAGTTCCAAATGGAAATCAACCTTAGGAGTTAATTGAAGGCCTAGAAGCCAATAATCTACTATACTACACACATGTATTGACTGCTATTTTCTATCTTTTTTTCTAATACAAAAAAACATTTTCTTCAACATTACAACTTAGAAAAAGTGTTATTGTTTTGTGTAACGACCGAAAAATCCAACCAATTTAAATTTTTTCAAAAACAACCCAATTTCATTAAATTATTACAAAAAGGTTTTCAATACAAATCATTTAGAGTATTCCCAGAATCACATTACTACAAAATCATGAGGAGCGGTATGATCATGCCTTTGCCTTGCCACGGTCTCCTGAAGAACCTAAAAAACATTAAACCACAACTGTAAGCCCGAAAGCATAGTGAGATACCCCCAAAATACCAACCACATATACCATACACATATCATGCTATCTCATAACGAATCACAGAACAGACATGCATATCGGGTCTAATGTGGGACTGGTCCGCCTTGTCGGCCCTTCAGTCCACCGGGTCCACCCTCCAAGTCCAATCATGTCCCTCGAGTCTACAGTGTGGTTGGTCCGCCCGCACCGGGCCTTCAACCCACCTGGTCCACTCTCTGAGTCTACAGTATGACTGGTCTGCCCGCACCCGGGCCTTCGGTCGGCCTGGTCCACTCTCCGAGCCTCGGCACGTCTAGTCCACCCTCGTGGGGCCTACAGCCTATCCGGACCGCTCGTTGGGCCTTCGGAACCACTGGTCCGCCCTGGGTATCTTGGCCTACAGCACGAAGCAGGACCCGCCTCAACCCAACTCCAGTCTAAACAACCATGCGCACATAAACATACAATCACATAACAATTCATATCCAGGCAAACCGATCTAGTAAATCACATAACACAACATACTCTAACAGGATACCGACCTAACCGGTCACTAGCAAATACCATCCTAACTACCAGGATGCAACCATATCAAAGCAATAACATAACAACAGATACCCGGATCTCAATCCGATAAAAGGGCTGGCCTTGGTGCCTTAGACCCTGTTGATATAGTGAGGATAACTCACCTCGAAACTGCCGACTGAAAGGATAAGATCCCGCTGCTCCAAACTCCGACACGAACTCCTCCACTGAACACCAAAACACTCAACTCAATAAATACCCTTAATTACCAAAATACCCCTGGAAGACAACTGGTCAACCTTTAGACAAAGTCAAAGTCAACCCCTGACTGACTCTACTCATCGAGTCAACCCGATGACTCGCCGAGTCCCTAAGCTCAAAACTTCCTCAATTCGCGACCTAACTCGTCGAGTCACCCCAAGACTCGCCGAGTCCAACGACTCTGAGTCCACTCGCACCCAAATCACCGAGTCATCCCTTGACTCACCGATTCTCGACTCAACCAGAAAATATTGGGACTCTTCGACAAGACTCGCCGAGTCCAAGAACAGACTCGCCGAGTCTAAGGCTATCTTCAACCTACTCGCCGAGTTGTTCATCCAACTCGTCGAGTTCCAGCTCATCTTCAAGCAACTCGTCGAGTCCACCCTTGTGACTCGCCGAGTACCACCGGTCTGAATCCATACAGAAGCATTCCAGGCCATGCAATTGATCCATAACATAGATCTAGCCTCCTACAACCCATCCATCACGTAAAGTGGCAATCTTTACATGAATCCAAGAAGATCTAGGCATTTTACTCTAGGGTTTGGGGTTTAGGACAAGATAGCTCCATCAACAACACAAGAACAGGGACTTTAATGCTCTTAAGACCTTCTCCACTCCAGATCTGAGGTAGCAACCTCAGATCTATCCTTCAAACTCAAGATGCCACAAATCTAAGCTTCCCACACAACCCCAAAATGAAGAATCTAGAAGAACACAGCCCAAGAACGAGATATTACCTCAAAATGAAGCCTCCAACAGCAAGAGATCCGAATCTAAACAAAGCCCTCTGATCCAAGCCTCTTCTCCTTCAAGATTTCTTCAACGAACACCTCCCCAAGCTCCAAATGCACTCCAATCTTCCACAATCACGCTTTCTAGGGTTTTTGGACTTCAAGGGGGATCAAAGAGGCTGGGGAGAGGGTATAATGTTCTTTAAATAGGGCTCATTCCCTGGATCTAGGGTTTTCTCCACTCAGCAACTACTCGCCGAGTCCATCTTTGGACTCGCCGAGTAGGCCACTTGACACGCGACCAAAGTCGCGACCCTACTCGCCGAGTCCATCCATGGACTCGCCGAGTTTCCCTTCAAAAATTTACACTTTTAGTCCTTCATCTCTACTCTTGATATTCCGGGATGTTACAATTCTCCCCCACTTAAATTAGGCTTCGTCCTCGAAGCCTACGACAACTCAACTCCAAAAATACTCCCACGACACGCCACCTGGCCTTAACCGGACCGGGTCCCTCAAGGCATACCCATTGAAACTCGAACTCGCTTTCTCTTTCCTTGCGGTGTCCTGACCACCATCTCAAACCGGGCATCGGTTGTACCCTCTGATAATCGTACTCAACAACCGAGTACTTCCCATGATGCATCACTGCTCCAATTCTCAACAATCACTCGACCCATATGAGCTAGAAAACCATGAACCACCGGATCCCTGATCCGAATCCCACTTTATCCATCCCATGCTGACAGAAATACACACTCTTTAGAGCAACTCCCATGAGTTCTCTTCTTGCAATCACATGCACATGCTGAACTAGCTCTAGCACCCTCGGGTTAAAAAAACCCATCACACTGACGACCTTCAAAACATCCCTCAGGACGAACCACTACTACACAATTCCTTCACTGAAAAAAAGCTTGGAATCCAAAACTCCATACCTGCATCCCTTACGAGCCTCTTGACTTTACAACCTCAGAATTTCCTTCTGCGACCTCAGCAGACATCCCCTCATGATGTCATCCCATACCGCCGCCGCACACGCTGCTCAATGACCACCGTCGGACCACTTTGATCATAACTCTACACTGCCACTTCCACTTCCGCGAATTTACTCTTTCTCTCAGAGCTACACTCCTCTCTTCCTCTTTCCTTACCAAGGAAATCCACTTGGCTGCCTTGTCACCACGACAAGTGCCACGGTGCTCACCCAACGCTGCACCACCCCTTTATAGCATAACCGCTATCCATGCAACACACATACCCTGAATCTGCTCGCAAGGACTCTCGAGTCCATGCACTATCTCCACTAATCATGATCAATTCCCGGGTCCAGACCTTATGATGCTAACACATCGCAGCATACTCAATTCATTACCTCGTACCGATCTAACGACACCCACAGAGTCTTCAGCATGACTGGACCGCCTTACCAGACCTTCAGCCAACTGGACCACTCTCATAACTTTCAGCAGACCTGGACCGCCCTCCAAGGCCTTCAGTCTAACTGGACCATTCACCGAGCCTTCGGCCTGACTGGTACGCCTATTGGCCTTCAGTCTAGCCGGACCGCTCAACTAGCAATCAACATTCCGAGTTACCTCTCCGGGAAATCCTCCCATGCATACTGTTCTAGCCCCCTAGGGGGTTCCGAACTCTATCTCCATCATACATACTCGATCCCGGCCTGCTCCCAGGCCCTGCACAATCAATCTCTTGGTCTGTATCCCGCCCCGCACGCCTGCCATTTACTCATACCAACCAATGCCCTTGGCTGACCGAGACACTACTGAATCCCATGCAGGTAAACAACCTTTCATACTCGTCGATCCTCCGGAGAATTCTCCAATTCTCCCCCAGTTAGGGCACTGACTATCAACCACCTGTAACATCCGAAAAATACAACCAAATTTAAAATTTTCAAAACAACCCGATTTTCATTAAAATGTTTACAAAAAGGTTTTCAATACAAATTATTAGAGTGTTCCCAGAATCACATTGCTACAAAATCATGAGGAGCGGTACGATCGCGCCTTCGCCTTGCCACGGTCTCCTGAAGAACCTAAAAAACATTAAACCACAACTGTAAGCCCGAAAGCTTAGTGAGATACCCCCAAGATACCAACCACGCATACGCCCTTCCAGGCTGCGACCTTCCGGTCCAAAACATACAAAACATACATAACATAACAGAACATAGAACAACCATGCATATCGGGTCTACTGTGTGACTGGTCCGCCGTATCGGGCCTTCAGTCCATCGGATCCATCCTCCAGGTCTAGTCATGTCCTTCGAGTCTACAGTGGGGTTGGTCCGCCCGCATCGGGCCTTCAACCCACCTGGTCCACTCTCTGAGTCTACAGTGTGACTGGTCCGCCCGCATTGGGCCTTCAGTCGGCCTGGTCCACTCTCCGAGCCTCGGCACGTCTGGTCCGCCCTCGTGGGGCCTATAGCCTATCCGGACCGCTCGCTGGGCCTTCGGAACAACCGGTCCGCCCTGGGTATCTTGGCCTACAGCACAAAGCAGGACCCGCCTCAACCCATCTCCAGTCCAACAACCATGTGCACAAAACATACATTCATATAACAGTCATGGTCAACAAACGAGCAAGCAGATCACATAGCATATCATTACCCTAACCGGGTTACCGACCTAACTGGTCACTAGCATAGCACCACTCTGTATATCGGGAAACTGACCTTAGCAAGGCCTCCTAGCATGTACCATCCTAGCTACCAGGATGCAGACACATCAAATAATAACATAATAACCATAACCGAATCTCAATACAATAAAGGGCCGGCCTTGGTGCCTTAGACCCTGTTGATATAGTGAGGATAACTCACCTCGAAACTGTCGGTTGAAAAGATAAGATCCCGCTGCTCCGAACTCTGACACGAACTCCTCCACTGAACATCAAAACATACAACTCAACAAATACCCTTAATTACCAAAATACCCCTGGAAGACAACTGGTCAACCTTGGACAAGTCAAATTCAACCCCTGACTGACCCTACTAGCCGAGTCAACCCGATGACTCGCTGAGTCCATACGCTCAGAACCTCCTTCGATCAGCGACCCAACTCGCCGAGTCACCCCAAGACTCGTTGAGTCCAACGACTCTGAGTCCACTCGCACCCAACTCACCGAGTCATCCCTTGACTCACCGATTCCTCGACTCAACCAGAAATATTAATACTTCCTCGACAAGACTCGCTGAGTCCAAATGGACTCGTCAAGTCCAAGGCTATCTTCAACCTACTCGCCGAGTTGTTCTTCCAACTCGTCGAGTTCCAGGCCATCTTCAAGCAACTCGTTGAGTCCACCCATATGACTCGTCGAGTACCACCGGTCTGAATCCATACAGAAGCATCTCAGGCCATGCAATTGATCCAAAACATAGATCCAACCTCCTACAATCCATCCATCACATAAAGTGGCAAACTTTACGTGAATCTAAGGAGATCTAAGCCTTATTCACCTTAGAACCAAGGTTTGGGACATGGTGGCTTCACTAAGCACTCAAACACAGGAACTTTAATGCACTCTAGGCCTTCAATATTCCAGATCTGAGGTAGCAACCTCAAATCTAACCTCCAAACTCCAAAATATTCCAAGATATACTCCCCACAAACCCCAAAATGATGAAACTAGGAAGATACAGCCCAAGAATGAAAGTGTTACCTCCAAAAGGTGCCTCAATAGCAACCAAACTCGAATCCAAGCAAAGCCCTTAGATCCAAGCCACTTCTCCTTCAAGATTTCTTCAACCAACACCTTTCTAAGCTCTAATTTGCTCCACAAATGAACTCTCCATGAATTTAGGGTTTCTGGAACTCAAGGGGGGAATAAGGGAGGCTGCGGAGGGGTATAATGCTCTTTATATAGGGCTCAACCCCGAAAATTAGGGTTTTCTCCATACAACACCTACTCGCCGAGTCCATCTTTGGACTCATCGAGTAGGCCACTAGACACGCGACCATAGCCGCGACCTGACTCGCCGAGTCTATCCATGGACTCGCCGAGTCACCTTCTAAAACTTACACTTTTAGCCCTTCAACTCTACTCTTGCGATTCCGGGATGTTACAATTCTCCCCCACTTAAATTAGGCTTCGTCCTCGAAGCCTACGACATCTCATCTTCAAATTACTTCCCACGACGCGCCACTTGACCTTGACCGAACCAAGTCCCTCAAGGTACAACCATAGAAACCAGAAGCTCACTTTCTCCCTCCATACGGTGTCCCCTCCACCTACTCAAACCGGGCACCAGCTGTACCCTCCGATAATCCACACTCAACAACCGAGAATTACCCATGATGCCTTACTGCTCCAATTCTCATCTTTCACTTGACTCATGTTGCTATAAAGCCACGAACCATCGGATCCCCGATCCGAATTCCACTCTACCCATCCCATGACAACCGAAAGACCCATTCTTCCATTCCGGAGCAACTCCCCCGAGTTCTCCTCCCGCAGTCACACACACATGCTGATCTCGTCCTAGCACCCTCAGGTTTGGATAACCTGATACACTGATGATATCCTCAAAACATCCTTCCAGGATGAACCGCTGATACATACCCGAAACCCTGATCAGAATTACTCTGAGAGTCCAAGACTCTTTCTCTGTATCCCTTCCGAACCCCTCTCCCTGGCTTTATGCCTGCGGTATTCCATCCGCGCCCTAAGCAACATATCAAGTCGAATGAGCTTTTATTCTACCGCCGCAACACACTACTCGAAGACCATCGACGGACCACTCCGATCGTAACTCTACACTGCCGCTTTCACTTCCGTGAATTCGCACTCCCTTTTCGGAATTTCATTCCTCCCTCTTTCCTTACCAAGGAAATCACTCATCCGCCCAATCACCATGACAGGCACTATGGTGCTCATCCCATGCTACACTACCTCTTTAAAGCGTTCCCGACATCCATGCATCACCACTACTCTGATTCTCATCGCAGGGACTTTCAAGCCCATGCACCACCTTCACTGCTCAAAATTGCTGCCCGGGGCCAGACCTCCTAATGTAATCCCACTGCAACATACGCAACCCACAACCTCGAACCGATCCAACAACACTCGCAGAGTCTTCAGCATGACTGGACCGCCTCCCCAAGCCTTCAGCCAATCTGGACCGATCTCAGGACCTTCAGCCCATCTGACTGGACCGTCCTCCGAGCCTTCGGCCTGACTGGTACGCCTACCGGCCTTCAGTCTATCCGGACCGCTCAACTAACATTCATCATTCCGAACTATCCCTTCGGGAAATCCTCCTGTGCATACCGTTCTAGCCCTCTAGGGGTTCCGAACTCTATCTCCATCATAAATCCTCGATCCCGGCCCGCTCCCATGCCTTCCACAATTAACTGCTCTAGGTCTGTATTCCGCCCCGCACGCCTGTTACTCACCCATACGAGCCTGCTCTCGACTGATAGAAATATCGCTGAATTTTCCCAAGCAGCTAAACAACCTCTCAGACCCAACGATCATCCGGAGAATCTCCAATTCTCCCCCACTTAAGATACTGGAAATAAATCACCGGTCGCCATCACCGATCTCCCAAAGTAACCTTGCAGAAAATCAACACTTACACGTAAAATGTTTCTCACCAGCGCCAACAACTTTCATAATAATCATGTTTCCACGCTGCACACCCCGCTCAAAAAGAACCCAATCTTCAACTATCCATTCCTCAGACTGCAGAATTTACCCGGCCTTCAAACCAACGTCGCATCTGCCACACATCCTCACAAAGATGATCAACGATAGCTCGAAGTACAAATCCATAACCATATCGATCCTTTAGGGAACAAAGGATACCAAAACAAAATCCTGATCACAACTCGCCACACCCTCAAGGAACAACGGATACCACACGAAAACCCGAAGCGCAATTCCATAACCAACCAATGAAACAAGCAGATAACAATACTCCACAACAATCATAAATAATCAAAAACAGCAAAAGAACATACCCGCAGCAGCAAGCTGAAAAACACGACCCTAAGCCCTTGGGGGCTCCGCTCCACCCTGACCTCCACCTGTGATCCTCAACGTAGCCGGTGCTGGAGCCTGCACCGGTCCTGCAGCAATCCGTGGACAGTTGACCTTCAAATATCCAACCTGATGACAATGATAGCATATCCTCAAATCCCGAACCGGCACTGACTGCCGACAATCCCTCGCATAGTGTCCCTCCTTTCCGCACTTGTGGCATGCTCCACCAGACCGATAAACCCCGGCGTGACCCCTTCCACACTTTCCACAGACGTGGCTACCCTGATCTCCCATCCTGGAATCAACGGTCTTAGACCGTTTTTTCGCCGGCTGCGACTGAACCGGAGCTTGCCTCAGTTCACGCATCTGTAACTCAATCTCTAACTCACGCCGCCTGGCAGCCTCCTGCAACTCTAGCAAAGTCTCGCACCTCTGCGCAGACACAAATTGTCTGATGTCCCTCTTTAGCATACTCAGATATCGGGACATCTGAGCCTGCTCCGAAGCGAACTCAGGGCAAAACATCACCCTCTCAGTAAACATCCTGGTGATTTCCGTCACCGATTCTGAATCCTGTTTCAGCTCCAAGAACTCCTGAGCCAACCTCTCCCTCTCGACCTGCGGAACATAACGAGTGTTGAACATCTCTCTGAACCGATCCCATGAAATCGCAGCCCTTTGCGCATTCGAGTACAACCCCGTGGTCAATCTCCACCAATCCTTTGCTCCGAGCCTCAACAGGTTCAGAGCACACCTTACCCTCTGATCAGCAGGGCATGAACACGTGAAGAAACATCCCTCCACATCTGATAACCACCTCATAGCAACGATCGGATCCTGAACTCCATCGAAAGTGGGAGGCTTCGTATTATCGAAGTCCCGATACTGAAAACCTCTACTGGCTCTTCCCCCTGCCGCTGCTACTGCTGCGGTAGCCACCGCGGCAGCCGTCTCCGCGAGAGCCGCATAGCGCTCATCAAAATACTCCACCATGGCGGTCTTGATCGACCCAAACAACTCCGGCAGCTCAGCCCGAAACAATGCAGCAACCTCATCATGCAAGATCTCATGAATCCTCGCATCCAACTCGTGCGTACTCATCTGGCTGACAACCTCGGCTTGTACAGACCCACCCGGAACTCCCTCTCCTGCTCCTGATCCTGACCCGGATCCACTCCCAGCGTGCCCTGAAATCTCCATACTGAAAATAAAACACCAAATCACAGACATGTTCCACTATCCCGGGAACTAGCTCTCATCCCAACCCTAGAGGTCATGGTTTCCCCGATACGCGTATGAGTCCGTGCTTTCAGTAGTACGGGCCCATACTACCTTCCACACCAACCCATATTTGTATGAAGTACTCCCACAACACCCTAGCGACATACATAACAACGCTCTATTCTCACAACTAGAGGAACACTAGAAATCTCTCACAAGGAACCCTAGGCTAGCAGGCATCATAAATCAGGCAACTCATCAAGAAATCCTGAAGAACCCTAGCCTAACCCTAGCATGTTGTTCTATCAAAGATCAAGAAAACAATTGTCATGTATGGTATTTTGGGGCTACTTACTGGCTCCGACTGATCGTACCTCCGCGTCCTCCTTCACTTATTTTGAAACCCATTTTAAATTCTCTTTTGAAAACCCTCCTCGATTTGAGATTGGAGTCACACAAGTGTTCCTCCAATTCACTCAAACCAAGGCTCTGATACCAACTTGTAATATCCGAAAAATACAACCAAATTTAAATTTTTCAAAACAACCCGATTTTCATTAAAATGTTTACAAAAAGGTTTTCAATACAAATTATTAGAGTGTTCCCAGAATCACATTGCTACAAAATCACGAGGAGCGGTACGATCATGCCTTCGCCTTGCCACGGTCTCCTGAAGAACCTGAAAAACATTAAACCACAACTGTAAGCCCGAAAGCTTAGTGAGATACCCCCAAGATACCCACCACGCATACGCCCTTCCAGGCTGCGACCTTCCGGTCCAAAACATACAAAACATACATAACATAACAGAACATAGAACAACCATGCATATCGGGTCTACTGTGTGATTGGTCCGCCGTATCGGGCCTTCAGTCCATCGGATTCATCCTCCAGGTCTAGTCATGTCCTTCGAGTCTACAGTGGGTTTGGTCCGCCCGCATCGGGCCTTCAACCCACCTAGTCCACTCTCTGAGTCTACAGTGTGACTGGTCCGCCCGCATTGGGCCTTCAATCGGCCTGGTCCACTCTCCGAGCCTCGGCACGTCTGGTCCGCCCTCGTGGGGCCTACAGCCTATCCGAACCACTCGCTGGGCCTTCGGAACAACCGGTTCGCCCTAAGTATCTTGGCCTACAGCACAAAGCAGGACCCGCCTCAACCCATCTCCAGTCCAACAACCATGTGCACAAAACATACATTCATATAACAGTCATGGTCAACAAACGAGCAAGCAGATCACATAGCATATCATTACCCTAACCGGGTTACCGACCTAACTGGTCACTAGCATAGCACCACTCTGTATATCGGGAAACTGACCTTAGCAAGGCCTCCTAGCATGTACCATCCTAGCTACTAGGATGCAGACACATCAAACAATAACATAATAACCATAACCGAATCTCAATACAATAAAGGGCCGGCCTTGGTGCCTTAGACCCTGTTGATATAGTGAGGATAACTCACCTCGAAACTGTCGGGTGAAAAGATAAGATCCCGCTGCTCCGAACTCTGACACGAACTCCTCCACTGAACATCAAAACATACAACTCAACAAATACCCTTAATTACCAAAATACCCCTGGAAGACAACTGGTCAACCTTGGCCAAGTCAAAGTCAACCCCTGACTGACCCTACTCGCCGAGTCAACCCGATGACTCGCCGAGTCCATACGCTCAGAGCCTCCTTCGATCAGCGACCCAACTCGCCGATTCACCCCAAGACTCGTTGAGTCCAACGACTCTGAGTCCACTCGCACCCAACTTACTGAGTCATCCCTTGACTCACCGATTCCTCGACTCAACCAAAAATATTGGGACTTCCTCGACAAGACTCGCCGAGTCCAAATGGACTCGTCGAGTCCAAGGCTATCTTCAACCTACTCGCCGAGTTGTTCTTCCAACTCGTCGAGTTCCAGGCCATCTTCAAGTAACTCGTCGAGTCCACCCATGTGACTCGTCGAGTACCACCGGTCTGAATCCATACAGAAGCATCTCAGGCCATGCAATTGATCCAAAACATAGATCCAACCTCCTACAATCCATCCATCATGTAAAGTGGCAAACTTTACGTGAATCTAAGGAGATCTAAGCCTTATTCACCTTAGAACCAAGGTTTGGGACATGGTGGCTTCACTAAGCACTCAAACACAGGAACTTTAATGCACTCTAGGCCTTCAATATTCCAGATCTGAGGCAGCAACCTCAAATCTAACCTCCAAACTCCAAAACATTCCAAGATATACTCCCCACAAACCCCAAAATGATGAAACTAGGAAGATACAGCCCAAGAATGAAAGTGTTACCTCCAAAAGGTGCCTCAATAGCAACCAAACTCGAATCCAAGCAAAGCCCTTTGATCCAAGCCACTTCTCCTTCAAGATTTCTTCAACCAACACCTTTCCAAGATCTAATTTGCTCCACAAATGAACTCTCCACGAATTTAGGTTTTCTGGAACTCAAGGGGGAATAAGGGAGGCTGTGGAGGGGTATAATACTCTTTATATAGGGCTCAACCCCGAAAATTAGGGTTTTCTCCATACAGCACCTACTCGCCGAGTCCATCTTTGGACTCGCCGAGTAGGCCACTAAACACGCGACCATAGCCGCGACCTGACTCGCCGAGTCTATCCATGGACTCGCCGAGTCACCTTCTAAAACTTACACTTTTAGCCCTTCAACTCTACTCTTACGATTCCGGGATGTTACACACCGGTCGCTATCACCGACCTCCCGAAATAACGTTGCACAAAACCCAACACTTACACACAGACTGATTCCCACTAGCACTAGCAACCTTCGCAAAAACACATTTCCGCACCGATCACCCCGCTCGAAAGGAAACCAATCTTCAATTATCCACTCCTCAGAGTGCAGATGCTTCCCGACATTCAAATCAACACCGCATCCCCTAATAATCCTCACAAAAGACAACCAGCGAAAACTCGAAATACTAACCCATAACCATGCCAAACCCTCAAGGAACAACGGATACCAAAACGAAAATCACCCAACGGGACTAGCAGATAAACGATACTCCACAATAATCATAATAAACAAGACAACAAGAAAGAAACATACCCGCAGCTGCATCCCACACTGCTCTAACCTCCTCCGCTGTAAGCTGAAAAGCACGACCCTAAGCCCTTGGGGGCTCCGCTCCACCCTGACCTCCACCTGTGATCCTCAACGTGGCTGGTGTTGGAGCCTGCACCGGTCCTGCAGCAAGCTGTGGACAGTTGACCCTCAAGTGTCCAACCTGATGACAATGATAACATATCCTCAAATCCCGAACCGGCACTGACTGCCGACAATCCCTCGCATAGTGCCCCTCCTTTCCGCACTTGCGGCATGTACCACCGGACCGACAAACTCCGGCGTGACCCCTCCCACACTTTCCACAAATGTGGCTGCCCTGATCTCCCATCCTGGAATCAACGATCTTAGACCGTTTCGTCACCGGCTGCGACTGAACCGGAGCTTGCCTCAGCTCACGCAACTGCAACTCAATCTCTACCTCACGCCGCCTGGGGGCCTCCTGTAACTCCAACAAGGTCTCGCACCTCTGCGCGGACACAAACTATCTGATGTCTCTCTTTAGCATACTCAGATATTGGGACATTTGAGCCTACTCCGAAGCGAACTCAGGGCAAAACATCGCCCTCTCAGTAAACATCCTGGTGATTTCCGTCACCGACTCCGAATCCTGCTTCAGCTCAAGGAACTCCTGAGCCAACCTCTCCCTCTCGACCTGCGGAACATAACAAGTGTTGAACATCTCTCTGAACTGATCCCATGAAATCGCAGCCCTTTGCGCATCCGAGTATGACCCCGTGGTCAATCTCCCCCAATCATTTGCCCCGAGCCTTAACAGGTTCAGAGCGCACCTCATCCTCTGATCAGCAGGGCATGAACACGTGAAGAAACACCCCTCCACGTCTGATAACCATCTCATAGCAACGATCGGATCCTGAACTCCATCAAAGGTGGGAGGCTTCTTATTATCGAAGTCCCGATACTAAAAACCTCTACTCACTCCTCCCCCTGCCGCTGCTACAGCCGCTGTAGCTGCCGCGGCCGCCGTCTCCGTGAGAGCCGCATAACGCTCATCAAAATACTCCACCATGGCGGTCTTGATCGACCCAAACAGTTCCGGCAACTCGGCCCGGAACAATGCAGCAACCTCATCATGCAGGATCTCACGAATCCTCGCATCCAACTCGCGCGTACTCATCTGACCGACAACCTCGGACAGTACGGACCCGCCCGGAACTCCCTCTCCTGCTCCCGATCCTGACCCGTATCCACTCCTAGCATGCCCTGAAATCTCCATATTGAAAATAAACCACCAAAATCTCAGACACTTCCCACTATCTCGGGAACCAACTCTCAACCCAACCCCAGAGGTCGTGGTTTCCCTAATACGCGTATGGGTCCTGTGCTTTCAGTAGTACGGGCCCATACTACCTTCCACACCTACCCATATTTGTATGAAGTACTTCCACAACACCCTAGCGAAAACATACATAACAACGCTCTATCCTCACAACTAGAGGAACACTAGAAATCTCTCACAAGAAAACCCTAGGCTAGCAGGCATCATAAATCAGGCAACACATCAAGAAATCCTGAAGATCCCTAGCCTAACTCTAGCATGCTGTTCTATCAAAGCTCAATAAAACAAATATCATGTATGGTATTTTGGGGTTACTTACTGGCTCCGGCTGATCGTACCTCCACGTCCTCCTTTACTTAATTTGAAAACCATTTTAAATTCTCTTTCGAAAACCCTCCTCGATTTGAGACTGGAGTCACACGAGTGTTCCTCCAATTCACTCAAACCAAGGCTCTGATACCAACTTGTAACGACCGAAAAATCCAGCCAATTTAAATTTTTTCAAAAACAACCCAATTTCATTAAATTATTACATACAAATCATTTAGAGTATTCCCAGAATCACATTACTACAAAATCATGAGGAGCGGTATGATCACGCCTTTGCCTTGCCACGATCTCCTGAAGAACCTGAAAAACATTAAACCACAACTGTAAGCCCGGAAGCTTAGTGAGATACCCCCAAAATACCAACCACATATACCATACACATATCATGCTATCTCATAACGAATCACAGAACAACCATGCATATCGGGTCTACTGTGGGACTGGTCCGCCTTGTCGGGCCTTTAGTCCACCGGGTCCACCCTCCAAGTCCAATTATGTCCCTCGAGTCTACAGTGTGGTTGGTCCGCCAGCACCGGGCCTTCAACCCACCTGGTCCACTCTCTGAGTCTACAGTATGACTGGTCCGCCCGCGCCCGGGCCTTCAGTCGGCATGGTCCACTCTCCGAGCCTCGGCACGTCTGGTCCGCCCTCGTGGGGCCTACAGCCTATCCGGACCGCTCGCTGGGCCTTCGGAACAACCGGTCGCCTTGGGTATCTTGGCCTACAGCACGAAGCAGGACCCGCCTCAACCCAACTCCAGTCCAAACAACCATGCGCACATAAACATACAATCACATAACAATTCATATCCAGGCAAACCGATCTAGCATATCACATAACACAACATACTCTAACAGGATACCGACCTAACTGGTCACTAGCAAATACCATCCTAACTACCAGGATGCAACCATATCAAAGCAATAACATAACAACAGATACCCGGATCTCAATCCGATAAAAGGGCTGGCCTTGGTGCCTTAGACCCTGTTGATATAGTGAGGATAACTCACCTCGAAACTGTCGGCTGAAAGGATAAGATCCCGCTGCTCCAAACTCCAACACGAACTCCTCCACTGAACACCAAAACACTCAACTTAATAAATACCCTTAATTACCAAAATACCCCTGGAAGACAACTGGTCAACCTTTGGACAAAGTCAAAGTCAACCCCTGACTGACTCTACTCGCCGAGTCAACCCGATGACTCGCCGAGTCCCCAAGCTCAGAACTTCCTCAATCCGCGACCTAACTCGTTGAGTCACCCCAAGACTCGCCGAGTCCAACGACTCTGAGTCCACTCGCACCCAAATCACCGAGTCATCCCTTGACTCACCGATTCTCGACTCAACCAAAAAATATTGGGACTCTTCGACAAGACTCGCCGAGTCCAAGAACAGACTCGCCGAGTCTAAGGCTATCTTCGACCTACGCGCCGAGTTGTTCATCCAACTCATCGAGTTCCAGCTCATCTTCAAGCAACTCGTCGAGTCCACCCTTGTGACTCGCCGAGTACCACCGGTCTGAATCCATACAGAAGCATTCCAGGCCATGCAATTGATCCATAACATAGATCTAGCCTCCTACAACCCATCCATCACGTAAAGTGGCAATCTTTACGTGAATCCAAGAAGATCTAGGCATTTTACTCTAGGGTTTGGGGTTTAGGACAAGATAGCTCCATCAACAACACAAGAACATGGACTTTAACGCTCTTAAGACCTTCTCCACTCCAGATCTGAGGTAGCAACCTCAGATCTATCCTTCAAACTCAAGATGCCACAAATCTAAGCTTCCCACACAACCCCAAAATGAAGAATCTAGAAGAACACAACCCAAGAACGAGATATTACCTCAAAATGAAGCCTCCAACAGCAAGAGATCCGAATCTAAACAAAGCCCTCTGATCCAAGCCTCTTCTCCTTCAAGATTTCTTCAACGAACACCTCCCCAAGCTCCAAATGCACTCCAATCTTCCACAATCACGCTTTCTAGGGTTTCTGGACTTCGAGGGGGATCAAAGAGGCTGGGGAGAGGGTATAATGTTCTTTAAATAGGGCTCATTCCCCGGATCTAGGGTTTTCTCCACTCAGCACCTACTCGACGAGTAGGCCACTTGACACGCGACCAAAGTCGCAACCCTACTCGCCGAGTCCATCCATGGACTCGCCGAGTTGCCCTTCAAAATTTACACTTTTAGTCCTTCAACTCTAATCTTGATATTCCGGGATGCTACATTTTATTGATGCATTTACAATTATAGGTTACATTGGTTGAGTTTCTTTTCTGGAAAATGTATTAGAAGTACTTAAAAAGCTTCGATCCATTAATCGTACACTTACATATGGTAAGTTGTCATTTTTAGCATCCAATCACAATTCACATACATGTTTTGTTTTTGTGAAGTATATATAAATATAATGTATGTAGTTTTGTTTTTCCGTTATTAGTTTGTGATCCAGTGATGGGTGATAAAGGAAGGCTGTATGTTCCTCAAGAATTGATGTCTGTGTATCGTGAAAAAGTTGTTCCTGTTACTTCAATGTTGACTCCCAATCTGTTTGAAGCTGAACAGTTGACTGGATTCAAGTGCTTTTAATTTCATCACACAAAATTTCAAAACTTTATTAATTTGTTAGACATATCATTTGACATATTTAATCTTCTGCACAATTGCTTCTAAACAAGATGGACGCCAACCATGCAGGCATCTTCATGCTGCTAGCCCATCAAAGGCTCTCTCTCTCTATTATTTATATTATTATTTTTTAATTATTTATTTTCTTTAGAATCTAATTTTTATTTTTATTTTGTTCTCAGGTTGTGATAACAAACATATCCATAGATGGGAATCTTCTTCTAATTGGAAGTCATCAGAAACAAAAGGTACACATTCAAATTCAATCAATCTTTATAAATTATAGCAACTTAATTTTTTTTTATTTTTAAATTTTTTCTACTGCTTACAACTTTCTTTTAGTTTCTTAATATTTAAAAATTCTAAATATTATAGAATCAATTAGGTGTGAGCATGGATGTTGTGTATATTGGTACGTGTTCTTTTTTTTTTTTCTTTTGATGTATACTCAATTTTTCATATTTTGGATTACACATGCAACTACTGTTGGTTTTCCTCAGTTTTGAACGGTGCTTTTATGGAGAAGAGAAAATATAATTTACTTTATCCATATTATTTGTTTTCTTACTCCTATTGTATGGATTTTCTTAGTAATTATATGAAGATTTCTTTTATATAGGTTTCCTTCAACAGAGGCTAACCACAATATAAAGAAATGATAGTAACGTTATTAGGATAATTTACTTTATCCATATTATTTGTTTTCTTACTCCTATCGTATGGATTTTCTTAGTAATTATATGAAGATTTTTTTATATAGGTTTCCTTCAAGAGAGGCTAACCACATAGAAAATTTTAACAAATGTAAAGGTAATAAAATCGTTAAAATCAAGGCAACTTTGTTGTTGCTCACTGATATTTTCTTTATTAAATGATTTTACAGATTGAAAAGGGCAAAATGGAGAATGGTGGGTATCATGTTTACAATTATGTACCTGTCCTACAAATGAGTATCATCACGTTCAAAAATGAATTAGTGGAGGTATAATTTATTTTTATATTTTTTTATAATACTCTTTCATACCAAAAAACATACAAAAATAGTAGGTTGCTTTAATTTTTAATATATAAACAACATTCTTCTTTCATTAGCATATTACTTTCACTTAAAAAAAAGTATTCCATTTTCATTAGACAGAAACTTTCATTTTTAGGACAAATACATATTGGCTGCTTCTTTTGTTCTTCAAGGGCTGTAATGAAATCTGAAGTTGGATTGAATTTGTTATTTTCGTTGTACCATAGGGACCATTTTTCTAATTCAGTCATTTCTTTACATGCAAATATAAACCAAAATTAAACTTTATAGCAAATTACATTTATAATTTTTCATGTAATAGTTTTGATTTTAGGGTTTCTTAGTTTTTGGTTATTTGATGCAGGTCATTTGAATAACCTTCCTACTGCATTGCTCCACGTTTCAACCAGAGGCCCTGTTAAGGTTGGTTTACATGATTCTTAGATATACTAAGAGAGAGTGTGACAACTATTAGTGAATTAAAAAATGAAAAAAAAATTATAACAGTTAGGACATTTTTATTTTGATGCTATTTGTGATCGTTTTGAGGATAATGTTGTTTATGTTAACGAACACTGGAGGTTCACTTTCTTATGTGCTTTCTTATGATATTTAAAACATATAAATTTCTTTCCTATTACATATTCTCAGGTACCTCCTTCTTTCTATGGTTGGAATTTTACAAGGGGGATAAATTGGACCAACATTTTACAATTAAATAAGGAAACAATCAGAAGGCTATGATGTTCTTTGTGGAGGTATATTTCATTTTTTAAAATTAATTTGATGTATGATATAGCAACATGTTTTCATGTTGAACTATAGAATGAAAGTACATTTCTGTTGAAGGTGTTAGTTGGGTTTTGCAGATCACAATTTCATACGAAGGCCACTCCCTTATTTCATTAAGATGGAAACCATAAGGAATTCAAATTTTAGAGTAATCATCATACATCAGATTGATGTATGGTGATTTTTTGTTGTACTATTATGCAATTTTTTGAAATTGATGCCATTTATGTATTTTTTTTTAGGACTGATCATTTCTGATGTTATTTTAAAGCACGCTGTCTCAACATTTTGTTAACATGAAATAATTTTTGAAATAACTAAAAGTTTTCCTTATTATAGCATTGTACTTCAAAAGTATAACGGTATAACAGAATACCGACACCTTCCGTCCCGCGCAACGAGCGGGTAACCATCTAGTTGTTGTTGTTGTTATTATTATTATTATTATTATTATTATTATTATTATTATTATTATTATTATTATTATTATTATTATGTTTAAAAGTATAAGACTAAGTATAAAAAGTATTAGGTTCTGTTTGTTTTTTTGAAGTGAAAATATCTTAAGTGCAGACCACCTCTGTAATCCTCTGTAGCAGAAGAGGTGGAACAAAAGGCTGCAATATTTAATAAAAAGTTTGTTTGTTTTTTAACGTCTGCAAACTGCTGCAGTAAGTTAAATTAAGGCGCGAAAAGGTTTGAAGCAGTTGGTTTAGTGTTGCGCCACGCAACACACACACATCAGTTTTTAAGTCAGAAGTCTTCAGGAAAACAAACAACTGCGAAAGGCCAATTGTTGCGTGTGTGCTGCGCGGCGCAGCAATAAGTGGTCTGAAGTGGTTAAAAAAAACAAACATCAACTTAATGTTAATGCATTAAATTGATAATTGTATTATTTATTTACAATACAAACATTACTTGAAGTATCTCTTATTCTTATTCATTAGATTTAAATAATTTTCCTTACCTACTAGTCCTTTCATCGACTCTAGTTGTAGTTGCCTCCTAAGACCATCTCCAACTCACTTTCATTTTTCTTATTTTTATTTATTTTCCTTAGTTTAAGTATCCACCCCCCCCCCCACCCCCAAAAAAAAAAAAGTTAAAATGTGGAGGTGTCGAAATACGTGAGGCCTTTATTTGGACAAACCATACAAACATTTGTAAACTTCTCTCTAGTGCAATACATGTTATCTATATTCCCCGTAAGTTTCTCTTGTGTGTTTTTGGTCTTACTGCGTTGTTTCTTTTAGCTCACTATTTAGGTTGGACTAAATTAGCAACCAATAAAGGGTGTTTAAGCACTAAGTACCACACAGTCAGCTTAGAATCATCTAAGGTCGTGATAGTTTGCATCAAAGCTAAGGTTACGAGCTAGTCGTAATATAGGAAGATTTAGACATGATGTCAAGAGTCATTAGTGAATTTGTTTCTTCTCATGTTAAGAGGAGACAAATGGTCGCTGCTTATTATCTTACCAAGAGACATAGGGGAAAAGCAAGTCATAAGATGGCAATGTTATATTAGAGGGATGTAACATCGCTAGAGTAAACTCTAGATTATGGCTCCCATAAAAATCACAGGCTTTATGCGGAGCCCTCTATCTGAACTTAACATTCTTGCTCTTATGTCTTTTTATACGATCCAGAATCACAACAAAAATGTCCATTGTGTGATTTTCCTGTGTTTTTTTGTCACTTGATTGAGTGGAAAGTTATCTGGAAGAGAACTTAGATTTGCATGACTAGCAAGCGGCTGGCGTGCTTATCTTGTGTGACAACAATATAGCTCAAAACCCGATCTTACATTCTATATTTTTAGTAAAGACCTTTTCAGGCTCGAGGTAGGCGATTAGTTTTTTTGGTTTCCTTAAAATAGTAGATTAAAAAGTTGGTAAATATCTGCCCCTTGGTGTAGCTGAATGTAAAGCAGCCCCTCTATAGCCTTTGATCAATAAATTATTTATATATTCGGAATATGGTCACTGTAGCTTGCTTTGAAGACATTGCATTAGATGCACATTTAGTAATAGTAATCAACCATATGACAAAGATCTCTCCATAAGAAGGGGCCAAATCACAATGGATTAAACAACTGAAAATGATAACAGAATACATAGGTCATTGTTCAAATAAACAGATAAATATAGCATGATTTACTTCTTTCGTCTATGAGGAGTAAATTAACTTGAAAAACCCATGAATATATGCAACTATTTATTTTGTTTCCACGCTTGCCAATTATCAAACCAAGATTAATACCTTGATCAAAATACATTTAGCGGTTCAAAAGAAAATACAAAGATAAATAAACTATAGAGATGATAGAATACGACAATCAGGGTTGGTCCAAGCAGATTTGAGGCTCAAGGTGAGAAAATGACACATTTAATAAAAAAAATTGTAAACAACAAGTAAATTTAATAGAACCACAAGTTTTAGATTTTTTGATATAATCTACATATAGTGTTAGAACCAAACCATGTATCTATATTAGCTTAATAAACACATGGTTTTAGACAGGGTCGATCCATTGATTTTCCATTCCTTTGGCGGGGTTAAAAAATAAAGCCCTTTATGTTTGTATCGCATAATAAACCAAACACATGTTTATAAAGAAATTATAAAACATAAGTGCAATAATGTTTATATTTTCTTCTTAATCATTTTTTTTATTTCCTACTTTGAGAGTCACATGGTTGTTTTCTAGGAAACATATCAAGCAAACAATACTCAAAAGGGTTAAAGCAAAGAAAGATAAAACCTAGATTCCTTGTTCCTTGAATAAGTCACTTTCAAGTTGCTATAGGAAATCATTTGACCTTGAGCAGCGATTTTGAGGTTCTAAGGATGGAATTCAGAAATCACAAAATTAATATTAAAGAGTAACCTAAAAAGTCCAAAATTAGTTAGTTAGTAACCAATAAAAATTAGTAACATTTTCATAAAATATATTCAATATAGATGGTTGAAGAATGAAATAAATACAAATCAGTAACCAAAATCACTACACGTACATTTTACACTGATCCAAAATCACTAAATGTCTAAATCATAAGTTCAAGATCGAGAATGCGAGTTCAAGATACTGACATTCAAACTTCAAAAATCAGTAAATCACTAATCCAAAAATTAGTAACTCGATAAAAGACTAACAACTACATACCTTAGTTAGTGTACATAGCTGAGAAGTCGAGAATTAATTTCCCTCGGGCTTCAAATTACCGAAAATCAGACTAAAAATCACTAATCCAAAACCAGTAACTTAGTAAAAGACGAACAACTACATACCTTAGTGTAAGTAGATGAGAAATCAAGAACTAATTTCCCTCAGGCTTCAAATTTTTGAAAATCAGACTAAAAATCACTAGTTACTCCAAGTTCATCCAGAAAATCACGTGTTTGGTACTTTTTTGTTTTCCACCTTGTATCTCTCATCCTAGACCAGACCTTAAAAAACATTTTGGCTTTAAAAATTATATATATATATATATATATATATATATATATATATAGTACTGAGCCTAGATGTATGCCCCCCTCCCTCGCGCGCGCCTAAGGTGCTTCCTTGGGCCGTCTCTCGTGCTGCCCAACACTTGGTTCAGGACTCGACTCATAACATCAATCTCTTTATCACTACTGGGAAATTAACTCTTTATCAATTTAACAATATGATGTATGGGAAAATCCCCTTTCTTGGAATTTTACATATTGAAACGTTTCCTTGTTTTCTCCAAGTATGTACTTTGGCTAAATCCTTTTAGACGGTTTTTTCTATCCCTATAAATCCTTATTAGTTGAAAATACGTCGCCTCTCCTAGATCCTTTATAGCGAAACATCTCCCAATCCAAAATTTCATCTCTTGCAAAATTGGAACATCGTTTCTTATAAGACAAAAATGCAAAAATGGTCTCTGTGGTTTGTCATTTTTTGTGGATATGGTCCAAACCTTTTAAAAATTGGATTTCTAGTCCTTATTGAGAGGTTTGTTTGTGGAATAAGTCCCTGGAGTTAACTTCCGTTTGTTTGTGGCTGTTAAACCCCTCACGTACATTGCACAAGAGGGCATAAATGTCTTTTTACTTGACGAACCATTTTTACAATTCCTGAACTAATATATAGAGACTTCCCCAACGTTCAAGTTCTTCCCCAAACGTTGTTCTGCAACTTTCAAGTTGTTCTTCCTTCTCTCATCTCTCTTTGTTAACAGTCGTCTTTTAAGTTAATCACACGATGCTTCTCTGTTTTTGTGGTAAGTTTGCTATTGTTAAATGCTCATGGACACCGAAGAACCCAGGCAGACGTTTCTATGCTTGCCCTGAAAATGTAAAGAAATTCGTTTGCACCCATTTTGATTTATAATCAAATAACATTTGTTATTTTCTCATTTTTGAAGGATTCTGCTTGTTGCTTCATCGAATGGGTTGATCCCCCCATGTGTGAAAGGTCTAAAGTCATTATTCCTGGACTATTGAGAAATATGAACCGAATGCAAGCTTGGTGCACAACTCTAAAGATTATGTTGTTGGCTAGTTGGGTGTTTTTTGTGATTTTGTTCATAAGGTCCGTTTAGGTTATGGGGTGGGTTTTTTTTGTTGAAGATCGATAAAAGTGTGGTTTTTAGGTGGATTAATGGTTTTTGGTACTTTGACCTAGGTTCTTTGTAGTTGTTTGTAAGGTCAAAGTAAGTTGTTTATGTAGTAACCGACTTCCTGATATAAATATGAATTTTATGGAATTGCTTATTTTGTTTGTAAGGTTCTTTGTAGTTTTTTGTAAGGTGGAAGAAAGGTTAATGTGAATAATTGACTGTAATTACATAATACACAACAATAACCAAAAACCATAATAACTAAGGCTGCAATTACATAATAGAATACAAGCATATAGTGCAATTACATTATCCCAAAATATGCAACCATATATATGTTGTAATACTTATTATACTAATGAAAACCAAAATAACCGTAAGTGATATGTTTTTTAACATCAAAACACTTCCAAAAGTAGCAAATAACATCTGCCAAAACAAACACAACCTTGATCTTCAACTTCCACCTAACTTCCACCTCCCTTACCTTTGCATGTCCTTGAGTTGTGACCTTTATTTTTTTGCATTTTGCACATGTTACACTGACATATTTCCTTGTTAATTTTTGAACTCCATCAGGACCAACTTTACAGCCTTCTTCCTAACTTACACCATGAGTACCACTCTGACTTTGACTCCCTCTTTGACTCTGACTCAATTTTTCATCCTTACTTTTCTTCCTCTTCTTTGTAGGCCTACCTGGTTGCTTATGGTGTATTAGAGGGATAAGTGTGGCGGGACACAAACTTGTAGGCCACATTATTCTTCCTTTTATGGGCTCTACCTTATAAGAATATGCATTCTTCCATGTATCCAAGCAGTATACCTTATTGACCCACCTATAAATGTCACCAACATCCTCAGAGTTCTTGGTCATTTCATAAAGGGTTGCAATGGCATGTTTACAGGGGATGCCTATTAGCTCCCACTTCCTGTAAGTAAATGTGTTGTTCCTAACATCTACAACATGTTGATCTTGCCATGCCCCAGTGACTTGGTATTTCTCACCCCCATTCCACCTAGCAATGTAATGTGATGCATGAGAATTGTTTACATCTAATATGGTTGTTGTGGTGGGTGTTAAAGGCCCTTTTGCCTTGTCCATCACCTTCATAACATTACAGATTCTCTTCATCAAGTATTATCTAATATACTCCAAACAACCTATGATATGCTTATCTTTTCCCTCTATTATCTTGTTGTTAAATACCTCATAAAGGATGTTTAACAATATATCAGAGATTGCTCTGCTTGTTAAAAAAAAAATTAACATATTGTTTTAAGTACAAGTGCACATTTAACATATAGTAATTTATGGTAAGATATGTACCTATAAAATGGCTTCTTTCCCAGTGTTTTGGAGGAATCTTTCTAAGCCATTCACATGCCTCCTTGTCATAGTTGCTAAATTCTCTCATGCAATGTCCAAATTCAGGTACAGTGGTTGCAGTTGCACATCTCCATAAATGATCCTTGTACTCTTTCAATTTCCATTGCACTCTCATGTTCTGATGAATGTGCCTGAGACAATACTTGTGCTCAACACATGGGAATAGTTAGGCTATTGTTGGTATTAAACCCTAAAACAATAACAAAAATTAAGTATTTAGTTTATATAATAATAAGTAATTAATAATAAAAGTTAGAAAGAGATACCTTTTGTCGATCTGTGATAAAAGTAAAGTTTAAGTTTGAACCAAGATCCAAGTCTTCTCCTAAACACTACAAGAACCATATCCAACTACTTTTGTTCTCTGTCTCAATAATGGCACAAGCAAGGGAGTAAATACCATTGTTAGAGTCCAACCCAACTGTTGTTAGAACCTGCCCAGGAAATGGTCCTTTCATATGCGCACCATTGAAACCCAAAAGATACCTGAGGCCAGCTTTAAAACCTTTTTTCAGGGGACCTAAGCAAACGTAGATTCTTTTAAACCTCATCGTTGGGTTTGATGGGTTTTGTTCACTGTAAACATCAATCTTGACAATTGTGTCAACATTGGTTGCTTGCAATTCAAGGACATAGTCCCTCAAGATCTCATATTGTTTCGTATAGTCACCCTCCACGATCTTAGTTGCAATAGCCTTGGCCCTGAATACTTTGTCAATAGAAACACCAAACTCGAAGTCCTTTTGAAGTTGTTCGTGCAATGCTCGAAGAGGAATCCCTGGATTCGTGTCGATTTGGTCCATGATTCTCTTGAATATAAAAGTAGCAGTGCAAGCTCTAATCTTCATACTTTGAAGGCAAGTATGGTTGTCATTTAATGTCCTTACAAACCAGGGAGATTTTGTGTTTGACCTAGAAGCATGAAGGAACCAACTACAGTTTACTTTTTCTGAATTTACCTCTTTTCCCTTGCTTTTATTTTTGGTATTAAGGCCCACCAACCCACTTGCATTCATGACAGGGACTACTCCTATACACAATGCTCGAAGTCTAAGCTTGTCATTCTTTTTATAATATAAATTCCTCCTAGTTTCTTATGCGTGCATGTCAATTTTTTCTTTCAAATATTTCTTTGATTTAAACTTTTTCCCAACATAAAAATTGGTCGTATGGACATTGCTAAGACTGCATCTTTTATCCTTAGCCAAATTCTTAAGAACACATCTTCTTTTCCTTTCATCTTCTGACCCTTCATCTAAAAAATCCCATCTATCATTGTCAATGACTTCTATGTCCTCATGTTCATCATTTGTCCCAACCCCGTTATGAAACCCATCCATTTGAACACAACCATCTTCCTTATCAAGATTAAGGTTAAAGTCAGTCATATCCACCTCCACTTCTGATACATTGTTTTCATCATCAACAAGTTCATCATACTGTTCTTCTGATTGTTTCCCAAGATCATCACTTTCAGCAAACTTTTCATGTTCAAACTGATGGTCTTCAACATTCTCATCTTCTGGTGGTTGATAATGTTTTCCATCAAAAGGATCAAAGTGTTCATGAGAAAAGTTCTCATAATGAAAGTCATCATAATCAAAGTTATCATGGTCACCACCTTGATCTTGTACCACATCATCAATGTTAGCATGCTCAACATCTTGATCTTGTACCACATCATCCATGTTAGCATGCTCACCAACTTGATCTTGTACCACATCATCTAATTTAGGATTCTCACCACCTTAATCTTGCACAACATCATCCAAGTTAGCATGATCACCACCTTGATCTTCTACTACATCATCCAATTCAACTAAACGAAGCTTCTTGGCACAAGAACTTTGATCAACTATTGAGTTCACCCTTCCATTTCTTCTATACTCTGGTGAAACTTGTGTAGAGACTCTGTCAAAGAGTATCAAGGACATATACCCTGCCAACTGTGTTTGATCATTAGCTTCATCTATTATTGGGGTTTTATCCTTTGCTGGTACTTAAGGTAAATTTGCTTCTTTTGGAAGATCAGCATCACAGAGCTCCTTAATAATAACTTTTTTTCTTTCCTTTTGGAGACATAAAATAGGTCGGCAAATTAGTTTGTTCATGTTCTGTATACATTTCAATGACCTTGTTATCTCCAATATATTGAGCCAAATTCAATACATCACTATCATTCCCTAAAGCTCTAAGACCAAAATCCAAGTCTTCATGAGGAATCCTAAGATGGTAATATATTACTGGGTGTACAAAGTAACCTAGCTCTAGCATCATTGCGTCTAGTTCATGAACTAAGAACTCATCAATGTCTACTAAATCAATATATCGCACTTCACCTTTAACATATTTCGTGTTTGGAAGCTTGGTAAAATTTCCACCATGGTGTAGCTTTATGGTGAACATTGTTGGTACACGCTCTACAAGATACAAAAAAACATTAAGTAAGAAATTATCAGATGTTTGTATTTTTGGCTCTGTTCTTCAGATCATCAAGAAACCCAACAAAATTTCGTAAACAGAGGATAAGTGAAACTAACCATATTCATTTGTGATTTGTATGTCTCGCCTTTTGGCCTAATCGCCCACATTACGAACACCATTTACTGTTGAAAAGCAAAAACAAGTAGACACCTTGGACCAAATCTTGATTAGGGTTTTTGCGTTCAAAATGAATGACGAAGAAGATGAAAGTGTAAGAGATAAATAAATATTTTGTGATTTTGTGTGTAATATGGCGCTAAGACAGTAACAAGTGGGTTTATTTCAGGAATTATAAAAATGATCCCTCAAGTAAAAAGACATTTATGCCCTCGTGTGCAATGCACGTGAGGGGTTTAACAACCACAAACAAACGGAAGTTAACCTCAGGGACTTTTTCCACAAACAAGCCTATTAATAAGGGCCATAAATCCAATTTTTAAAAGGTTTGGACCATATCCACAAAAAATGACAAACCACAACGACCATTTTTGCATTTTTGTCTTCCTATAAAGAGTATGTTATCGACATACAAAACTAGAAAAGTTACAACACTCCCACTAGCCTTGACATACACGCATAACATCTTCACTTCTATAAAGTCAAAACTCTTTGAACTTTTCATGGAAGTAATGATTCCAACTACGAGTAGCTTGTTTAAGTACATATATGGAACTCTTAAGCTTGCACACTTTATTAGGATATATGTCATGTTCAAAACCTTCTGGATGATTCATATAGACATCATCAGTAAACTTTATGTTAAGGGGAGTTGTTTTGACATCCATTTAGTATACCTCATAATCATAAAAGGCAACTATGGCAAGCATTATCCTAATCGAATTGATTGTAGTCAATCCCTTGGGTTTGAGTATACACGTTCGCCACCAACCTAGCCTTGAATGTGTGTACATTCCCTTCTATTTTGGTCTTCTTCTTGAAGATTCATTTACAACCTACCATCTTTAGAACGGGCATTTGATCAACCAAATTCCATCTTTGGTTATCGTACATGGATTAAATCTCGCTGTATATAGCCTCTTTCCATTTAAGAGCCTTAGGGTCTGCCATCGTTTCCTTATAGCTAGTTGGATCATCCAACTTTACTAGAGGTTTATAACTAATAAACATATTCCCATATGCAGGTATATGAAATCCATAAAACTCAGGTTGCATACTAAATCTACTAGATTAACAAAGAGGTAATGAATTGTCAATGGGCACAACAAGCGTTTCATCATCATGTTGAGTGATAGTATCGACCAAAGTTTCCTCATCGGATGACTCTTGAATTTCTTCTAGATCAATTGTACTCATACTGTTCTATTTTAATATGAGCTCTTTCTCATGAAATACTCCCCTTCGAGCTACACATATCACATATTTATTTGTTCTGTAAAACAAATATCCAAAGGACTTTTGTGGGTAACCAATGAATATACACTACTAGATCGACGAAGTGGTAATGAATTTTCAACAGGACCAACATGCATTTCATCCTCATGTTGAGTGCTAGTATCGACCAAAGTTTCCTCATTAGCTGACTCTTGAATTTCTTCAAGATCAATGTACTCACACTGTCCTCTTTTAATATGATTTATCTACCACAAAAGTCTCCCCTTCAAGCTACAAAGACCACATTTTCATTTGTTATGTAAAACAAGTATCCGAAGGAATTTTGTGGGTAACCAATGAATATACACTGCTCGGCTCAAGGATCCATTTGTCATAGGTCTCGCGCCTAACAATAGCCTCACAACCCCAGACCTTGATATATGTGAGTGAGGGAGGTTTTCCACTCCATATTTCATGAGGTGTTTTGAAAACCTTTTTGGTAGGAACAAGATTTAGGATATGGGTGACAGTCTCTAAGGCATACCCCCATAATGATATAGGAAGTGAAGCCCGAGTCATCATGGAACGAACCATGTCTAGAAAGGTTTGATTTCTCCTCTTGTCAACACCATTAAGTTATGGTATTCTAGGTGGAGTCAGTTTTGATACAATTCCACATTCCTTGACATGGTTGTTGAACTTGATACTAAGATATTCTCCACCCCTATCGGATTAGAGCATCTTTATCTTCTTGCACAATTGATTGTCTACTTCATGCTTAAATTCTTTGAACATTTTAAAAGTTTCTGACTTATGTTTAATCAAATAAACATACCCCTATCTACTGAATTCATCAGTAAATATCACGTAGTAACAGTTAGCATCTCCTATGGTGGATATGTAAGGTCCACACACATCAGTGTGAATAATCTCAAACAATCCCCCACCTCTTTCACAAGTCCTTGTGAAAGGTGACTTAGCCATCTTGCCTAACAAATAATATATGCATTCATCATCCAACCCTAACTCAAATGAACCCAATACTCCATCCTTTTGGATTCGGGCTGATGCGTTTCTTGTTTATTTACCTAATATGACAACTGTAACATCCCCCTCTAGCACGTATCACAATATTGTCTGCTTTGGGCTCTCTACATGCAAACTTCCAAGGGGGTCACCCATCCTTGAATTGTTCTCGACCGGGCACGCTTAACTGCAGAGTTCTTATGTGATCTGCTTCTCTCACGACTTTAAAACATGTTGTGACAAGGAAGGTATCCACATCCCTTATAAGGAAATGATTCGTTCACCTTCGAATCCGATGTGGGATCATGTGCAACTAACTTGCCCACCTTCACCCCCATTATAGGGTTCGACGTCCCCACCAAACACATCGAACCATGCCCTAACTCTAATACCATTTGTAACATCCCCCTCTGACATGTATCACAATATTGTTCGCTTTGGGTTCCTGACATGAAAACTTCCCAGGGGCTCACCCATCCCGGAGTTGTTCTCGCCCGAACATGATTAACTGTAGAGTTCTTATAGGATCTGCTGCCCTCATGACTTTAAAATGCATTGTGACAAGGAAGGTATCCACATTCCTTTTAAGTAAATGCTTCATTCTCCTTTTATGCCAATGTGGGATCAGGTGCACCTAATTTAATTGGGGGAGAGATGTAACATTTGGAATCTAGAATGTCAATTATGGAAATAAAGTCTCATTTCTAAAGGCCAACTCATCGAGTTTTGGGAAAGAAACTCGACGTGTTGGAAGTGTTGGTTGCCCGTGTTTTTGAAGACCAACTCGAAGAGTTGGATAGGACCATCTCGACGAGTTGTACGTTGTTTCGGAAACCCTAATTTTGGGGTTATTCTCCCTATTTAAACAACTTAAACCCCATATGTTGGCCTCATTTCCATCCACCATTGTCCTAAACCCTAACCTCGAAACCGTAAGGCATTTTTGAGTGTTGTGAGCCATTTTGAGTGCCTTTATGGTGTGTTTGAAGCCATTGAAAGGAAGGGAAGCTTGGTGAGAGTTGGTGATACAAGAAGGAGCTACTAGATCTCGAAACCTTGTTTTATTTTCGACACTTTTCTGGTAAAAAGTCTCAAATTTGCTTTGTGAATTCATAGATATCCTTATTAGAGTTCTTTTGCATGTTTTGGTCCAAATCGAGTGGTCGTTGGGTGTTGGACGTCCCATTTGGACAAAACCTTTCCGATCTAGGGTTCTAGGGATCTCTTTTGGTATAAAGGTGTCAACTTTATGGTCTTAAGGGCTCCATGCATCCATTAAGCTTTCTTTCTAGCTTGTTTTGAGCTTTTGAGCTTCTTCTAGCCTTGTATAAGAGTAAAGTTGGAGACTTTACTTTACTCATCAATAAAACCTTAAGGGACCAGATCCGCAATTTGAAGCCTTGACTGATGATTTAGTCGGTTAATAGATTAAGTAGGTTTGCTGACTAAAGAAGACGATGAGTTCATTGGAGAGCTCAATGAGTTGGTTTTGGATTGTCCCGATTATTATGAAAAGGAGTGGAAAACTCGACAAGTTGGATCGATTCTTTGCGATTCTGCAGTTTGATGAGAACTCGGCGAGTTAAAGGACCAACTTGGGGAGTTGGGTCACCTGGACCATTGACTTTGGCGTTGACTTTGACTTTTGACTTATACTTTTGACCAAGTTTGTCCCAAAGGGTGTTTGAGGTAACCTGAATTCTATTCAAGGAAAATATGGTATTGGGATAAGACCCATATAGGATTGGGCCCAATTTGGAAAATTAGGCTATTAGTGGGATTTTATGGATCTTATAGTGTTGGGCCTTGTTGGTTTTGGGCTTGGGTCGTAATTGTGAGTCTTGTTGGGTCAGGAGTAAAATGGTTATTTTACCCCAAGTTTGGATTATGGATCATGGTTTGGATTTCAGTTGCTAGTTGGAAGTTGTTTGGGTATTATTAGTTTGGGAAATCGACAGGTCAACAACTAGGGTCTCGTGCAGTGAGCTTCAGCATTCGAGGTGAGTCTCCTCATAGTTCGTATGGGTCGAAGGAACAAGTACCGACCCATTTGGTTTATAAATTATAGGAAGACCCGGGGATTAGCCCTTGGTACACTACATGAAAGATCAGGAGGCGGCTCCTGGCACACTGTATGAAAGTCCAAAGATTGAACTCTGGTAATTATTAGTTAAGTAACTGTAGACCGTTATCTAGTTTTCTTTGTGATGCTTGCGCGGAAGACTCAAACGTGGCTCCTGGCACTTATCTGTAAGATCTAGAGTTGTGTCCCTCGGCCTAGCAAGAAAGACCACGAGGTGGCTCATGGCATAATGGCAAGACTATGCGCGACACATAACACCTTTATTGATTATGATATATGAATGATATGTATGGCTCGTAGTTATGTATGGCATGTATGGATCTTTTGATATGTACAGTATGTGGTATATGGGGAAACCCATTAAGCTTTGTGCTTATGGTTTTCAGTTTTATTTTAGGTACTCTAGTTTTCAAATGAAAGAGCTCGGGACGATCACAATGCATACACCCGTGTTTTCGCAACATGTGATATTTGGGATCGGACTTTGATGATTGTTTTACTTGAAATGTTTTTCAATGTTTTGAATAGAAATGTCAATGGGGGTAAACAGGACGGGGATTGCATCCCCCTCCCCCGAAATTTCCATCCTTTCCACGCCCGCCCCCGCCCCTGAATTCACCTTCTGCTCCCCGCCCCCGCCCCCCGTTCCCCCGCCCCTGATTGATATTGGGCTACCTTATTTGGGCTAAAAGAAGTTCTTGGTTGGGCTAAAAGAAATTATTTATTGAGTAACAAATATATATTTATAACATAATTTTACTTGTTACAAACAACTTAAAAACATGTTTTTATTGAATTTTTGTTTGTAAAAATCATTTTATTATTTATTATATTTATATAATTAATATATGTCTATTTATATAATTTATTAATGGGGCCCCCACGGGGGTTTCGGGACGGGACTACCAACTCCCCCCCCCCCCCCCCCCGAAATTAAAACGGGGTTTAACCTTGCCCCTGCCCCCGCCTTGCCCCCAATTTTTTTCAATAAATGCCCCCATACGGGACGGGCCCCCTTACTAGATCGGGGTCCCACGGGATTATTTGACATCCCTATTTTTGAACAAAGTTACATTAGTGTTTTAATTATAATAAAAATGAAATTTTTACCTTGGATTTTTAGGACGTTACAAGTTGGTATCAGAGCCTTGGTTTGAGGGATTTAGGCATATCCTTAGGTGTGCCTGAACTCAAATTGAGGTATTGACGGAAATTTTTATAAAATAAAATATTTAAGTAAAAAGGAATTTCTAATTAAAGAAAGGGGTGTGATGCGTGCAATTCGCCGAGCTCAAGTAAGCGGTTCCCATAATAGAAGTACATGTTTATTATGATATATGATACGATTATGAGAATTGCATACTAGATTAGGGCTCAGGTTATGCTCAATGTTACATGATAGGAGAGATGCCTTTTATGTGCCTGATTGTATGAGCTTTAGTATTACATGCTTGTTCGGATATCTGATAAGTAGATGGAATGGATTGTTTAGTGTATGCTGGTTAGATTTTTAGTTGCCTGAATATTGATTGCTTTTTTGCTTTGTGGGACTCTTAGTGATCTGAGTTGACTGCTAAGTGAGTATGCTAAGTCACATGTGGCGCAAATTAGATAATCTTAGATTGGTGGATTTGACCATATTGCACAACTCTTGTTTTAGTCCAACTGTTCTAGGGTTGAGTCTTTTACTCGAAGGATTATATGATCTCTTTTGCATGCGACTATATTCACAAGGAAGTCAGTTGACATTGGTGGGAGTCCTTCAACAGCTGAGGGTTGGGTGAGGTCGGAAACCTAGGAGAGCCTAAGATATGCTTCAGTGAGTTTAGGGGTGCAGATTAGTGAGTTTTGGTGATTTTATTGAGGAAGTGACTTAGAGAATTCCAGATGATCGCTAAGGAAAGTATGGATATGTATGGAAGGTAGTATTGGGTCCGTAATACTAAAAGCACAAGATCCATACTCAAATTGGTGAGAGTCTTGGAGAATCTAAGAAGCTTATGGGAGGTGGAGTTTTGGTTATGTGTTGATCTTTGGCATGCTATATTTGAGTTTGGAGATGAGCGCTCAGGGAGGTGGTTCTGGTTTTGTATCTGGTTCTGGTTCAAGTTCTGGCTCAGGTGTGAATTCTAAGCCAATTTCGGGAATTCGTCTCATCAGAGATTTCTCGCTGTGTTTCGGAGATAGTGGATAAGCGTTTGGGCGTGTTCCGTGCAGAGGTTATGGCTATCATTGGAGCTCGCACTCTGTCTTTTCGGGAGTTCCATGCTTGTGGAGCTCCTACGTTCCATGGGGAGAGGGAGCACATTCTCACCTTGAGATGGCTAGCGGATATGGCTAATGCGTTTAGGATGAGTTTCTGCCTCGAAGAGGCGAATGTTAGATTTGCTTCTTGCCTATTGAAGGACAATGCACTAGATTGGTGGGATGAGATTGGTAATGAGTTGGGGGATGATGTTTTTGATGATATGTCATAGGATGACTTCTTGACCAGGTTCCAAGCTGAGTTTGCACCGGCGATTGAGGTACATCAGTTGGCGTGAGAGTTTCTAGATCTCCATCATTCTACTAAGACTGTGGCATAGATCACTGCCAAGTTCTGGGAGAGGGCTATATTGGTATCGCGGTATGCAGAAGATGAGGATATGAAGAAAGTGAGGTATCATGAGTATTTCAAGGTGCTAGACCCTGAATGATATGATCTCTAGGGCCTGAGAGCGGGAGATTAATTTGGAGCACATTGGGAAGAGGGGGTCGGGTCAGGTGCAGACGTTGGAGTGTCCCGGGAAAATACCCAAAACTTCTGACCAACGTTTGAGAGGCCAACATGGCCGGAGTCAGTGCAACACATGTGGGAAATTGCATGATAGAGTTTGTTGTTTTAGGGGTTTGGGCTGCTACAAGTGTGGTAGGGTTGATCATTGTCCTCAGGGGGCAAGCCCATTATGTTTTCACTGCGATTAGGTGGGCCACAAGAAGGCCAACTGTCCGATGTTGAGGGGAGGAGAAGTGATCACGCCTACTCCGGCTACATTGAGGACCACTGATGGACAAGAAGGTACGACAGTAGCCCCATAAGAGAGGAGTTGAGCATTGCAGTGTCAGACAAGAGGGGATCAGGATTCCAGCAGGAAATATTGCAGACATGTACTTTTTCTTTCTTCCAGGTTATTTATATCAGTAGTTGTGATTGTTGTTATCTTGCATCGGTTTGAACATGTGTATCTCTGGTTTATTTCTTTGATTATGTTTGGGTATATCTTCAAGTAATGTCATATGCCTTTTACATGCCATGAATTATTAGTGGTTAGTGAAAGGTGGTTTTCTTTTTTTGCGGGTTTGGAGTGTTCAGCGTTATCTTGGGTTGTGGTCGAGGATCGGTTCATGGGTATTTTATAGAAGGTCTGTGGTTAGGGTTCGGTGGGGTGGTTATCCAGCATTGTTAGGGTTTGGTGGGTTCAGCCTTTGTACTTGGATTGGCTTTTGGGAAGCACCGAGAGAAGTGGTATATTGCTGAGGTTTTGCACTGAGTGTCGGCTATTTGGAATTCAATATTTGAGTGTGGTATCATTTCAAGGCGTCTAGGGTTATCAGATTCGCTAGGATTTGGGAAGTATTTATCTGGTCTTTAGATGTTCTGCGGTCTTTTGGGGTTTGGCTAGTAATGGAACACTAACATGGGTAAGCGCAGGTTGTCAACAATATGGTTATTGGAGGGTAAGAATGATTGGGAATCCTTCAATTCTCATGTATTGTGAATACTTAGTCAAATTTAAGTGGGGAAGAATCATGGATGTATTTAGGATCAGAAGCAGGCGTGGAACTAGGGTGAGCTTCACATCCCCCGGGGAGGAGGGCGGCCAAGTGATTGTCCGGATTGAGGATTGCGTGACAGCGTGACTTGGAAGTTCGGGAAACTTTCCAACATTGGGTTTGCATTTTCATGGTGTTAGTTAGGAGGTATCGGGAGGGGGAACCCAGGGTGGGGTTCCAGTATCGATTCGAGTTCGATTTGGGAGTTTGATTATGTGTGTGCTTGAATCCAAGCGACGCTCGAATTGTTAGATTAGCGGTAAGGATTTGGGTTGCGGTTGTGGTTAATGGAAGTGTTGTTAGACTGTGGGGTGGCTTGTAGCATTCACTAGTTATCAGTTAGTGGAAGTGTTGTAAGACCGTGGGTGGCACGTAGCATTCGCTAGTTAGCAGTTAGTGGAAGTGTTGTAAGACTGCGGGGTAACCTGTAGCATACACTAGTTTACAGATAGTGTAGGTGTGTTGTAAGACTATGGGGTGGCCCGTAGCATTCATTGTTCCCTATGCAGCGGTGAGCGTGTGGCAAATTGTGATTTGCTCGTGATTTTCTTCAGATGGTTTAGGTCAGGATGGGTCAGTCCACCAGGCTGAGGGAGGGTCACAACATGTTTGTAATCAGGATGTGGTAGGTCGTGGGAGACCGGGTATGAGGAGGACTACAACCGGTCCTGTAGCTTACATGTTAGCATCGGGTTAGTGTTGAGATGGTTTGAATAGTTATTGTCTGTAAGGCTTCTTGTCGGAAGTCGCGAGAGGCGACTGTATAGGAGTCTTTTTGCTCAACAACCAGGCTGGAACCCGATATTTCAGATTGATGAGATAAAAACCTTTAAGATCGAATAGATCTTTGAAATAGGTATATAAAGAATGTAAAACAATACTCAAGAATGGATTTGAATCTGTCGAATGATTAAACTTTCAATCCTCAGCAGAGCTCGATGAAGAACTTCCACTGTAGAGGATTTTGGGGTTACAAAAAGATAACTTCTATAATTACACCGTAAAACCCTAATCAATCGGTTACGTAAAAGATGCATGCAAGCATCTATAAATACACAAACCCTAGAAAACAAGATACGGATGGACAGGCCCATACCGCACAAAGAATGGACTAGGAAGCGAGCCCAAGACGCAACATCAATAACCCAACAATCTCCCCCTTTGCGTCAATTGAGGCGAGACTTCACTCCAGCTTGCTTGCCCCCGCAGCACTGGCTTTCTTGACTGTCTTGAACAGGCAGGGGATGATGGCAAGAAGTCTTTGACGGAAGTGAATGTACCAGTTTATCATATCATTGAAGTAGTTTTTGTCACTATCCGTGTTCTGCTTGCAACGATTGATTATACCCAGAACATGCTCTAGACAAGTGGTCGTGTAAAGATGTTTGTCAGCCAAAGCAAACAGGCATTTCTGGCCTTCTGCTCTAGTGAACATGACTGAGTTCTATTTCGGGTCAATCTTTCCCATCTTCATTCGGTTTATGTCGCTAGCAGAACCCACTGGAGTGATGATGGGCTTCTTCCTCAGGATATTAGCAATCTCTTGATCAAGCTTAGCCACCTCCAAAATATAGCAAACCAACATTCTCTTGAAATGGTCTATGACCGGACCATATTCAGCTTCATTGACAAGAAGAATGTTGTGCAGAACGATCCAATCGTGAGGGTTGAGGTTGGGAAGATCAGCCAGAGAGATAGAGTGCTCAGATTTTTCAGATCCCCTCAAGACCTTGAATCTGACATTAACAAAGTTACCTTCACGAACAGGCTTGAGTACCCGAACGTTGGTTATCTTCTGTGCGCTCCAAGTTTGGTACTGAGTTTGAGCAATCCTCAGGTAATAGTCTATAAGCTCCCTATCCACCTTCGGGTGAGGATGGGGAACTTCAGCTATATGAGCGAACGCATGGAAGATGAAGGCCTTTCGGGCCAGGGGCATGTCGAACTGTATTGTTCTTTAGATTTATGGATTTTATGGTTATTTTGTTTTTATGAATCAATATTGGAATTGGAATATGGATTCTCCTAATAGATAAAATATGTTGAGGATCATGTTACCAATCATACATAGACATATATTACATACAATTTGTTTGATATTTATATTATATATGATTTTTCAGGGAGAATTATTAGCTTTGTAAGGGTTCTATTGGTTAATGAGCTCAAGAAACTATCTGCAACAAACATATGTTTCCAAGTAAGTGTCAATTTCTTGGTTTCAAAAACTCAATCTTAAATTTCTTAGTCAATCAGATGTAATTAATTAATTAATAGTATAAGAGTAATAATACTTTTTAATCTCTGATTAAATACTATTTAAACTTAACAACATTTACAACCAACTATGCAGTTCTTCATTGATATAATCAATAAAGTAATAAAACATAGTATTCCAATACATAGTACTTAAATAAGAGGTAATCTTAAGGAAAATAAACATACCTGTTTTATTTTGATGATGTCGATAGAATAGATGGTTGTTATGAAGAACAAATTTCGTCTATGCATGTATAAAGAAAAACATAGTTATTGAATATGATGTATATGTGAGGAAGTAAAACAATATAGTTAAAAAAATATGGAAAACATACGTATGGGCAGATTGTGGAACTGGTGAAAGTTTTCTCTGTTAATATGAATTACAAATTCCGTTTGCAAATGACGTATCTATATACATATATAAATATATAAATAGTATATATATATATATATATATATATATATATATATATATATATATATTCTAATAAATATGTTTAAAGTTTGTTATGAATGGATAAGATACAGTTCATATATATGTGCTTGTATATTTAAAATATTGTTTTGAAAATGCGTAATCTATTTGGATATACATTATCTTTTTATCTGCTAAATAATCAAAATTTATGTATTAATTTAATAAAAAAAAAAAGATTTTTCGGTTTTGGTTTGTTTAACATTGAAATGCATGGTGCTTTTTGAAACATATAAAATTATTTGAGTCATTTTTCTAAAATAACTTCCAGGGACAGGATGGTCAAAGGGACGCCAAAATAGCAATATAGATTGGTAACAAATACCAATTGATATTAACCAGAAAATTAGTTACTTTACATTTTCTAATGACCTACTTACTGTTACACCAACTTCGTTTATGTATACCTCAATATGAACTAAACATCTTATCAATATAACAATCTTAGAAATAACAAATTAATTTAACCATTAAAACTATTTTTTAGAAGCCAATATAAACATAATCCTCTATTTTAGTAATAACATCACAATATCATTTTTCCTGCAAAGGCTCTAATGTATTTTACTTTAAACAATCTTTAATTTATAGTTAGATTGACTCTATACTGAAACTACAACAATGTTATTTACGGTGAAAAATCAAGAAATAGCAATGATAATCATAAAAAAAACAACTTAAAATAACAACATTAGAAAATATCAAACTTTATTTAAACAATCTAGGGAAGGAAAAAACATAAAATTTGCACCTTAGAAAACAATTATAATAAAAAAAACTTAGGTGTCCACCAACTTCATTTATTTATACCTTAATATGAACTAAACATCTTATCAATATAACAATTTTAGAAATAACAGATTAATTTGACCATTAAAACTATTTTTTAGAAGCCAATATAAACATAATCCTCTATTTTAGTAATAACATCACAATATCATTTTTCCTGCAAAGCTCTAATGTATTTTACTTTAAACAATCTTCAATCTATTTTTTTCAGTTATATTGGCTCTATACTAAAACTACAACAATGTTATTTACGGTGAAAAATCAAGAAATAGCAATGATAATCATAAAAAAAACAACTTAAAATAACAACATTAGAAAATGTCAAACTTTATTTAAACAATCTAGGGAAGGAAAAAACATAAAATTTGCGCCTTAGAAAACAATTATAATAAAAAAAATTAGGTGTCCACAAATATTGGATCGTCTTCCTCGTCACGGAGCTGATAACCCTTGCTTCGCGTACGAATCGTGACTCGGGGTTTCTTGATTGGTCGTTTAACCATTGTTGAATCGGCTGTATCAGTTGTTTCCTTTGCTTCATCATTCTTATGTTCATCTTTAGAATCATTCTTATGTTCATCTTTAGAACTTGAAATATCAATAACTTCGTCCCATTTCCAATTTGCCAAAGCCAACTCTCTTTTCTTTTGTTTTGCAACATTCCATTCATGCAACACAAGTTTAAAACATTCAACTTGTTCGTTAACCTCATCATCGGTAAAAATCCTCATTTTATCTCTTAGGTGTATTAATATTGGTGTTAAAAAGTGAGTATTACTAAAGCTTAACTGAGACTATTTATAACTCATTTTCCCGCTAAAGCTTAACTGAGACTATTTATCTAAAGTTTGAATTTCAAGTTTTGCAATTAGTTTGGAAAATTAACAAATATGTTGGTTATAGTAATATTTTAGTGAACAAAATTTGATTTTCAAGTTTTGTAATTTGTTTGGATAGATAAATATGATCAGATTTTAAATTTTAAATATTTATTATACTTAGTTTGGATAAATAAAAAGGATAAGAGTAATATTTGAAAATATGTTGATTTGGAGGGTAAGAAAAAGTCAACATAAATTATAACCATCGTAATAATAGTTATATCCATTATCTAAAGTTTGAATGTCAAGTTTTATAGATAGTTTGGATAGATAAATATGATTAAATTTTAAATTTTAAATATTATAATTAGTTTGGATAAATTAAAAGGATCAGAGTAATATTTGAATATATATGTTGTTTTGGAAGGTAAGAAAAAATCAAGATAAATTATAACTATCGTATTAATAGCTATATCCATTATCTAAAATTTAGAAATGAAATTATTTAAACTTTTTAGTACCTCATCGTGGATTAGTCAATATATTATTTTAACAAATTTTAATGGGAATGACGGGATTTGTTCTTATCTTATTTTATAGCTCATTTTTACCACATATGACCCTAAGGTTATTGAAATGCATTTTCTGTTCACTTTTTAAAATAAAATTCGCAGATAATAAAAGATACTTCAAGTATTAGGGATAGTATCGTGCTTTAGCGGGAAAATGAGTTATAAAGAGTCTCAATTAAGCTTTACTAATACTTACTTTTTAACATCAATATTAATACACCTAAGAGCTAACATGAGGATTTTTACCGATGATGAGGTTAACAAACAAGTTTAATGTTTTAATGATTTAAAACTTTTAAGTTTATAAATCTTAGTTTCTTTGTCTGATTATTATATTTATGTCATTTAGTTATCTTCTTTCTGTTTATTAGATACTTATAAATAGTAAAACAAATAATCTACCAAATAAAATTTACAATATCATTTAAATATAAATCAATCAATATGCATTCTTTCAATTATTGAAAACAACTATTAAAACATGAAAGAAATATTTACCGAAAAAAACTAATGAAAATTTAAAATAAATATATATTAACAAAAAACACAAATTGTTAAAACATTACTTCAAGTATTAAAAAGAATATAAAGATATATTTTCATGAGTTCTTATGAAATTATTTATGATTATGAAATATTGTCTTGTTGAGTCTGTTTATGAGGTTACCGAAACAATAAGAAATAAACAAATATAATATGGAAAAGTATGATTCAAAAACCATAAATTCAATAATAATCATAAGAGAAAACATAAAATCCCAATATCCTAGTAGCTAAAAGCATATAGTACTAAATATAAAATACCAAATTTACGACTTGAATGTACTACAAAAAGTCATTCAAATTATTGATAAAATAAAATTGACGATCTTTCTTGTTAGGCTCATTCTTCATCCGGCCAAGCCACATCAGCTCCTGTTGGAATATGTACATCATTTCCAACTGGATTTTGCTGGATCACACCTACATCATCTTCAGCCTGACGTGGCGCATCAGATTCTTGTATTGGTTGGTTCATAGCTACAGGTGACTCCAACCAATTTCTGCAAAAGGTAATTTAAATATAATATTAATAAACACCTACATTTTAAAAACAATAGAAATATTTCAAAATTTAGCATTAAAGTGATTAAAATTCAAGAATATAATATATAAACTAAGTTACTTTTATGAAATTATGAAATAATTGTTTAAATACAAATGATAATATCATGACATACCCGTAATCTTCGTCATCCGGTAGATGACGAAGCTTAAAGAACCTGTTTCGGGACTGGATCGTGAGTCGGGGGATTTTGAACGGTTTTACTGAATCAGTTGTATCTGTTGTATCAACTTCATTAGTCAACTGATGTTGATTATCAACACTTACAAGATCAATAACTTCATTCCATTTCCAAGATTCAAGTACTAAATCACGTTTTTTCTTTCTTTGGAGATAATGTTGTTTTTCACCAGATTCATGTTTTGTTGTATCCACATCATTCTTAAAGGCCTGCATGAAGGCTGTCAAGAAAGTTAACATTATTAATTAATATAAGTAAACATAACTTCAAAATGAAACCCAAAACAATAAAGAATAGATGAACATACTTGTTGATAGTTGGAATTTTCAATTTGACTGAGAAATGGTTGGCATTTGGCGGCATTAGTATATATAATGGTATTCTTGATAAACTTTGTTTGTTCTTAAGGGAGAAAATAGGTATCGTTTAAATTTTAAATTTTAAATCCCAATCCTAATCTTGTTTGTCACATGTCATTAAATCCATCAGCCTCCAATCCACTTTTCCCGCCTAAACTATATTAATGCATTTCAATAAATTCCATTCGCAACTGATATATCTGATTTTTCATGTATTTAATCTGAAAATTAACAAATATGTTGGTTATAGTAATATTTTAGTGAATAAAGTTTGATTTTCAAGTTTTGTAATTAGTTTGGATAGATAAATATGATCAGATTTTAAATGTTAAATATTATACTTAGTTTGGATAAATAAAAAGGATAAGAGTAGTATTTGAAAATATGTTGTTTTGGAGGGTAAGAAAAAGTCAACATAAATTATAACTATCGTAATAATAGTTATATCCATTATCTGAAGTTTGAATTTCAAGTTTTATAGATAGTTTGGATAGATAAATATGATTAAATTTTAAATTTTAAATATTATAATTTGTTTGGATAAATTAAAAGGATCAGAGTAATATTTGAATATATATGTTGTTTTGGAAGGTAAGAAAAAGTCAAGATAAATTATAACTATCGTATTAATAGCTATATCTATTATATAAAGTTTGAATTTCAAGTTTTGCAATTAGTTTGGAAAATGTTATTTTCTGCACGTTTCGTATTTCTAGTCTTACATCATATTTCAAAATGTTTTTTTTTCATATTCTTTTCTCAAGTTACTAATATTTTGAAACAGGAAATACCTTTTTAAAAGTCATATGTGGAAGTTTGACTAACAATCCAAGAATTCTTAGGTAAATTAGGTCTAATATTTTCAAGTTTTGTAATTAATAGCAATCCATATTTAAAATACCGCCAACAGAAAAAACTTATGATGTTATAATTAGTTATATATATTATCTTTATAATATCCATTATCTAAAGTTTGAAATTCAAGTATTTTAAAGTAATATTATGGTAATGTACTTTCAATACAATGGTTTATTATCATAAAACAAATTGAACTTGAATATAATAAATGACAAACAACTACATAGATAAAAATGAAAGTACAACGATTAAAACAAAAAATGGGTGTTATAATAATCAACCAATACAAAGTAAATTGCTATTATTTAAATCTAAACCTTCATATTGATGCCACAATGAACAACCTTATCTATGATTCTAATTTATATTAGATTATTGGGGTGTTAAGGTCTTCATCTAACTTTTTGTATTCACCCAAGAGTAAGCCATTGGTGTCGACTATCATCCATTGGCCATAAGTAATCCACCATTTTTGTTGTTCATTATCTTTATAATATCCATTATCTAAAGTTTGAAATTCAAGTATTTTAAAGTAATATTATGGTAATGTACTTTCAATACAATGGTTTATTATCATAAAACAAATTGAACTTGAATATAATAAATGACAAACAACTACATAAATAAAAATGAAAGTACAACGATTAAAACAAAAAATGGGTGTTATAATAATCAACCGATACAAAGTAAATTGCTATTATTTAAATCTAAACCTTCATATTGATGCCACAATAAACAACCTTATCTATGATTCTAATTTATATTAGATTATTGGGGTGTTAAGGTCTTCATCTAATTTTTTGTATTCACCCAAGAGTAAGCCATTGGTGTCGACTATCATCCATTGGCCATAAGTAATCCACCATTTCTGTTGTTCATTCATAACTTTATCATTTGAATGAATAATATCTTCTTGTTCCAATGGTAAGGGTAATTTTGGAATTTTTGTATGCATGAGCACACTAAATTTGCATTCTTCACATAACCAATCATGTTTGGGTACTTGATCTATAATGTCCTGCATACAATATGTGTGTTCAACACCATCCTTGCATCTACTACATATAGCAAGTAAATGCTCATAGCCTACATCTCCACAAATATCACACAAGTGGGCATCAACAACCTTAACATCCATTACAGTGTTGATCTAACCTCCTAAAAAACAAAAATTATGTACATAGAAAATACATGGTGTTTCAAAAATGCAAATGAAAGTATTATATACCGTTTTTTTTGTCTTACATTATATTAGATAAAGTTTTGTACAATATTATGTTATATTAAGATATTTTTTTTGATTTACCTGATTGGACTTGAAATTTATTATTTTATGCAGGAATATAAGCTGGATTGCTAGTTTCTTCAGGATCTGTAAACACAAAACACACACACACACACAAACAACATTATATTAGATACGGTTAAAGTTTTGTATAATATTATGTTATATTTGATTTACCTGATTGGACCTGAAATTTATTATTTTATGCAGGAATATAAGCTGGATTGCTAGTTTATTCAGTATCTGTAACACACACACACACAAGACTATATTAGGTACGATTAAAGTTTTATACAATATTATGTTATATTAAGATAAATTTTTTTGATTTACCTGATCGGACCTGAAATTCATTATTTTATGCAGGAATATAAAGCTGGATTGCTATTTTCTCCAAGATCTGTAAACACAAAACACACCATGTATTGTTGGCTGTTTCGTGTCCTATAGAAAAAAAAAACAATTAAAGAGACTGAATATATTTGATAAATTAGGGTTTTAGATGCTTGATATAAATAGGTAGGTAGAGATATCGGAAAAACTAACAAAATTTTGATTTCAAATTTTTTTTTTGTCAAGTTTATAATATTTTCCTATGAATTAGGTTTTGATTGTTTCATTCATTACCAGGTTAAAAACAAATGAATTGAGTAAATGTTGACCAGATAAGCCACGATGCTCAATTTAATGCATCACTTTATTGTTTAAGTTGGATAAAGGCTTGTACCTCTTAATTTTCAGCCTTTGACCAAATATGTATATTAACAATTATGTAAATAATAAAATGAACATTAGCCAAAAAAAATGTCATATTTATTTTATTGTATTCATACTTACGTTACGATCAATCAACCAAATAAGGACTCGGTTATTTTCAACGTCGTCCCACACATATAAAACCCGAACAACTAATATGTTCCACCATATGTAAACGCTTTGCAATGTCGAAAAGTTTTGAACAGTAAAATAATCATCCATCACTAAAATATTTTTCAATTAAAGTTATATTTCACATAACAATTTCTTATATTTTGTTTAACAAAATAAATCATCAACTTATTGAAAATAATAAAAATTTAAATGTTTACATGTTTTATCATATATATATATATATATATATATATATATATATATATATATATATATATATATATATATATTATCATATGGAAGACAATAAAATAAATAGTAAAAAAACGCTTCTTGAAAATACAAATGAGTTATGGAAAAGTTGGATCGGTATTTAAAAACCAAATAAAATCAATTCATTATATATTTTAAACATTCTTCGGAATAAATACATTCATACATTTAATATGGTAAATAGATTTTTATTTTTAGGAAAATAAAGTTATGACTTCCTTTTTCTAACGACACTCTCCTTCCTTTGTGTAACCCTAAAGATGCCGACACACTCCTTTCTTTGTCTAACCCTAAAGAAGCCGACACTCATCTACCACTCTTTCTCTTACAAACACATATACTCTTTCTCATAATTGATAACCTCCTACAAACTGAAGAAGAGATATGTCGTCCTTAGATGATCCGTTTAACATTCAAACGCAACATCCACGCGTACAACCTTCATCAATAGAAACCATTAGCGACCACCACAACCACCGAATCCTTCTGATATACAACCCCTATCCCTCATCTAGATCTACACGACGATTGGAGAAACTCAACTGGGTTATGTTGAGGATGTGTCAGTTCTTATTGGTTGCTGCTTCTCTTGTTGTTGAAACGCGATGCTCAATTTAATGCATCACTTTATTGTTTAAGTTGGATAAAGGCTTGTACCTCTTAATTTTCAGCCTTTGACCAAATATGTATATTAAGGTATATATATATATATATATTGAAAAATTTCAACAGTTTGTTGAAATTTATCCAAGTTTGGCCCGTGTATTGTTGTTGCCTATTATGTGGCTGGTGTATTTGATTTGGAGGGGGTATTTTGTAAAATTTTCTTTGTTCCCAATTCAACAGTTCTTACATCATTGCTACGTGTTATATGTTTATATCCCACCTCCCACTGCTACCAATTACAAATCGACATGAACCGCCTCATCTAATTTATCTCTCCAACACCCTCCGTCTACCTCTAAACCGTCCACCCACCGCCTCTAACCCTCCATCTCTCTCTAAAATACGCTCCGCCTTCCAAATCATCTTCCAGTACGTTCCACCGATCCCTTTTTCCTCTGAATCCAATCTGATTAAATTCAATCTCTGTTTATTCTCTATCAAATCCCTCCTTCATTTTGAGAGTAACAACCATTGATTTTGGGTCGGTTCACTCTATCTCTTCCGTTTTAATTTCTCAGAATGAAGATCATGGAACAGAAGGCCTAAGCAATACCGACAATACCGCCGCCGCCGCAGGTATCAGCGTTCGATTCCATTGTCAATTGCCATCGCCTCTCAGAATCTATATAAGTGAAAATCGGAGACTCTTGAAGATGAAGCCCTACGTCTGAATCTGTAAGCGACCTGAAGGAAACTCAGATGGAAGCAAGTTTTTTTTTTTGGATTTGAAATTAAGCTGCAGTTCTATTTGGGTAAGACTTCAACTTCATGGCTTTCTTGGTTTCTTCCCCTCCATCTCCCTCTAAAAACGAGCTCTGCTGGTCCAAGTTGCAGTCCATCGCAGGAACTACCGAAAGAAAGCAATGATTTTGCCCATGTTGCAGCCCATCGCAGAAAGTACTGGAAGACAGCAAGGATTTTTGTCGTTGATGAGGTAATTTAAAGTTTTTAAATTTCTATTGGTCGTTGTTTGCTTGGCATGTTGAAGATCATGACTTCCATAGCTTGAATTATATGCATTTGGGTGCTTCGAAAACCTGGTGAGTTGTAAGTGTAAGCAAACAGCTACCCAATCCATAAAAATCAACTTTACAGTGTGTGTAAAATGCTGTGAATTGTTTTTCAGATTGGAGGGGTAAAATGGTCATTATTTTGTCATTCAGCCAGTTTATCAAGTCTACAAAAGAAACAAACTTTATATATCGACGGTGCTTCTGATGCTTCTATCCGCCGTGACTTCTGTCTATGTTCGTTCTTCTTTAAAATCGAAGGGAGGCGTTCAAGGTAGAGTCGCACGGAGGTGTTGTGGTGTTCGAGATGGAGACGCCGGCCTCTTCTGATTTCGACATCTACACTCTGGAACATTTCTCCCCCTCAAACCCTCTTTCAATTTTCCTAATCTATCTTCTTTTCCTTCAGTTCATATATACGATTTTGTTCCACTAATTTACACTTCTCAATTGCAGGTCACCCCTTTATTAAGCTTATTACAGAGGATTCTTTCTTCTACCGCCGGACTCCTGAAGAAGATGAGAAACTCTTGGCATACATTCAAGAACATGGTCATGGAAGCTGGAGAGCTTTGCCTTCAAAAGCTGGTACGTATGAACTAATAATCTCATATTCTTTTATGAATTGGTCATTGAAATTATAATAGAAACTGTGTTCTTGCTTATGATATTCAACAAAATTACACATACTATGAAATGCATCCCCTAGAGTTGACAGAAAGTGAATTTATTGTTTCAAATGAATGCTTCTTATGATTACTGGCATAGGAAGAAGCACTTATGTTTCGACAATTTGTTGTTAGGTAAGACAACAAACAACTTGAACAGAGAATCAGGCCTTATTTAAGATGAGGTTCTTCTGGTAATTTCCACTTTCTATACTCTTTCTTATACATAATTAACAATATGAAAACTAAATCATTTGTATGATGTTATCTTTTTGTAGTATGAAAGGGTAAAATGGTCACTGTCCGAATATAACATCAAAACATTTCTTTCTATTTATAAAAGAAACTCAATATATAACTAAATTTTTTTAAATTACATGATTTTATTATTCAATTCCACATTTAGCTTGATCTAATATACTTATGTGGATTCCTACCAGCTGACCTTATTTTAGACTTCTAACTCTCAACATGGAAACATCCATCAACCTTTTTTTTTTTTAATAAAAGAGAGTAATTTTTCCCATTTTTAGGTATAGGGGTAAAGTGGTCACTTTTTAATTAAAGTTGGGATAGAGTTAATTCAGATATTGCTTTATCTCACATATGAAGTTGGTGTTGCTTTATTTTTTCTTCTATGTAATTTGTTATCTATCAACATTATGAATTTAATTATTTCTTATTGTCAAGGGTAAATTCATTTCTTTTTTCATTTAGACTTATAAATCCATTTCAATCAGAAGGAAGATAGGACATATGTTTGGCTTTGATAGGCCCTGAAGTAAATAATTGTTGTTCTCACTATTCCTAAGGTGAATTCAAAGAAACATTTATCTTTTCACCGGGGTCCAAATCGAGAAATTGGTCAGTACCAAAACTCAAAATATTGGGTTAATCCCACTTACACAAATGACAGATCCAAGTTTGTAACTACGGATAAACCGTATAGATTTGAATAAAAATGTAATTTCATAAGTGGTGGCTTTCTTGCATACTCCTTTTATGGATGATGCCTTTAAGAGTTTGGTGAACACTATCATTATGAGATGGTTTGAGATGTTGAAGGGTCGCTAATATAATTACACATTTTTTGTGGCATGACATTTATGATTTTATATGAGAGGAGATGCAACGAAAACTGGACCAGTGGGCCGAAGCATTGCAAGAATTGCACAAGGAACGAAAATGATTGGAGAAGGCGGATGTGAGTTTTAAGGGTAGCTCACCTACCTGATGTTATTTATTCTGCTTCTGCACTTTTAGGATAGCTCACATAAACCTTGATATTCTATTAGTCATATTAAGTTATTTAAGATCCATATTTTGTAACTGAATTTCTGAGATAGGCTTTTTTGTTTTGATTTTCAGGATCATGTTTGAGGAACACTTTGTGAAAACCACACAAGCAATTGAAGAAGAAAAGATTCAGAAATAAAGTTAATTCGATCTTTGGAAGTCATATTCATCCACAAACATCATCAGCAAATGACTATAGTTGCACACAACAGTAACAACTTCCAACCCCCGCAACAGAAGATCATTCAAGACGAGAACATGAGTGCAGCAACAAACATCTACAGGAAGATCATTTAAGACCACCAAGCACCATGATGACGCATACCACTCCCAACACTTTTGTAATCAAATGTCCTGTAGTCATCATTTAATGAATGGACACTTTTGTAATCGAATATCTTATAAGGATCCACTAATGAATGATAAATTTTGATCGTTATCCTATAATATATTTATCTACTCTATAAACAGATTCTTTATATGTTAAAATAGATACGAAGCCAAAACTTCCAACTGATATCACATGAGCACATCAGGTGCCTCTGCCCAATCTAGTTTTGTATTATTTATTAGATATATAAAATTTTATAAATTAGAATCAAGTTTTAATTTACATATAAATGCATATATAGATAGGTATGGCGAAAGGTGATTCAATCTCTCAAATGATTAAATTTGAAGTTTATGAACTTGGATTAACAGCATTCGTAATTTTATTATCCAAAAACGAATTTAACAAGAAGCCCGTCTAGCTCAGTTGGTAGAGCGCAAGGCTCTTAACCTTGTGGTCGTGGGTTCGAGCCCCACGGTGGGCGAGATTATATTTTTACTATTCGGTTGTCAACAGTGTTATTAAAAATGACACAAGTCTAAATTTTATTTTGAAAATCATGTTGATTTTATTACCTTATGTTTTTTTTTTTTTGGAAATGTGACTACTTATTCTATTAACCAATTTTAAAACACTATACGTTTTTTAATAAAAAATACCTTTAATTACATTGCTGGTTTCATCATAATATTTTTTTAATCATCCAAATAAACTGTAAAAAGGTCACCAAAATACCTACACAATCAATTATCAAATCACCCCCATTCAACTTCAAATGAACAGATATAATCTTTTGCTTATAACATCAATTATTTAAACCATAAGAAAACTTAAACTGTTTATTTTGCCATAAAAACAGGCTAAGTCAATTATTTAAAACCATACATAGAGTTTTTATTCCAAACATATAACTAAAGCTAAATGCCTCAAAACTATCGCAGCTTATTTATACAAATTTTACATAAACACAACTAAACTAAACTAAACTAAACAATACCAGTGGAATGAGAACTAAGCTTCACAAGTGAAGAACGTTTGATCCCCAACAACATCACCATCCACCACACCAACATTTCGAGAATAACAACCAAATTCATCCTGGTAATTGTAGTTCTGATGATTATCGGTTGAACCTGATAGAACAGAATTACCCATAACCACCATCGAACCATTACAATTCTGTTTGTGACTCAAAACCCTAGAACTGTTCTCACCATAAAAACTCTCACTTCTTTCTTGCTCCACCTTCGTGATCATCAAAGAGGTGTCTTTATCTACTCCAGGCTGAGTATCCATGGAGATCTTCAGAGGGTAATCTATTTTTACTTCTAAACTTCCAATCATTTGACCCATCTCATTTGTGATTTTGATTTTCGTTTTCCTTTTGATCTGTTGGTCGAGTTCTTTCTTCGTTCCCTCTGATTTGAACCTGAGCTTGCTCTTGAATTTGGTTTTTTCGGTACATTGGGTTTTCAGATTGCCGAAGCTTGAATTTACCCATCCGGTAGCTTGACTACTCCTTTCTCCTTCTACTTCGAATTCTCCATCAAGGAGTACGAACTCAGATTTGCGTTGGATCTCCATTGATGGGACTTTATACTTCACAGTTTCAGCGTTTACATCTGTATGATCCAACCAGAGATGTAGATTTGCATCGATAAGCCAAAAGGAGATACCATCAACAACCTGAAGCCCGATTGAATGTTTTTTGTTATCTAAAAGAATCCCTAGAAATGGAGTTAAATCGATATCATAAGTAGGAAGATCAAAAGCTCCAATGGAGACAACCGGCTCCCAAAACAGAGGATTGATTCCACCGGTGAATATCACCGGGAAAGGAATCACTGATCCGACTAAATGACCGTCAATCGTCACCAATACTTCACGGTATGCCCCGTGAGCTCTTCCGGTGACCAAATGGTTGGTTTCTACATACGAATCTGAAGGATTCATGTACCAGAATTCATCGTCTCCATGAAACGAAACATACAATTCAAGCACCGCTTTGTAAGTCTTCAGAGAAATTTGAAGATTTGTCGTTTGGATATGAAATTCATCTTGAATTCTAAACCAAAACCCCTCATCAAGAGCACCTGATATCGGCAGAACCAAATCTGCTGGCTTATTATACGGATACAACGAATTTAAAACTCGACCGATCTCTAAATTATTCTCATTTTCATGTGAATTAACAGAAATCAATTTTCTATTGAACGAGTTAGCTCCTGATTCTCCCGGAACGATAGATAATGGAACCCTAGCGACTTTATCGGAGTAATAGAGGAAAGATATATTAACGTGGTAAACGCCGGTGAATTCGTCGTTAACAATGTTTTCGAGCATAACGGCGAGGGTGAGATTGGGCTGAGAAATAATCGAAGAATACCTAGTCACATCCTTCCGAACACTCCAGAAAATACCATCTTCAGTCGGCTGAGCAGTACTCGTACGCAACAACTCTACTCCATCAATCCAGACTCCGGCGATACGGTCGTACTGCTCACCTTTACATTCAGCTCGGAATTCAAGTACGGCAAGGGACCATTCACATGTCGCCGGAGGCGGGGTGTAGCTAACTGTGACAGGTGGACTGCCGTAGGTGTATCCGAAGCTGTGATTGAGTACGCTGACGGAGCATGCCGGAGTAATGTCGTCGGTGGGAAGTGGGTGTGTGACTTCGAAGTACTGTTGAGGTGCGGCATCAATTCTCTGATTACTGAAAGTTTTTGTCGATGATCTGAGAAAATGTGGCTGTGATGATGAGGATTGAATTGGAATGGCGAAGAAGAGAGGGAGGAAGAGGAGAAGGAGGTCCAGGATCTTCATAGTTTTTGTTTTTGTAAATTTTGATAAGAATTTGAAATTTTGGGGGTTTATAAAGAAGAGTGTTACTGTTCAGTGTGAGGAGACTGCGAAGCTTCCTCGTATCCTCGTTAAGGGCATGGGATGTAAATCTGGGAGCATTTAGGGATTGGACTTTTCGTTAAGTAGGTGATTCTTCTACATCAAATTTTGATTCATCGAATGTAATTTATATCTATTACCAATTATGTCGAGAGAGAACGATTTTTTTTTCTTTTGGAACCTGTAAATATTATTATAAGAAAATAAAACAACCCATGCCTAGCAAACAAATAGACGAGGGAGAAAAAAGAGGTGCAAAGGACATATTTTACTTACAAAAAAACGGGGAATACATACCAATCTACTCAATTACTTGAATATTTAGGGCTCCAGTCATTAATCCAAATATAAACCAAGGATTTGATGTTATCATGATATCATCGACCTTAGTTGAAGAGATGAATTGATTTTTTAGCACTATGTGGTTTCTTGTCTTCCATAACCACCATAGAATACTATAATAAAAAAAAAATACTCACTAAAATCTTTCTTTGTTTAGGGCAATGACCCTAGTTTGCAGTGAAATCCAAGATCTCATCCACCTTATCAAAATTAGTAACAAGGATGGTGCACCACCTCATAATCCATTCCCAAATAGTAGTTGCAAAAGAGCATGAGGATAAGATGTGATCACCAGACCACAAAAATCACATACACTTGTTCTAATAGAAATACCTCGATGTTGCAACACTACAGATGAGGGATTTATTTAACCCATATAAACTTGTCATCATATGAGGTAGGGGGTTGTAGTCAACCCTTTGGTCGAGGACTTCCATGACATTCATATCACTTGGTGTTATACAACAAGTCCAACAAAATCAAGAGTAAGCAAGGTTGGAAATTTCCAATAATCGGGGATAAAGCAGCTAGCTCATGGGAGTACATATTAGTGGACACCTTTGATATCTAATTTTAACTCTTTCCTCCACCGAACATCTTTTCACATTTTCCATTTGAAAGAAATTAGGAAACAAGTTTTTGAGTGGTTCAGTCCCAATCCAATTATCCAACCATAAGAGGGTATAATTTCCATATATGACTTGTTTCTTAAAGATTTGATCCGGAGGGATATTGAGTTTAAGTAAGATATTTTTTATGTTGGCAATGTTATTCCATAGTCCAGGAGTAGATTTTAATGATCATCCAGATTTTTTACAAAGGTTGTGAATTCCTTTTATAACATGACTCCGTAGTGAGGAAGAATCAACCTTTATACGCCACCACCATTTAACTATGAGAGCGATGTGTAAACGGATAAGTTAAGAGATAAGATTATTCAAATGTATTGTTGTAGCTATCAGATCCCACTGTTTAGGATCTGATATTTATCTCTTATTGTGTAACATGTTATATATATATATATATATATATATATATATATATATATATATATATATATATATATATATATATAATGTACAACCCTACAGGGGATTAACACGGCCAATTACTTTCTTAAATTGGTATCAAAGCCATCCCTAGGGCTTGTCAAATTTCTCTCCATCTTCCGGCTTTCTGATCCTCTCTATCAAATTCACCTTCACCATGTCTTCAATAAACTCCTCCAAGATTGCCACTGCCATTTCATGCAAACTTACTCGAACCAATTTTCTCCTATGGAAAGCTTAAGTCATCCCCATATTGCGAGGTGTCCAACTGTTCGGATACCTTGATGGTACCACACCCAAACCCACTACGAAAATAACCTCAGGAACAGGTGCAGATGCCAGGAAAATTGACAACCCCCAATGTGCTGAATGGGTTGTTCAAGACTAAGCGATTATCGGTGCTCTTCTGTCCTCCGTGACAGAAGAAGTGCTTGCCCAAATCACAAGATTTTCAAATACATCCTACGAACTCTGGATGTCCCTCCACAATATGTTTTCAGCCCAACATCGTGGCAACTATATTCAAATACGCACCCAACTCTCCACAACTAAGAAAGGAGATATGACAGCCTCTGAATATTATCACAAAATGACCAGCCTTGCAGATACTATGGCAAATATTGGTCACCCAATGACCGATGAAGAGGTCATTGGATACATTCTTGCTGGACTAGGGCCAAGTCATGGCGACCTCTTCACTGCAATCACAATGCTCAACAATCAACATATGGATACCCTACCTGACTTTTATCCATATCTGATTGCTCATGAAGCACAAGCTAGCACCATGAATAATACAACAAAATTCTCGACCTCTGCCAACAATGTGACTCGTAAAGACCAAAGCACCTCACGTCGGAACTCCAACAACAACTCCTACCATAACCAGCGAGGGAACTATCGAGGAGGAAGCAATCGTGGGCGTGGACGGGGAAGAGGCAGGGGAAATAGTGGCCCTCGATGTCAGGTATGTGGAATTCCAATTCACTCCGCTCCAAGCTGTAGGAACATATTAATCATGCATATCAGGCTGAGGAATACCGTGGAGGAAATAGTGCCAGCACCGGAACCTACATCAATGATCCTCACTGATATCTCGATATTGGAGCTACAGATCATTTAACAAATGATCTTGATCACCTCACGATGCAGGAACGCTATCAAGGAAAAGATCAAGTCCAAGTGGCAAATGGATCAGGTTTGCACATCTCTCATATTGGTCATTCTAAAATTTCTGGTTCAGGCAAACCACTCACTCTCACAAACATTCTTCGTGTTCCTAAAATTAATAAACACATCTTGTCTTCTTATAAACTTGTATATGATAATAATGTGTTTGTTGAAATTCACCCTGATGTTTTCTTTATTAAGGACAAGGTCACGAAGAAAATCCTACTCATAGGTAGAAGCAAGGGTGTTCTCTATCAAGTGCCAATTAGTTGTTCATATGTTCGATCTTCTCACCAGGCGTTCACAAGTTCTAGAGTATCTAAATCTCAATGGCATCAACGATTGGGTCATCCAAATTCAGCAGTAGTCAAATCCATTTTGAAGTCAAATAAGTTAGGTGTGTCTTTAGATAATAAACATTTGGTGTGTGATGCCTGTCAACAGTCTAAGAGGCATCAATTACCTTATAAAAACTTTGTTCATGTGTCATCTTTTCCACTTGAGTTGGTTCACACTGATGTTTGGGAACCGTCTCAAGTGTCTAGCGGTGGTTATAAATATTATGTTAGTTTTATTGATGATTTTAGTCGTTACACTTGGATTTATCTTATTAAACATAAGTCTGATGTTGAACAAATTTTTTATGATTTCCAACATCATGTTGAACGCCTCTTGAATGCAAAAATTCGCACCATCCAATCTAATAGGGGAGGTGAGTACCAAAAGCTCCATAAGTATTTTCAACAAATAGGAATCTCTCATCGTGTCTCATGCCCACATACCTCTCAACAAAATGGTATTGCGGAACATAAACATCGACATATAGTTGAAACAGGTTTGGCCTTATTAGCTCGTTCTTCACTCCCACTTCGTTTATGGGATAAAGCATTCCTTACTGCTTGCTACCTTATAAATCGCATGCCTAGTCCCACTATACATAATTCCACCCCCATTACAAAATTGCTTAATATAACACGTGATTACTCTTTTCTTCGCAATTTTGGGTGTGCATGTTGGCCAAGCCTGTGTAAATACAACCCACATAAGCTTGATTTTCGATACAAATTATGTGTTTTCATTGGATAGAGTTCCATGCATAAAGGGTATAAATGCCTTGACAAGAGTATCGGTCGAGCTTATATATCATGTGAAGTTATTTTTGATGAATCTAGATTTCCTTTCGCCACTTCCACAGACAGTCACACACCACCTTCTTCATCTGAAGTCGTGTCCTTTCCTCAAGTTGAACCAGAAATTACTAATGATCATATGAAGAGTTATGACCTATCTTTGCTATCTACTAATTCTAATGCAGTTGCAGCTTGACCTCCAGGTCAGGGGCTACCAAATCTTGGTGATTCTCCACAGCAACTGTCACCGCCAACTCTATCATCACCAATTCTCCCAACCACGTCTCCATCAGCAACCACCACCGAGACTCCGGTTTCCTTCATCCCGGCATCACCAACAGCCTCATCTCCTGCCTTGAGTGATCAATCCAAAACCCTTTGTCCTTCCTCAAGGGGTTGTTACTAGAGGACATGCTGGTATAACTCGGCCTCGAAAATTTACTGATGGGACTGTTCTTTATGATGCTACTAAGCGTGCCTTCATGGTTGTTTCCTCAACGCATCACATCGCTTCTTCTCACCCAGCATGGCGCAAAGCCATGGAAGCGGAATTCTTGGCACTTCTACACAATAACACATGGTCACTTGTGTCTCGTCCACCAGGTGTCAATATAGTGGGATGAAAATGGATTTTCAAGCTCAAGCAACATGCTAATGGTTCTCTTGATAAACATAAGGCTCGTCTTGTGGCACGTGGTTTTACTCATCAACATGGAGTGGACTATCATGACACCTTTATTCCTATTGTTAAACCAACCATGGTTCAATTAATTCTCTCCTTGGCGGTTTCTCGCAAATGGCCCCTACGACAGATTGATGTTAATAACACCTTTCTCCATGATTTTCTCAATGAAGAGGTCTATATGCAACAACCACCGGGGTTTTAGGATTCTACTCATCCTCATTATGTTTGCAAAAAGCGATATATGGGCTCAAGCAATCTCCTAGAGCTTGTTTTTCTCGTTTGAGTGATAAGCTTCATCAAATGGATTTTCGTTCGTCTAAAGCTGACACATCCCTGTTCATTTTTCATCATGGTAACACCATTCTTTATACGTTAATCTATGTTGATGATATTGTTATTACCGGATCTTCTCAACAACTCCTTGATAAACTAGTATGTGCTTTCTCTAGTTCGTTCCCTTTAAAGACCTTGGCAAACTAAATTATTTCCTTGGTCTTGAAGTACTTCACAATTTAGGGGGAATCACTCTTATGCAACAAAAGTATGCCCTAGATCTATTACATCGTGTTAACATGGAGAATTGAAAAAGTGTTTCAACCCCAATGTCGGTAATGGATAAATTATCTCATAATCATGGGAAGCCTCTTAATGGTGAATGTGCATCTAAGTATCGTACCATGGTTGGAGGATTGCAATATCTCACACTAACTAGACCCGACATTTCATTTGCTGTAAATAAAGTGTGTCAATTTTTATCTCAACCTACGGATACTCATTGGGAGGCTGTTAAAAGAATCTTAAGATATGTGAAGGGAGCGGTGAACACAGGACTTTGTTTTAGACCCTCAAAATCAACACTTCTAAGTGTTTTTACTGATGAAGATTGGGCAGGATGTGTGGATTATAAAAGATCTACAGGAGGATTTGCAATATTTCTTGGTCCAAACTTAATATCATGGAGCTCTCGCAAGCAACCCATTGTGGCTCACTCAAGTACAAAAGCCGAGTATAAGGCTCTTGCTAATGGGACAGCAGAAGCAACGTGGATACAATCTCTACTCAAGGAACTAGGTGTTCATCAGCGAAGACCATATGTGTTGTGGTGTGATAATTTGGGAGCAACTTATCTGACTGCAAATCCTATTTTTCATGCTCGAACTAAGCATATAAAAGTGGATTTTCATTTTGTTAGAGAAAAGGTTGCAATGGGTGCTCTTGATGTTCAATTCATATCTTCTGGAGATCAACTAGCAGATGGATTCACAAAGCCGATGACCAAGCACACGTTGCACAATTTAAGACACAATCTAAACCTTGTCACGGTTAAGATTGAGGGGGAATGTAAATGGATACGTTAAGAGATAAGATTATTCAAATGTATTGTTGTAGCTATCAGACCCATCTGTTTAGGATCTAATATTTATCTCTTACTGTGTAACATGTTTTTATATATATATATATATATATATATATATATATATATATATATATATATATATATATATAATGTACAACCCTACAGGGGATTAACACGGCATATTACTTTCTTAACTCGATGAGGTCTCAATGATCCCACTCCGAAACCACTATCATACTTAGATGCAATTATCTTATCTCAAGCTACCCAAATGATTTTCTTTTTATATTCTCCGCACCCCCCCCCCCCCCACAAAAAAAAATGTCTTTAAATCTTGTCAATATAATTGATGAACTAAAAGAGAAGAAATATGTAAGGCGATACCTAGTACCAATTTAATTAAAGTGAGTCTACCACCAAATGATGGTGTCTTAGCTTTCCAAGTAGAGATCTTAGATTGAAATCTTTCAATGACCGGTTTCCAATTCTCTGTCAAGTTCATATTTGCACCCACGAGGACTCCAAGATACGTAAATGGTAGGGAGGCTGACTTACAACCAAGAGGACTCACCCAATGTGTGATTTCTTGCATAGAAGCACCAATACCTTGTTGGGTTTTATTAAAAATTGTTTTCCCAAATACGCTAAGAGGGACAATGAAAGCTTTAAAATGTGAATAAACTTAAAACCATTTTAACCAACCAATGATAATTTTGCAATCATGGAAATAATAAATAAATCATATAAAAGAAAAGATTATAACATCTGAAGTCTTTAATTCTCAAGGGAGACTGGAAGTTGATGAATATGACATGAAGCTCCAAAGAAGAGTTTCCTAATTGTAGCATTCTTGGCTTTTCGAATAAATCAGAATGTCATCTATGAATACTATCACAGATTTATCTAGGAACGGATTACAAACCCTGTTCATTAAATCCATGAATGTTGTTGGAGCATTGGTTAGTCCAAATGACATAACCAAAAACTCGTAGTGTCCATATCGGCATCTGAATGCAGTCTTCTCTATATCCTGCTCTCTTACTTTCAGCTGGTGATATCCTGACCTTAGGTCGATCTTTGAAAAATAACTTGAACCTTGTAGTTGATCGAATAGTTCATCAATCCTCGGCAACGGATATCTATTCTTTATTGTTGCCTTATTCAGCTCTCGGTAATCAATGCACATCCTCATGCTTCCATCTTTCTTCTTCACGAATAACACTGGAGCTCCCTAGGGTGATGAACTAGGTCTAATGAAACCTTTGTCCAATAACTCCTGAAGTTGCATCATCAACTCCTTCATATCCGTCGGTGCTAATCGATAAGGTGCTTTTGCAACTGGCGTTGTTCCGGGCAACAAGTCAATACGGAATTCCACTTGTCGATCAGGCGGTCATCCAGGAAGATCTTCGGGAAATACTTCCGGATAATCACACACAACGGGAATATTCTGCATCACCTTCTTTCCTTCTTAGCATCGATCACGAATGCTAAGTATGATGTACACCCCTTGGTCAAAAATTTTATGGCTTTCATTAGAGAAATGATTCCAGAATTTACGCTACGTTTATCTCCATACACCATAAAAGATTCCTTCCCTGGCGGGTTTACCTTCACTATCTTCTTCTTGCACAAAATTTCGGCATCATTGGCGCTAAGCCAATCCATTCCCAAAACGATGTCGAAACCGTTAAGTTCGATAGGCAATAATTCCTCGTGGAACTTATTCCCATTCCGATCAATTAAGATGTTTTTCATACGATAGCTAACAGGTACAAACTTGCCACTAGCAACTTCGACTAATAAGGCATTATCTAGTCTATCAACAGGCAAAGCTAGTTTTCTACCAAATTCATGTGATATAAAGGAGTAGTTGGCTCCATAATCAAAAAAATTTTGGGCAGGCAATGTGTTTACGAGAAAGGTACCTGAAGCGACATCAGCTTCATCTTTAGCGGCTTCCAGTGTCATCTGGAATGCTCTCGCCTTTGACTTTGGCGGAATGTTGGGTCTAGCTGCCTCCTTCTTCTTCGGGCAGTCACTCGACATGTGTCCCTCCTCACCACAACCATAGCAAACCTTCTTAGAGAGGTGCATTCATTGGCATAGTGCCTTGGCTTCCCACATTTGTAGCATGTGGCCACTACCTCACATTTTCCATGATGCTTCTTCTTACATTTGTCGCACCATTTCGCTTCGCCTCCACTTCCCCTCGAAACAGACTTTGAGAACTTGTTTTTCTTATTGCACTCTGAAGTTCCATCGAACTTCCTTTTTTCACCAACTTCGGGCTTCCAAAAAGACTTGGCGGCTTGGCGCCTAAGAAATTCTTGTACATTAGCTCATCCTTGTTGTTTCTCCTTTCTGGATCGTTCCTTCGTTCTTCTTGAGTCCCAACTTGACTCATAATGCGACTATTGTTCCCTTCCTCCGATTGCTCGGGAATCAATTCGGGTTCCTCAATAGGTATGATAGGTTCGTCCCTATTATCATGCAACATCTGTCGCATCTCATCCCTTTGTTCAGCTAACATAGCCCGAATCATGGCTTGCACCCCAACCATTGTTATTGGTTCTCGTGCTGCTGCTACAACAGGTATTTGCTCAATCACTGGCGGTTGATTCCTGTTTTCATCCGCGTTTCCAACGCCACTCCTTGTTCTCACCATTTTTGATATACACACCGAATAAGGTCAAATTTAGATCTTCATTCACGATAGATTTCAAGTCATCCTTATCACTATGAAACGATTACATGCTAGTTCTAATATCGTATACATACGCTTAGAATCCTAAACACATAAACCTTCAAATCCGGTTGGCAACAAACCGTAGATCCGAACAAATAATATCATATATGGCAACATATAACATTTAGCACATAAAAGCATTTTAGGCAACTTTTCTAAAAATAAACTAGTGCTCGTGTCTAAAATCCAACAGACACACATCTCAAATTCCACTTGGCATTCTAAGTTTAAGTCTAGAAATCCTACAAATTCATAGTTCGCTTAAACTAATGCTCTGATACCAACTGTGACATCCCCAAAATCACGGCCAGAAAAGACCGATTTCATTTATGCTTTTTAAAATAATTTCAGAGTAAATCCTTTTGATTTAAAAGTATTGCGGAATTTGTTCCCAAAACAAAATATGATAAAATAATATTTATCAAAGTATTTCATCAAGAGATGCATTTTCATTATATAATCAAAACTCGGGATGTCATATTCCGATACAGACCATAAAGCATAAACGATAACATTACAAGTCATTCAACAAATATATACACATACAGACTTGTAAACAAAACAACTCGATGATTCACCCATCTTACGCCCTTGCGCTACTTCCTGTAATACAAATAAAACTGAGTGGGTCAGGCTTGGGAGCCTGGTGAGCATATAGGGTTTTCAACCCACAATAAATATATTATATTATATTTCACTAACCAATCACTATCCCGATTACCCATTCCTGTTATCCTCACTTTACGTTAGGGGTGTGCAAAAAAACCGCAAAACCGAAAAACCGAGCCGAACCGGCCGATCTGAAACCGAAAAAAACCGAAATCGAAAAAACCGAAACATAAAAAAACCGAAACCGAAAAAACCGAATATCAACGGGTCGGTTTTGGTTTGGATACTTAGGTATCCGCGGATAACCGAACCGAACCGCTTGACATATATATATATATATATATATATATATATATATATATATATATATATATATATATATATATATATATAAAACTTTTAGCCATATCCCAAACAAAAATCATGAGCGGCTATTCCAATTTTACACTTCTACATTATGTTTTCTTCTATTTTTATTTTTATATTTATTATACCAATTATAATGTATGTTATTTGACCTTCATTATGCTTTATAATTCTTTGGATTTAGTAATTTTAGAAAGAAATCGTTGGAATGAAGTTTGTAATTTTAATTGTATTTGAATTATTATATTTAGCGGGTACCCGTGAACCGAACCGTGGTTACCCGCCATTATACGGTTCGGTTCGGTTCGGTTTTTTTGCTAATTCGGTTCGGTTTCGGTTAGTGCACATGAAGTACCCGCCCCGTGATGACGGTTCAATTTTATTACTATCCGAACCGAACCGCCCCGTTAACACCCCTACTTTACGTCCCTAAAACAACATCTATCGCAAGGGACCTAATCTAGGATTTTCATCGGGACGGACATTACTGCTAAGGGGTTTCCTCAACAATAGATATCCTAAAGGCAACCATGAGGGGGATAGAGTACACCGGTGAACACATCGTTCACAATACCTACAGGTTTTGATACTGCTAGCGTTCCACAAGACTGTCTAGAAGGAGTCTGTGGTCATTATCCATACTCCGCTAAATAACTAGATCAACAACAACAACATCGAGGCCTTTCATCTGTTTATTACACACCAACTATCTACCCATGTTCTACCCAACATATTAGTAGATAAAAATATTTATTTTTATACATAGTTTAAAACCTGTGTAGCATTTTCATTCAATACGTATTCCACATAACAGATAAGGCAAACCCACATAACACGTATTTCATAGAAAATAAATCAGATCTATGAGATAGAAGAGAATGAATATACATTCACACATATAACAACAATATTATACACATAACACGTATTTCGTATAAAATACTTCATAATTATACGTTAGAAGAAAGTAACTACACACTCACTTGATCAGAAGATGATCGGACAGCACTACGGTTTGCAGAAGTAGTATTCTTCAGCAGATCTGGAAGATCTCCACAAAAATCGAACTTCTCGCGGACAGAGCTTCGGCTCGTCGCACTTCTCGGGATCTTCGGGGCTTCGAAACTTGCTTCGGGGCTCGCGAATATTACCGGGGCTTCGGGGTACTTCTGGTACGCAAATCGAGGTAAAACGGGAGAGAGAAAAGAGAAAAAGAGCAAATGAGCCGGCTGTCCTCGCATCCTATTTATAGGAGGATGAGCCTCGCACGTACGTTGGGCGTACAACTGTAGGCGGGGCGTACGCGTCCGAAGTTGTCATGGCGTGCGTCATCCGAAGAACTCGAGTGCGAGGGACGTCACGCTTCGCTGTACGCTGGGCGTACCTCGGATATGCTCGGTGACTCCTCTTCAGATAATACCGGATTTTATAATTAAATTTTAATATTAATTATTTAATAAACTTTGAAAATTCATATCTTCTTCATACGAACTCCGTTTTCGACGTTCTTTATATCCACGCGTAGGTGAGACTACGCTCTACAACTTTCGTTTAGACTTCGTCGGATAATTTTGATTTATTTTTATTAATTATTTTTAATAGGCCGAGATAGAAAAATTTCATTATAAATTCATAACTTCTTCGTTTGACGTCCGCTCTCGCCTAACTTTTCATCGCTTCGATATCAACAACGAGATCTTCGATTCTCGTTTAGATTGCTTCGGATAAAAACCGCTCGATCTCAAATCGAGTATTTCAGGCTGCATACCGCTAAGTCGAAACTTCAATAAATCATAACTTCCTCATACAAAGTCAGATTTGGGCGTTCTATATATATTCGGAAACCTTGTTTCAATTACTACAACATTATCCAAAGATAACGAGTTTATTTTACACTTAAATTTTGACGTTTATTTTTATTCTTAATTAATCAAACCACATAATTAAGCAATTAAGCACAAAACACATAATACTCAAATAATACACTTCTATTATTTCAAAACGGGTACACAGGTTAACCTAGACTATTATATCAACATTAATGACAAGCTCAGAAACACAGGCGTTACAACTTGGGATATCATCATCGATACAGAACAAAAGCATAAACATAACATCATGACCATAAAAATTGGCCTCAAAACATCATAGGCCTTACAACATTCTATTCATTTTTCTATAAATCCATAATCTCTCGTCGTATCATCCAACTATGTTTTTGCCACTACCCGTAATAAAAGAAACTGAGTGGGTCAGGTTGGGGAGCCTGGTGAGCATATAGGGTTTTCAACCCATAATAAATAAGTTTATTGTTGTTTTCATCAAATCATTAACCCGATTACCCGTTCCTGTTATCCTCACTGCATATCCCTAAAGCATCTATAAAAAGGGACCTAGCCTAAGGAAATTTGTTTTTTCTTTGGGATGACAACACTACTTAGGGGATTCCTCAACAATATATGTCAAATAAGACAACCATGGGGGGATGGAGTACATCCTCAAAAACACCTACATGTTGCGAGCCTGCTAGCATTCCACTGGACTGCCTATAAAAGTTTTTGGTCATCATCTATACTCCGCTAGATGACTGAATCATCTTAAACATCGTAAACATCGAGGCCTTTCATCATTTTACCACACATCATATATTTTATCTACCCATGTTCTACCCAACATATTTGTAGATATATTATACATACACAGTCCATATCTGAAAAACAAAGTTTACATCTTTCATGCAACATAACTTTCAATACATATATACTCTAGATCTGAGAAAAAAAAATTACATCTTTCATCCAGTGTAGATGTGAAGGAAAAAGTTTCGGATCTAAAAGGAAAAAGTGTAGATCTTTCATTCAACAATATCTTAAGTAAACGGCTAACATATACATGTAGACATAGCACATAAAATACTTCATATCTATGTGTAAGATGAAAGTGACTATATATTCTCTTGATAAGGGGTGATTCGGACAACACTTCGCTTCTTAAAAATAATCTTCCTTGACGAAACCGGGAAGTTTACTTGAAAACCGGGCTCTCCGGGGCATCCTTTGGGGGTGAGGGGTTTTCCTAGGCTTTAGGGGGGGGGGGGGTAGAAGGCTTGAAAGTGAGTAGAGAGTGAAAGATATGAAGAAAATGATCAAAAATCTCGGTAGTCCTCGCACTTATTTATAGGCCGAGGCCTCGGATGTACGTTGGGCGTACCGAGGTTCGTACATACGTGTTGGATCTTCGGTGGAACGACGTGGAAAGCTTCGGGACTGCGTAAAAAGTTAAAACGTTGAGCATACCTTCGGTGTACATGGGGCGTACTTGGTACGCAAAGCGTTTGAAGTCTACGTGGGGCGTAGCCTCGCATCTAGCTTCGCAATTTGCACATCCGACTTCTAAAATTCGTAACTTTCACATACGAGCTCCGTTTTCGACATTCTTTATATCCACGTGTAGGTGGGAACATGCTCTACAACTTTTATTTAGACTCTATCATCTAATTCTTAACCGATTTTAAATTTAACGGTATGAGAGGATTACACTGCTAAACGACCGTGTAGAATTCATAACTTCTACATACGGACTCCGTTTTCGACCATCTTTTTATTGTTGAACTCCTATAAATGAGATCTTCAATTCTCATTTAGGATGTTTTGGCAAAAATCGCTCGATCTAAAATTCGAACTTCGGGATGTGCACTGCAGATCCGAAACGTAGAAAAATCATAACTTCCTCATACGAAGTCAAATTTGGACGTTCTTTTTATGCATGCTCTTGGTTTAACGAACACTACAACTTCCTTCATCAATATCGGGCTTATCTAACATATTGTTTTTGATGCTTATTTTATTACATCTTTACAAACAAGTATACAATCACATAAAAACACATAATTCACATAATATTCAAGTAATTCATCTTTATTACTTTAAAATAGGTTACAATGGTTGAGCTAGACTATTGTATCATCATCAATGCTTTTCCAAAAAACACGGGCGTTACAATATGTGAATTTTTAAGCCTACACCATATTTTTAACAAACTATGAATTGTGATACCTTCCTTTTTATCGATGCACTTTCCCTTATAGGAAAGTTCATTAGGAATTGTTTCTTAAGTTGTAATCATTTCCTTAGTTGATACCATTTTTAGCAAACTATGAATCCTAATATGTTCCTTTTACCAAGGCTACCTCAAGCTAACAATATCGAGATTAATTTTTGAACATAGATAAGGTTAGTTCAACTCGTGTAAATAGTTAGGAAGATTACAAGTCAATAACAAGGTTGTGGTGACTTGGTACGACATGTGGAAGATATGGTGGATAACTTATTGACCCATGTTCAAATTATGGCACTTCTCAACCCTTATGACCATGGAGGTTCTTATGACCATGGAGGTTTGCCTGTAGTGACTCCAAGGCATGAGACATAGTCTTATGTTCGCAGCGGGAGATTAGTTGATGCACGAAAGCTAGCCCATAAGCCCTCATTAGGAAAGTTCTCTTTCCTATATATATATATATATATATATATATATATATATATATATATATATATATATATATATATATATATAGGAGTAGGATCAAATGAGAACACCAAAAAGGTTGAGAATGCGAGAACAAAGTATATTCATTTGCGATTTCATGTATTCATTTGTGGAGAAATGATAAATTTTTACGCTTTTAATTTCAACTGAAGAGAAAAAAACATATTCATGTTGATTGTGCGTAAAAAAATTTATCATTTTTCCACAAATGAATACATGAAATCACAAATGAATATACTTTTTCTCGCGTTCTAAAACCTTTAGGTGTTATCATTTGATCATTTCCATATATATATCATTATCATCCATATATACTTATAAAACTAACATTTTTTCTTGCACCATATTCATTTGAAACTCCCATCTATTTTTCCTTTCACCACATTCATTTGAAACTCCCATGACTTTTCAATTTCTTTCTAAAATTAATTATAATTTGGTTAATTAGGTTAAATAAATATCAAAACTAACATGTAATCATATATAAACTAAATTTCAATATTAAAATAATATTTTTACTTCTACTAATAAAGTTATGTTTTTTAACATATAACATATTATACTTAATTTATTAATTTAATATATTGTTGGATGTAAACCATTATCATTTTAAAGATACAATTTGGAACAATTTGTATAAAATACTTCAATTATTAATTTAAATATAACATTACATGGTCAACTTAAATATAAATTTTGGTTTAACTTAACAACCCAAAGAATATTTTATCAATAGTTAAAAGTGATAAATTGCAGTGTCTTTCTAATAATAATTATAAGTTGGTTAATAAGGTTAAATATATAACAAACTTAAATTGTAATCATAAATAAACTAAATTTCTATTTTAAAATAATATCTTTACATCTACTTATAATGTTATGTCTTTAACTTTTAACATATTCTACTTAATTTATTACATTTTATATGATGTTAAATATAAACCGTTATCAGTTTAAAGCTACAATTTTTGAACAATTTGGACAAAATACTTAAATTGTGAACAAAAATATAACATTACAATGTCAACTTAAAAATAAATTTCAGTTCCACTTAAAAAACTAAAGAATATTTTGTAAATCATTAAAAGTGATAAATTATAGTGATAAATGCAAAAACTAAATTGTAGTCTCGATTTAACTAAAATATTTCCAAATGATATTTTTGTAATCATTAAAAGTTTTCAAATAAGTAGCTTAAAATAACTTACAATAACAATAATTAAAAATAATTGTACATAAATGATTATATTGTTACCTTTAAAATCAAAAAATAATGTTTAATGTTATAAATAATTATAATGATAGAAATTAAAACATTAAGCAAATAAATTTTAAAAAAATAGTTAAAAATAACAACAACTATAAATAATATTAAACCATAAATTATATTTAATTTTATTCATGTGTAACTCACGGGTAGAAGTCATTGAAACGATTGAGATTATAAAGTTATAAGATGTATATATTATCATATAATTCAAAATAATCAATATATTATATCAGTTTAGTATACGAAATGTTATATCAAATTTAACAACAAAGTTATTATTATATTAATAAAACATATATTTGTTAAGACTTCAACTATATAGGTGTTTTTGCGCATTACAATGTCAATTTAAATATAAATTTCAGTTCCACTAAAAAAACCAAAAAATATTTTGTAATAGTTAAAAGTGATAAATGCAAAAAAAAACTAAATTCTAATATCAATTTAACTATAAATATTTCCTAAATGAATTTTTATAATCATTAAAAGTTTCCAAATAAGCAGCTTAAAATAACTTACAACAGTAATAGATAAAAATAATTCTATATAAATGATTATATTGATATAAATTAAAGAATTTTTGAAAATAAATTTAAAAAATTAATTAACAATAACAACTATAAACAACATTAAACCATATATTAAATTTAATTTTATTCATGTGTAACTCGCGGGTAGAAGTTATTCAAACGATTGAGATTATGAAGTTATAATAGATGTATATATTATCATGTAATTAAAAATAGTCAATATATTATATCAACTTAATATAAAAATTATTATATCAAATGTAACAACAGCGTTATTGTTATATTTAAAAAGAAAACATATATTTGTAAAGACTTCAATTATATAGGTGTTTCTGTGCAACGCGCGTGCATTCGCCTAGTGTGTGTGTGTGTGTGTATATATATATATATATATATATATATATATATATATATATATATATATATATATATATAACAAGGTTCCTTAATTCCGAATTTATTATCAGTTGCATGGGAAAGAAGTAAAAGTAATTTCTCGTGAGTCACAAATGCATATCGGGATGCTTTAGCAAGGTCATCTTATAGTGATATCATTACACAGAAGAATGTAGAAATAATAAGTCGCACGAAAGAACTAGATTTCAATGAATATTTGTTGGTTTGCTTTAGTTAGAAAAAATCAGTGATGTGAATTTAGCGAAGTGAAGTTTGCGGTCTTTTAAAAAATATGGTCTTATGGAAGAATATAAGCTTAATATATGGTTATTTAGTACCTAGTGAATAACTTTGTAACTCCTTTTTGTTTGAGGTTAAAGTCATTAACTCATGTTTTCACTCTCATTCAAATAAAAATACATTTTAGATAGTGACGAGTCTAGCATGTAAAACCATATAGTTTATTATTTAAATAAAACCAATAAAAAAAATCAAAGATAGGCTTTGAAAATCTTGATTTATGTATATTTGTTTTTGCCAAAAACATTAAGGTGGTTTATTTAAAATATTTAAGGTAGTTCACAATTTATATTTTTTATATAAATCTTTATAAAAAAAAAAAAAGATAGATCAAGTGACCCGCTTTTGATGTATGTAGCATCGCCACTAATTTTTAATTTATTAAATGTTAATTTAATCCCCTCTAATAAATGATGTTTTTTTTTGTCACTTGTTATACTTTCATTCAATTTGTCAAATGTCATTTTGAAGTTATTTTGAATTAATTCTTTTTCTACATATCATTTTATGAGTTTTTTCTATTTTATTGAATTTCATATAATATTTTAATTTTAATGTAATAATTGCAATAAATGTATGGACATCAATTTCATTAACGAATTTACCTTTTAATTTTAAAATTATCAAAATTAAAGTTTATTTATTTCTTTTATTTATTTAAATTTAAAAGATAAAAAAAACATTTTTATTATAATAATTCATTATTTTTCTTGTTTTCTAATAAATTTAAAGTTGTCAAATATTTTGAACTTTATATTTATTTATTTTTTAAATTAACTCAGATACTATAACTAGTATTATAATAACTATCATCATTTGTAATCATTTTAACGTTGCAAGGTAAATAAATAATCAAGTTTGTGGACGTGTCTTCCTAATTATAATTATGTATTTTTCATTATTATTGAACTAAAACTAGAACAATCACACTTGAATGGGCACCATCAAAAACTCATCATGTCAATACTTTCTGTTACCTTATTAGATCTATACAACTAAAATTAGTTTGAAGTCGAAATTTTAAAATGCTGGATTTGAGAACCAAAGTTTCAGAGACTTTTATAGTTAAATAATAATAATAATAATAATAATAATAATAATAATAATAATAATAATAATAATGAAGTCCTCAACACAATATTAACCCTACGAGTCTAATTTAAAGATGTAGAAAATTAATCTAAAACAAAAAGAATTGAGCTTATAGATCAATGGAAAATCAAATTTTATTGATCTTTTTCCTTATCTCACTTCTAAAGCTTTAAATAAATTAGTGTTAGATCACCCTCCTATTATTCTAAAGAATGAGATGGTGGATTATGGTCCTATTTCGTCCGTGTTATTTAACACTTGGATAGATTATGACCCTATTTCGTTCAAGTTATTTAACATTTGAATGAATTATAATATTATGTTAAAAATAAGTTTAGTGCATCTATACTCTATTGAATTCTAAAGAGTCCAATGAATTGTCACGTCAATACAATATAAGTATTTTATTTTTTTATTCAATTTTACTTCTTAACATTCACACTTCATCAAACCCAACAAAATTTAATGGATTTCCACATCATCATCATTATATTTTTAAATATAATTATAAATTTAAAAATAAAAGATATAATAGTTAAAAAATACAATACTTAAAAACACATTAATTAAAAATTATGAAACACAAAATATAGTACCTAAAAATATATTAATTAAAAAAACACGAAATCTAAATTATATAATATCAAAAAATATGATGAATTTTATTTGTGGTTTAATTAAAAAAATCTAATGTAAAATTATATATATATATATATATATATATATATATATATATATATATATATATATATATATATATATAATTTTACATTATATTTTTTTTTAAGTAAACCACAAATAAAATTCATCATATTTTTTGATATTATATTATTTAGGTTTTGTGTTTTTTAATTAATATATTTTTAGGTACTATATTTTTTGATATATATATCGTTTAAAATTTATTTGAAAAAGAAAAAGATTAAATTCATTCAACCACTTAATGATCATACAACTCTTCCATTCAATTCTCCTTCATGTCATCACTCACACTTCATTCAACAATACAACTCTTCCATTCAACTCTCCTTTATGTCATCACTCACACTCGATTCAATATGTGTTCAATCTTAATCATCATCCATAGAAACAGGAAGTTTTGGAGAAAATTTTTAATATGAGTCTCAACAAATGGTTGGTGATATAGGTATTTTGTTGAAGCAAATATGAGATATTAAAAAAATTAAGCTATTTAGTAAAAACTATATAAGATTTTGTTGCTTTTGATTTTAGTTGAAACGTTTTTCTTTTCCTAAATTTCGACAATAGATTTTATTAATATTCGAATAATTATTACCTTGCAAGAAATTGTGTCCAATTTAAGTTGACATGAACTCAAACTTTGTATATTTATTCATTTAATTTAAATGCCAATCATAAACAAAAAAAAGAATGAAAAAAGTCAAAATTCCTTTTATTGACAAAAAAAAAAAAAAAAAAAAAGGAGTCGTTGCGTAGGTTTGTTGTGTGTCGGAGATGATCAACGCGGAAAGGCGCGCCTATATCTCTTCTTTCGCCAGTTTGGATCCAATCCATACCCGGCGACCGACGACCGACGACGGTTGATTGTGATCTGCGACAACTCAGAGAACAATTTCAACCGTCTTTCTTCAAGTGTTAATTTTTGGCTATTTTTGCTTCTTAATCGGTTGAATCGAGACTGTCAGTCCATACATATCTCATACTCTTCCCTCGAGATCTATACTCCTCATATACTTATTAAATCGAAGGAACCTCATTGCTCCGATTCTGTAAGTATCCCCAAATCCATTTCTGGTTATTGAATTTACTGTTGCTATCTCGTCGTTTTCACGCTGCGATCGATTGTTTTTTGCTGTTTTGTACGTTCACAATTAGAAGCTATCCTCGATGTTTTGAATAGGGTATCGTGCTATTATGATTTCGTTTCCGGGTGCGCGAAAATGCAGAAACTAGAACTTAGGAAAAGAATGTTGAGGCTACTAAACTAACTTTTAAGGTTACATTTCGGATGGGGTATATTTCGGATCCGCAATATTTGGAGACACCTCTGGATACTGATTCTGGATTTCTGGTAGCTTTCAGGAATCATGATAAACTGTCTTTCCATCTATGAAAGAGGTCAGATTAGGCATTAGGGCATGTGACCTTGCACAAGAGTGAAGATGCATTCACTATAGTCTCATACTAGGAGTTTGTGAATTAGGGCATTCCATGATGGTACTAGGGTGCAGTATCCTACATTTAGTACTATAACTATGTGATAAATTATTGTTTTTCAGGTGATATACGAACAGTGTTTCCAATAAATATCCTTTTTAAACAGTTTAAAAGTTCAATCACAAGGCTAGCTAGTTCTCACATTGTGATTTTTTCAGGTCAACCTATTTATCTGTGACTAGAGGCCAATGCTCAAAGACATGAAGAGCTTCCATCTTCTAACTTGTGTCATATCCTCTCTATGTATTTTGGGATGCCATAGATATCACCTGGGTTAAAAAATAAAATTTCCCAAATTTCTTCAAGCATGGTATACACATCATCAGACTTGCCCCCTTTGAGAGGTTCTGTTCGTGATTTCATTTTCCCAAACTCTAGAAACAAAAATAGTTTAAGACTCTCCTCTTCACTTCAAGATTTCTCTACATACAATCAACTTGATCCAGAAGAAGGCAATCTTAATCTTAACCATGGACTTGACCAGATTGATTTCTCAAGAGAAAACAGTGGGACAGGTTTTTTAAAAGAGAAACCATCACCAAAATCTAGAAAGTGGGTAATTCTCGTTTGCTTCCTGTTCATTGCTTCTCTTATCTACACATCACTTCATCTTTATTCAAATTGGTCAAAAAAATCCTCCAGATTCTTCGTTGTACTTGATTGTGGTAGCACAGGTACACGTGTCTATATATACCAAGCATCCATCAACCACCAAAAAGATCAAAACCTTCCGATTTTGTTAAAATCAATACCACAAGATCTTAATTCTAAACCTAGTTCTCAAAGCGGGCGGGCCTACAACCGTAAAGAAACCGAACCCGGATTCGACAAGTTGGTCAACAATGTAACCGGGTTGACCCAAGCCATAAACCCACTCCTTTACTGGGCTGAAAAACAAATCCCAAAACACGCTTATAAATCCACCTCATTGTTTCTCTACGCGACAGCTGGCGTCCGGAGATTACCCGCTGCTGACTCAGACTGGGTGTTGAACAACGCGTGGATGATCTTGAAGAATTCGTCTTTTGTATGTAAACGAGAGTGGGTTAAAATCATTAGTGGGACAGAAGAAGCGTTTTATGGATGGATAGCTTTAAATTATCATACCCATATGCTTGGTGATAAAAATAGACCAAATAAACAAACATATGGTGCACTCGACTTAGGTGGATCATCTTTACAGGTCACATTTGAAACCAATGACTACATAAATACAACGTTAAACGTGACAATTGGTAAAGTCAACCATCGGTTAAGTGCTTATTCTCTTTCGGGTTATGGTCTAAACGATGCTTTTGACAAATCCGTACTTCATTTACTAAAAATGAACCCCGAGAGTAGTAATAAAGTTATCATAAGACATCCTTGTTTGCAATCTGGGTACGATGAACATTACATAGGAAAAAACGGAAATCCGGTTCGGTTAATTGGTGCTCCAAATTGGGAAGCATGTTGTAAGCTAGCAAAATTGACTCTCAATTCATCGGAATTGTCAAAAAAACATACATACGGACAGTTTTACGCGATGTCGGGTTTCTATGTGGTGTATCGTTTTTTCAATTTGAGTGATAAGGTCCCACTTGATGAAGTTTTGTCCAAAGGTCGGAAATTTTGTGAAGAATCATGGGAAGTTGCTAAGAGCAGTGTGCCAGCTCAGCCGTTTATAGAGCAATATTGTTTCAGAGCGCCTTACGTTGTGTTATTATTGAGAGAAGGTTTGGGTATAAAAGATAGTCAAGTGAATATCGGGTCGGGTGGGATTACGTGGACAACTGGGGTTGCACTTTTGGAAGCTGGGAAAGTGATTTGGACCCGACCGGGACCCGGACCCGGACCCGGGTTTTATAATTACAAATTGTTTGAAATTGAGATGCACCCTTTGACCTTATTAGTGATTTTGTTGGGTTCCTTGTGTTTAGTTGCGTTTGTGTTATCATTGGTTGGTAGACGATTCTCTGGTAAGTTGAATTTACCGGTTTTTAGGCACAGAAACGTATCGGGGAATTCTGTTCTCAATATATCAAGTCCTTTTAATTACCGGCGATGGAGTCCTGTCATTTCAGGTACAAAGTATATTGCTTTAAAAAAAATAATGGTTCTAATTTCTAAGACGTGTTTTTATGGTGATTTAGGGGAGGGAAGAATGAAGACACCACTTAGTCCAGTGGCACGTGGCACTGATGTCCAGCTGGCAGATTCTTCTTCATTATATCCAAGCATCCCACATAGTATTTCATCTGGTAGCTTGGGACAGATGCAATTCGATAGTAATGGCACTTTGGGCGCATTCTACCCTAGCCCTCACAGAGGTCGGATGCACCTGCAAAGCAGACGATCCCAATCTAGAGATGACCTCGTTTCTTCGCTTTCTGATACACATACACATTTAATGAAGATTTAAGGATTCTCATATGGGATTTGTCTCCGGGACCCACATTTGAAAATCCCATTAACGGTCGAGATCCAAAGATTGTGATCTCTGATTTGTTCAGTTAATCCCCAAGTGTTTTTGTACAATCGATATATAATAGTTGTCAGGTTCAAATAGTTAAAATACATGTTTTTAGACTATTCAAAAAATATTCAAATTTTCGGAGAGTTTGATATAGTGAACTGTTTTACAACAAGATATGATAAGCTGCTAACATTTTAACATTTTTAAATCAGTATATTTCATAAATTATTAAACAATTTAAATGAAAACAGCAGATTGTATGAACTTGTAACTATGTATCAAATATAATAAGTAATCAAATTCGATGCTTGTTGGCATTAAGACATCTATGTTTTGTGTTAAAACTTATCTAGATGTACTGAATCTACTAAAGTTTCATGTTATGTGTTAAAACTGAAAAGACTATATGTTCTTGTTGTCGACATGGGTCCCATAGCATACCAAAAAAAAACCTTCAATTCATAGGAAATATGATAAACAAAGACAGCGTTATTGGTGGTCGTATGATGTAATTGATCACAATGTTAACCAACTGTGTCGGGTTAATATATATCGGGAATATGAATTATAAAGGTAATTAACTTTTCGGTATGTTCACATCTGGGTAACTATCTTTTTTTTGTACACATTTGGGTAACAAACTTGTTGGAAGTGTTCACATATAACCATTATGACCTGCTATAGCAGGTTAAATCCTAGATGTAAACGCTTTTAACAAGTTCGTTACCTAGATGTGTAAAAAAAAAATAGTTACCCAATATGAACAAAACGAAAAGTAAAAATTAAATTACACGAATGGTCCCTGTAGTTTGGGGGAATTTGTATTTTTGGTCCCTAACTTATTTTTTTTAACTTGGATGGTCCCTACTATGACAAAACTGCAAATTTGGTCCTTGTGGTTTTCAAAAACCTTTGGATGGGGTCCAAAAAGTTTCCAGCTTGCATGGAAGGTCCAAAATCAAGGTTTTTCTGGGTTTTTGGTCCAAAAGAACTTAAAAAGACGATTATACCCTTTTATTTTCTTTTTGGTATTTTTTATAATTATTCTAATGCTGTTTTAATTAAAAAATAAAGAAAAAAGAAAAAAAAGTATCCCCCTCTCTCTCTCTCTCTCTCTCTCTCTCTCTCTCTCTCTCTTCGTCTTCTCAAAAATCTCATCTGCGTTTTTTATCATCATCCCAATCGGCCCTTTTGCGATTATGATGGTTGTTTATTTGGAAATCTATGAAGAATACGGAGGATGTAGATGGAATTTTTGTCCCTGTTAAATCCTACGATCTACCATGGTTTCTCTTCAAGAATCTCCCAAATCATCTTCTTCTACGTCTTTTAATTAACATGATTACAACAAGATAGTTTCGCTGATAAACAGATAGAAAGCTTGAGAGATAGTGACAGACCATAGTTTCTTCACCATTGTCATCTCACCTCCTACATGCCCTTTTTCACTATCATCACCACTGAACATCCTCTCCGATTGAGGTACTGAGGAAAAGGAAGAAAAGCTTGAGACATTGTGACGAGCCCTAATTTTTGACCAGTTCTTAAGAACCCTAATTTCATGGATCAGACTTGTTCACATCGACCTCAGGGATGATGGATGCCGGCAAAGGGCAAGACTGGGCCTTGCGCTTCAAGTATTGTACCACAAGTTCTTCATCCGTCGGGTGGAACCTAAACCCAGGTGGCAGTCTCAGGACACCGTTTTTCACAAAATTCAGCTTCTCCATCTCTCGATACTAATTTCACCAACGAATTAAATCAAAAAACACTACAACCTTTGATCGATTAACCCAATTTACATCTTGAAAATCCCATTTGAAATCGACTAGAATCGAACAAGGAGAAGAAGGGAGGAGGAGGAGTAAATAGGAATGGGTATGTGAACAAGTCTTGAATAAATCGCAACTAGACCATCATCAACCTTCGTCTTCATAGTAAAACATAGGTGCATCCCTTACGCAGGTCCGTTCATCGGAGAGCCATAAAACAATCACCACTACTGTAACACTACCGACGATTTGATGGAGCCAAAACACCACAACGATCGTTCATACAGATGGATTGAAAATCGATTGTTTTTAGAGATTGAGATACACATGGGGGTTTTGAGATATCGATTCTCTATATGTGTTAGTTTTGTCGGAGAGCTCAAGAGATGTGTGTGTGTGTGTCTTAAGGCGTGTTGGTTCAAAGAGAAAGAGAGAGAGAGAGGGTGGGGATACTTTTTTTTTTTTCTTTTTTCTTTATTTTTTAATTAAAACATCATTAGAATAATTATAAAAAATACAAAAAAGAAAATAAAAGGGCATAATCGTCTTTTTAAGTTTTTTTGGACCAAAAACCCAGAAAAACCTTGATTTTGGACCTTCCATGCAAGCTAGAAACTTTTTGGACCCCATCCAAAGGTTTTTGAAAACCACAAGGACCAAATTTGCAGTTTTGTCCCCTACTATTTATTTTTGTTGCGCGTTTGGTTCTTGTCTTACCTAAAAAGACTATTGTGCCCTTATTAATTTATTTTTTAATTAATTTTCTTATTTATGTATTTATTTTTTACATATTTAAAAAAAAAAAAAATAGACCACACATATTTGTATCTTCTCGGATGATCCATACTATTTATTTTTTAATTAATTTATTTTTTTAACTCGGATGGTCCCTATTGTTTAATTTTGTTACGAGCTTGGTCTATGTCTTACCTAAAAAGACTATTGTGCCCTTATTAATTTATTTTTTTAAATAATTTTCTTGTTTATGTACTTATACTTTATGTATTTAAGAAAAAATAGTAGACCCCGCATATATGTATCTCCTCACCATCCCGTCTCTCATCCTTCTCAGCTTCTATTTATTTTCCATTTTTAGTGATATCGACGTCTTCATCGTCACTTCTTTTTTCAGTCCTTTAACTCTGTCGAATCAATACCACAACCCACTAATGATGAAGAGACTGTAGGTTATGGTGTTGGTTCGCTAGAGTTGAAGTACCAAAAAAAGAAGAATAGTGAAGACGTCGATGTTACTAAAGATGGAAAAGAAATAGAAGTTGAGGAGGATAAGAGATGAGAAGGTGACCGGTAAGACTCAAATTAAAATTTTCAAATGTGGTTTCAGGATTACGGTAAGGAGATATAGATATGTGGGGTATATTAATTTTTTTAAATATATAAAAAATAAATATATAAATAAGAAAATTAATTAAAAACAATTAATAAGGGCAAAATAGTCTTTTTAGGTAAGACATGAACCAAACGCGTAACAAAAATAAACAGTAGAACCCTTCCGAGTTAAAAAAATAAATTAATTAAAAAAAAAACAGTAGGGTGGTCTATTAATTTTTTTAAATATACAAAAAATAAATAGATAAATAAGAAAATTAATTAAAAATAAATTAATAAGGCACAATAGTCTCATTAGGTAAGACAGGAACCAAACGCGCAACAAAAATAAACAATAAGGACCATCCAAGTTTAAAAAAAATAAGTTAGGGACCAAAAACACAAATTACTCTAAACCATAGGGACCATTCGTGTAATTTATTTTTTACTTTTCCTTTTGTTCATATTTAGGTAGCTATTTTTTTTTACACATCTAGGTAACGAACTTGTTGAAAACGTTTACATCTAGGATTTAACCTGCTATAGCAGGTCATAATTGTTATATGTGAACATTTCCAACAAGTTTGTTACCTAAATGTGTACAAAAAAAAGATAGTTACCCAGATGTAAACATACCGAAAAGTTAATTACCTTCATAAATCATATTCCCAATATATATCATATAAAGTGTAGATAATTAATATGTAGTGGGAAAGTGAGAAAGCACCTCTTAATGTGTTTTCGATCGTATGTAAATAGGATTTTAAAACTTTAATACAACTAATACATAGAAAAGAAGGATTTTTCCTTGATTTGCTATATGGTTATGTGGGTGCTTTGGTGTTATCGTAATACGGTAGTTATTCAGTCTAAGAACTACCGAAAGGATATGATTATAGATACAGTTAAGATGTACTCTTTTAATTGGTTTTGTTTTAGGAAATTGAATTGCATGGTTGAAAATCTAATGAAGCCTTAAATGTTGTTTTTTTTCTTTGTTAGTTTTTTTAATTGGAAACTGATTCGTACATAACATTTTTTCTCCGTACACAACAATTTGTTCTTTAAAGTATTGTATTGTACAACTCTATAATGCATAAATTGTTATATATGGTAAAAAGTTATTGTGTACGAATCACTACCCTTTTTAATTTTATTCATGCAAATCTTAAAAATACGGCATTTTGATATGATGAAATTAAATGATCAAGAAATAAAATACATGTAATGAAATAAATAAGGGAATGAAGTTGATTGTCTCGAAAATATGTAATAAATCATTGAAACATGTTTCTTCTCAACAAATTATTAACTTAAGTAGTAAAATTCATAAATAAATATTTTTTTCGAAAAGATGTAATGAATCATTGAAACATGTTTTTTCGCAACAATTTATAAACTCAAGTAGTAAATTTGATAAAGAAATAATTTTTTATACTAATAAGCTTTAATTAAATAAAAGTACATGGTTAAATAAATTGCATGTAAGCATATTTTATTTGGTTCAAAATACGCTCTATAAGTTGTTTAAAAAAATTATAAAATTAAAATAGTTGGATGCAATAAAAAAGTATCTATGATTTAAAAAGATAAATATAAATGAAAACTATCTTTACTATCTTATAAAAGAAATCTAACTATTTCTAAAAATAGATTGATTATAATAATAATATTTTTTTAAGACGTCCAAATGATGAAGCTGATAGTACAACTAGCCATTAATAAAATAATATTAAATTTGAACCACATTTTGAATTCAAATATTTATCATCAAATCTTCTTATATTTGTCAGCAATTTGATATGGTTCCCTCAAATCCCGGATTCATTCAAATTTTGAACCCTTTTCGATATCCTTAAATTTAGCATGTTAATTTAAATATCCCTCCAATCGCAGATACCTCTTTGTTCCCTCGTCTGCTATAAAGCTCACCGTCTAGGAATAAAAAATGACTTCATATCCCAAATAACACCATAGTTTGATTATTTTGTCTTCGACATGTACTTTCTTTTGTAACATAACATTTTTGTAGAGGAAACATATCACCGAAAAAATTACACACCCCGCCGCTTTGCGCGGGTACGCTGCTAGTATGAATAAAAGCAATATACATCGTTCCATTCCAAGATAGAATGAAAAAAAAATGCCCCTCATCTATAGAATGAAAATCAGCTAAGGAGAAAAATTGCATTTGGTGAGGAACGTTCCATTTCATTCCTTTTATCAATCAAACAAGTTTTTATTTATTTATTTATTTATTATTATTATTATTATTATTTTTGTGCTAATGCTCCATTCCATTGCTATATAAAGGTCATTGAGTTTTTTTTTTGCTATTTAAGGTCATTGAACCTTTTTTTTTTATTTTTTCTATCATATAACATTTTATGTCAGATTTTGAAATATCTTATGTTACATATCTTATGTTACATGATATCTCTACTACTCTAAAAACAAACATTAATAATCAAGAATGTCATTTTCCAGATAAAATGATTATTTTCAAAATTGAGAAAATATGGTCATTATTGTTAATTAGTTTGTTCATAGATGTCAATTTCGTGGATATCCCTTAAAGTAATAATCTAATCCTCGAATAAAAAGATTTATAAACTTTTATATATTATAAATAAAAAGATTTTGAAGCTTTCAATATATTTGATTCAATCTAACTTTCAGGTTTTATTTTATTTTATTATTGGTGAGCATAATATTAAGTCAACCATAAGCTATTGAGTCAACATAGACATTCTTTTGAGATGAATAATGATCAACCTGCTAGGATGATTTTACTATCTTAGAACAATTTAATGTGACTGGACAGGTTAAAAAGTCTAATCACAACCATAATACTTTCACTTTAAAAAAAAAATATAGGTTCACAACAATACTTTGGTCTTTCTTTAGAAAATAACAAATCTAGCCCATAATTTTTAATAACTTTTTATTTAATAGTCAAACTTTCAACCAAAAATAACCTACCAAACAATAGACGATTAAGGAAATCTACAGTTTCGATTAAAAACATACGGTTTAGAAAGATTTAGAACTAATAACTTACGGTTTAGGGTTAATGGGCTACGGTTTGGAGCTCATCTTCGGTTTGAGAGCCCATTAGCCCATAATATATAAAGTTAGAAGTTTTCATTTAGTCATTTTTGGATGTTTGAAACTAGTTTAACGCTCTTCAATGACGTCTCCAAACAACAATCATGTTTTTCTCTTAAACCTCATTTTGTTTGCTTTCTATAGGGTACCTTGTAATCTAATAGCATGTGGTATAGTTTTTTATTTTGTTATTTTTTTTAACAAAAAATTAGAAAAAAAAAACATCAAAATTGTCGGTAGGGGTATGCCACTTACGGTGTACAAGCTTTTGATGCACAAAATGTGCATTAGCAGTTTGTCACACATACCTTATCTATGATTTTCAAACATTTTTTTGTTCTTTTAGTTTTCTAATATATATAGTGATAAAGTATTATTATATGGTATGATATTTGGGTTGAATTGATACTTTAAATGAAATAGTAGTTTGATGCGAAGAACGAAACAATAGTTGGATCGTCCGGCACGATGTACAAGCAGCTAATGCATATTTTGTGCATTAATTGTTTGTACATCGTAGGTGACATGTACATATGCGGTTTTGGTGGGTTTTTATATATTTATGTATTTAATTTATATTTTTGTAGTTTGTAGCATGTATAATGAGTGTATAACCAGATAGTGGTCTCATAAAATTTCACACAATAATAAAACATATTTGTAGGGGTGTGCGTGGTGCGGTTTAGAGTTAAAACCGCGAATCGCACTGCATGTGCAATTTGAGATTTTCAAAAACCGCAAACCGCACCGCAAATGTCCTAAATCGTGTTATGCGGTGCAGTGCAGTTTGATGAAGTGCGGGCAGTTTCATTACGATTTGATAATAATTTTTTAATAGTGCATATTTTACTTTGAGACAAATTACATTATGTGTCATTATTTGTTTTAAGATCTAAAAATTTTAATGACAGTAAAATTATTTAAAATTGATGAATACAAGTATTATTAGCGTCGATGAATATGTTCTGCCCTATTTAATTTGTTTCCTCTAGGGTGTTTGGTTTTTGGAAGAAATATAAAGTTATTGACTAAGTTTTGTTATACATATATCTATATAGTATATATATATTAAAAGAAGCACTACTTATAGATAGGAGCCAACAAAAATAGTTCTGGCAAAACTAGATAGGAGCCAACAATAATAGCTTTTATTTATACAGAAATTTTTAACAAATTTAGTTAAAAACTAAATCTACTTGAGATAGCTTTTATAGAACTTTTTGTTTAGAATAATAAGTTTATATATATATATATATATATATATATATATATATATATATATATATATATATATATATATATATATATATATATATATATATATATATATATGATCAAATGAGAACACCTAAAAGGTTGAGAACGTGAGAACAAGTATATTCATTTGTGATTCCATATATTTATTTGTGGAAATTTGATAAATTTTTACGCACAATTAACATGAATATGCTTTTTCTCTTCAATTGAAATTAAAGGCGTAAAAATGTATCATTTCTTCGCAAATGAATACATGGAATCGCAAATGAATATACTTTGTTCTCGCGTTCTCAACATTTTTGGTGTTCTCATTTGATCCTACTCTTATATATATATATATATATATATATATATATATATATATATATATATATATATATATATATATATATATATATATAAGTTCAAATGAGAACACTATTTAATATACTTTATTCTCGCATTCTCAACATTTTTGTTGTTCTTTTGATCCTACTCTTATATATATATATATATATATATATATATATATATATATATATATATATAGGTTTAAGTTCAAATAAGAACACTATTTAATATGAGAACGTGAGAACACTACTTTATGTTACTATTCTACTATGAATTTAATATGTATAGTATTGTAGTAATTATAATATGACTATATTCAATTTTATATTGCTATTCTATTATATATATATATATATATATATATATATATATATATATATATATATATAGTAATTTAGTAAATTTTAATGTGAATGTTAAATATGTGATTGTTTATATATTCGGTGATGAATAATGTCATAAAATTGTACATATAAGATTTTAATGTGAATATTAACATGTGATTGTTCGTATATTTGTTGACGAATAATGTTATATCGTTGTATATACAAAATTCATTGTAGAATAGTAATATAAAATAGTGTTCTCACGTTCTCACATTAAATAGTGTTCTCACTTAAACTTAACCATATATATATATATATATATATATATATATATATATATATATATATATATATATATAAAGAAGGTTAATAGAAGTCTCATATGAAAAAATAACATGTATTGCAAGTAGGTCACAAAGGTGAAACCAAGTTTATTTGATTACATTGATGAGGAAGATACTATTGCAATTGCAACCACATGACATGATATTGCATACTTTTTTAATAGAAGGTTTCTAGGTCTCCACTACATAAAAAAGTTACTCATAAACAAAAAATCACACACCATCTCTAAACCTACAACTTGATGATATCCGCAACACTAGAAACAAGAAACTTTTCTTCTTAATTACATTTCCATATTAATTTGGAAAAAGTTAATTTTATTGCGACTACTAAATCGGGCGCGACTAAAATCCCCGTTTAACGGCAGTATTTGGTAGATTTCCACTGAGCTTCAACTCCAACCCCTATATAAGGGAGAGTAAACTCCATTTCCACCTTTTTACTCTCTCTCTAAACTCTCTCTTTACAACTTTTTCCCGAGCCAAAAATCGTCCGTTTCGAGCCCAAACGAGTAGGTAAACTATCCTAACTTATTGTATAGCTTATCTATGCAAATTCGTGTTTGAAACATAAAATAGGGACAAAATCATGTGTTTACGGCCCAAGAACACTCTTGGACCGTGAACACCATTTAATGGGGTTTTTAAGCCCCAAAACCCCTCCAAATTGTCCCTAAGGCTTAAATATGACTTGTAGGCATATGGAATTGGACTTACAACACCTTGAACTAGCATTTTGGGGAGTAAACATGAGTTTACTGCCCAAGATTGTGCTTGGGCCGTAAACTCCCCTTTCATGGGGAGTAAACTCAATTTCTAATGTTAGAAATGCCCTCAACACCCCTATGGCCTTGGAAAAATATTTTGAAGTAATACCATTGTTGTAAAAGCCTTAAACTTAATAAAACTAAGGGAGTAGGAGTTCACGGCCGTGAACTCCCATAGAGGTGGTTCATGGGCCGTAAACTCCCAATAAGTGCCCAAATGGTGCCCAAACTCCTTCATTTGACTTAGAAAAATGCATAGGATTTATTATCTATCACTTAAGCCCTTAAAACACCCAAGGCATATGTCCATGGGAGCTTACGGCCGTAAACTCCCTTGGTTGGGGCCGTAAACTCCCATTTGGTCCATTTAAGTGCCTTAAATCCATTCATACATTTTAGATTTGGACCTAGCTAAATTCCACAATCAATATAAGGCCTTTAAACATCCTAGAACCCCCTCGCCATGAGTTTACGGCCGTAAACTCATGGGGAGTTGTCCCAGGGCCATAAACACTATGTATAGAGTTTATTCTTGGAGAGTAAACTCCATTCCTAAGCCAATCACACCCTTAAATGTTACCCGGGACACCCCAAACACTTAACCAAAGTGTTTTCCGCTCCTTAGAGTGCGTATACTTGTTTAATTAGTATTAAATGTACTAATTGTATGTGAACATATGTTATCATATGTTAAATAGGTCACTAAGTGTGTCCAAGTCCTTACTTGACACCGAGCACCCAACCGGCACCTTCGTCGGATCCACTTACACAGGTGTGTTCATACCCCTGACTGAACCTTTTAAATGTTTTTACATGTTTTATAGGGGGAATACAAGTTAAACATGCCGGTTATCATATCAATCACGTGTGATTGATAACCCTCATGCACAAGGATTTACTACAATGTAAACTGTTTTACCAAGTATGAGACTATAAATGGTTTTGTAAAATGTTTTCACTTGTTCAAATCTCTTACTTATATTGTTTTATCAAAGTTTAATTAAAACTTGTTTATAAAGGTTTCCCCAAGGATTTCTAAAGGTTTTCAAACTTATTTTACCAAAGAATACTAAGTTGCGATTTTCTTAAGTATAAAGGTTTTTCCCAAGTTTTCATCAAGGTTTTCTTTCATGTTATATACCCTCACTTGTTTGATACCGCTGCTTTACTTCTACTTAGTTTAAACTCCTATTTGATACGCTTTTACCTAGTGATGCGCTTCTTCTTCACTTATACTTGATCTCGTTTCCCTTCCACTTATACCTATTAACGATTCCACTTCGGGGTACACTTATACTTGATGACACTTTTGCTTCACGATTCGCTTATACATCACGAGTCGGTTATTCCACAATGTTCGTTTACACTTCACGATTTGGTTATTCCACATGATTCGCTTATACATCACGATTCGATTATACATCACGATTCGGTTATACATCATGATTTGGTTATACTTCACGATACGTTTCCACTTGTTACACACTCAAACGTAGTTGGATGTATGCCTATGCTTGTATACATGTATATAAATAATGGTTGAAGGACTTAGGAAGGCTTGTTCGCCCTATTTCCTTTTCTTCGTTGAGATGTGGTCTGGTGGGATCGGATGTCCGTCCGAAGGTCATTTAATCATTAGTTATATATTATGTACACAAGCATAGACATATAGGTTTACATTAGTCAGTTCAGTTATGAGTCTCTACTGCTAGTCCAACGCTTATTTTGAAAACTCACTACCCACTATTTGGGATGCATCTTCGGGACACGGCCTTCTCCGTCGTCTAGTTGGTAACCAGAGTCTCCTGTAGGGAGAGCGGACATTGTGTGTATAGATCTATACAGGATTGATACCCTCGCACCCTGACTGCTAGCTACAGTCCACAGCCTACCAAGCCAAGGGGTGACAAATGTCATAGTTTATATAGACGCTTGCAGGACGTCAAGTACTCTAGTGTCGGTTAGTATGGTTACAAGTATCCCAGGTTACCTTATAATTCATGGCCTTAAGGTAACATTATTTTATGTTGGGTTTTGAGCAATCTAACACTTCCTAAGTGTGCATGCAACCCTAATAAACCTTGGATCTATGTTTGTCTAAATACATGCAAAATAATAATTTTCCAAGGTTTATAACCTATCTAACATGGCATGGGGAACATTTCAACATAAAAGAGTTAGAAGAGATTACATACCTTTTGGTGAGTTTGGTTCTAAGGAGTTTGAGGGCCAAGCACCAATAGTGTGAATGCCTCAAATGGAATCACAAACACCACAAACTCTTGGAAAACTTTGAGAGAGTATACACCTTGTATAAAATCAGCCACACACATGCACACACACACTAGTTCACTAGTTTTCTCTCTTAGGCTCCATTTCATGCTCCATAAGCATGCTTATATAGTGTGCATGGTTAGGGTGAAACCCTAATAACCCATGTCTTTTCCTTTCCAAGGATCCATGGGTTAAAAGCTCCATGGATCATCCATGGACTTCCACATAAGCCTAGCCCATTAACAAATGAGTATTAGCCCACACTATATAAAACAAATAGCCCATAATTTAATTAGTCTTCCTTTTAATCTCTAAATTAATTCATAATTAATTTAAGACTAAAACTAATTAAATAACGTAACTTCATATTAATATATTATAACTCATAATATATTAATAAACATATGTGTATAACTCTCATAAAATTATCCATAATAGTTTGGATGAGATGCAACCGAAATGGACCATGCCGGTCGGGTCAAGTATATACCAAATAAGTTATGGACTTAGACACCTTATCCAACAGACTCCCACTTGGATAAGTCTAATAACTATATTTGCCTATAACTTCTGGAACCAACCATCAATCGTAGCTCTCGAAAACTCCCTCGAACAATGAAGACTCTGTCGAACTATGAAGCGCCATTTTAGATAAGTGATCACACAATCCTCTGTTCTCATGATATCAGCCGGACAAACACATGGAACTATGTCTTGCTTATTGTCTAGCAGTTGTTTCTCGATTTTCCGATTTGTTTGACAAAGAACTTCACTGAACACATCGGTTTAGTTCTGACCAGGCCTGGTACATGGGTCAACACAAAATCATCGAGGGGCCCAGATATCGCTTCTATTTCTAGAAGGAACAGATAAACTTCGACCGATATGCTTGTTCTACTACTTATTGAATTGTACACAAAGGCACGTTTTATAACATCAAGTTACTGATGTGTTTACGTGCAATCAATGCACAACCAACTCATAGGTAACAACTCATATCTCTAGGTTTGAAGATTTATTTGATGTTATCGTCTCACGACCACTCGAGATAAATTCCATGAAGTGATACAAGTGAGCGTGGGTTTATACCAATACTCATAACTTATGAGTACTCATGAATGTTGCAGCAACCATTGCCATGTCTAAACACCTTTAAGGCATCTACAAACCCAATTCATGACAATCTTGATTCATACCTACTTCCGACGTATGATCGATTGTGGAGGTTTGAATAAATTAATTATTCTGGAAGTCAAAACATGCAAAACTGAAACAATAGTAAATAATTGACAATGATAGTAACACTTTACTCATAAATAAATCACAAATTTTATTCATCATCAAACGTCGATTACATTTTACAAGTTTCAGGAAAACTATCTAATCTGCAAAACTAATATCGTCCCTCAGCCCGATGCGTCTCGCATGCTGAAAATGCTTAACCCTCGTCAGTCCCTTCGTAAGGGGATCTGCAGGATTCTCATCCGACGATATCCTCCTTGTCACAAGGAGTCCTTCTTCAATCTTGTGTCTTATGAAGTGATATTTTCTGTCAATGTGTCTGGATCTGCCATGATCTCTTGGTTCCTTGGCTAAGGTAACCGCACCATTGTTGTCACAGAAAATCTCTATAGGTTCCTTAATAGCTGGTACAACTCCAAGGTCTCCGATGAAGTTCTTTAGCCATATCGCCTCCTTTGCTGCTTCACTCGCTGCTATATACTCTGATTCACAAGTCGAATCAGCCACCGTCTCCTGCTTGGAACTCTTCCAAGAAATTGCCCCTCCATTTAAGGTAAAGATCCAGCCCGACTGAGAGCGGAAATTATCCCTATCAGTCTGAAAATCAGCATCACTATACCCTAATACTCTCAAGTCATCACTGCCACCAAGGATAAGGATCCAATCCTTAGTACTCTGCAGGTACTTGAGAATGTTCTTTACCGCTGTCCAATGAGCCTTGCCAGGGTTCCCCTGATACCTGCTGACCATGCTCAAAGCAAATGCCACATCAGGACGGGTACAAGTCATAGCATACATGATCGAGCCAACTGCGGAAGCATATGGTAATTGGCTCATCTCAGCTATGTCTACCTCTGTACTCGGACTCTGAGTCTTACTCAGTTTGGTATTGCTTTGGATCGGTAAATCTCCTTTCTTGGAATTCTCCATGTTGAACCTTTTCAACACCTTATCCAAGTAGATACTCTGACTAAGTCCAATTAGTCTTCTACTCCTTTCTCTTAATATCCTTATCCCTAGGATATAGGTAGCCTCCCCTAGGTCCTTCATAGCAAAGCACTTCCCAAGCCAGGACTTAACCTCCTGCAAGGTTGGGATGTCATTTCCTATGAGTAGTATGTCATCCACATACAGTACCAAGAAGCTAACTATGCTCCCACTAGCTCTGACATACACGCAAGACTCATCTTCGCTTCTCGAGAAGCCAAACTCTTTTACCTTCTTATCAAAACAAAGATTCCAGCTACGAGATGCTTGTTTTAATCCATAAATGGATTTATCAAGCTTGCATACTCTATTAGGGTATTCTGCACTGACAAAACCCTCTGGCTGATTCATGTACACATCCTCAGCCAACTTTCCGTTAAGAAAAGCGGTTTTGACATCCATTTGCCATATTTCATAATCATGAAATGCTGCAATGGCTAACATAATCCTAATAGACTTAATCTTTGCTACCGGCGAGAAGGTTTCATCATAATCAATACCTTGAGTTTGAGTAAAACCCTTCGCAACCAGTCGAGCCTTATAAGTATGCACTTTTCCTTCCATGTCTGTCTTCTTCTTGAAGATCCATTTGCACCCGACTGTTTTACGTCCTGGTTCATGGTCAACCAAGTTCCAAACTTGATTGTCATACATGGACTGTATCTCGTTGTCCATAGCCTCCTTCCATTTAGCAGACTTCGGGCCTGCCATGGCTTCCTTAACACTACTGGGTTCATCCAAATTTACCAGTGTACTATCACTAATAAACGTATCACCTTCCGTAGTAATATGAAAACCATAATAAAACGAAGGTGTGTTCCTAACCCGTGTGGAACGCCTCGGAGGTACAGACTCGTCAGCTGGATCAACAGGAGTTTCCTCCTCAGGTTGATTGCTAGTGTCTGAGGTTCCTTCACCACCAATTGATTCTTGAATTTCTTCAAGATCAATCTGCCTCCCACTGTCTCCTTGGCTTATAAATTCTTTCTCGCGAAAGATCCCTCTTCGTGCTACAAAGACCACATTCTCATTGGGTCTGTAGAAGAGGTAACCGAAGGATTTCTGTGGGTAGCCGATGAAAATACACCTTTCACTTCGGGGTTCAAGCTTATCATGAGTTTCACGCCTCATGAAAGCTTCGCAACCCTAAATTTTGATGTGGACCAAATTGGGAACCTTCCCAGTCCACATCTCATGAGGTGTTTTGGTAACCTTCTTTGTAGGGACTAGATTAAGGATATGGGCGGCAGTCTCTAAGGCATACCCCCAAAAAGATATTGGTAACGAAACTCGACTCATCATAGAGCGAACCATGTCCAACAAAGTTCGATTACACCTCTCAGCTACACCATTCAGCTGTGGTGTCCTGGGAGGAGTCAATTGTGAGACAATCCCACACTCCTTAAGATAGTCAAGGAACTCGGTGCTAAGATACTCACCACCTCGATCGGATCGAAGCATCTTAATGTTCCTGCCCAATTGATTTTCTACTTCCTGTTTGAATTCCTTAAACCTTTCAAAGGTTTTTGACTTATGTTTGATTAAGTAGACATACCCATATCTACTAAAATCATCAATAAAAGTCACATAATACCGATTAGCATCCCTTGTGGCGGTTTTGAATGGCCCACATACATCAGTATGTATTAGGTCCAACAAACCTTCACCCCTCTCACAAGTTCCAGTGAAGGGTGATTTTGTTATCTTTCCAAGTAGACAAGATTCACAACTATCATCCGATTTAAGGTCAAATGATTCCAAGACTCCACTCTTTTAGAGTTGGCCTATGCGTTTCTTGTTTACATGTCCAAGATGACAATGCCACAATGATGCTTTATCTAGGCTAGTAGAAGAATCAATATGCAACACATTATTTCATAAGTTGTCTACAATCGACACAGTTTCATACACACCATCACAAGGTAATGCTTTAAAATAAAACACATTTTTAAAGAAAGCATTAATACCACCACATTCATTATCAAACGAAAAGGTAAAACCTTGTTTGTACAAATCATGAAAAGAAATAATATTCCTCGCCATTTCAGACGAGTACACACATTTATTCAAATCTAATTTTAACCCATTATTAAGCAACAAAGTATAAACTCCAATCTTGGAAACAGGTGAAGCCTTCCTATTCCCCATGATTAAGTTTATCTTTCCGTGCTCCACATCCTCACTTCTTCTTAGGCCCTGCAAATCATAACATATGTGAATACCACATCCTGTATCAAGCACCCAAGAGTTAGAATATGTTGAGTAATTAGACAATATGGTGTAAATACCGGCATGGGTGGGTTTCACTTTCCCATCCTTTAGATCCTGCAAGTACTTAGGGAAGTTTCGCTTCCAGTGTGCCTTTTCATGGCAATAAAAGCATTCAGCATCCTTGGGAATGGCAGAAGGAGTGGCAGAACCGCCCTTGGTATTTGATGAGGAGCCTTCAAGAGACTTTCCCTTGGTACCCTTCGAAGGGTGCTTCCTCTTCTTCCCTTTGCCTTGCCCAATAGCTAAAACAGGGGTAGATGTTGGAGTAGGAGTAGTAGAGGTAACAACCGCCTTACCCTCAAGACCGGATTCCTCGGTTTTCAAGAGTCCTTGAAGCTTGCTGAGGGTAACTTCCTCCTTGTTCATATGATATGTCATTCGAAAATGATCATAACAAGAAGGCAAGGAGTGCAAAATGATGTCAATTGCCAACTCCTCAGGGATGTTAACATTCAGCTTTAGCAAACGGTCCACATACCTTTGCATCTTTTGCATGTGGCCCGTGACGGATTCACCGTCCTTCATGCGGGTAGTTATTATGGAGGAGATTATTTCATACCGCTCCTGACGAGCACTCTGATGGTACCTTTCCATCAGGTCTTGGTGCATCTCAAAAGGGTAGAAATCTTCATACGACTTTTGGAGCTCGGCTGTCATCGTGGCCATCATGATACATGTCACCTTAGTAGCATCTCTCTCATGAGTCCTGAATTCAGCGATCTCCTCAGGAGTAGCAGTAGACTCATCAAGTTCTTTTAACTCCTTATCGAGGACATATTCCTTGTCCTCATAACGAGTAACCATCCTGATGTTCCTAATCCAATCCATGAAGTTGGAACCATCAAAGATGACCCTCCCACAAAGATTCATGAGAGAGAAAGAAACAGTTGGGTTAGAGCCCGAAGCATTAGTGTTGGAAGACATCTGAAAAGAGAGTAAGTTTAGATTAGATATATAGAATCCTTAATAAGACACCCAAATGTAATATTAAGGCTAGGATCCAATCACAATATATTACACTTAGAAGAGGGATGCCGTAATCTAAGTAATAATATATTTGAAAGGTAGGTGAATGACGATTCACCAATTTCCACCATGAAAACGAAATGATTTATTAGGTTTAATTGGATTTGAAATTTCTAGATTCTTTTAAGATTCATTGAACTTTTCAATGGCATGTTTCAATCTCGATTGTGCCCTTCAAGTTTTGTGACTGGGATGCCGAGGTTCACAAAACAAGGTGTGAATAACCATGCTAATTCACTTGGTACTCTTAATATTATCACCTAATCAATGTGCCGGTTAACCACACACGCTCCATTGATCTATGACAAACATTAAGTCACCCTTCGTGATCCTTACTAGTCCTAGTTAGTGTGCCGGTTAACCACACACGCTCCACCAACGACTTGGTAAGGTACAAAGTGTGAATTCCATGGACTAGCACCATGTTCACATTTTCCTAAAATAACTAAGATTGGGAATTAAAAGAGTTTAGTTATTTTATAATATTCATTATACTTTTAATGAGGATTTAAAGTCATTGTTCTACCCGTTCGGCTAACGATCCTCCACCGATCAAGCAAACGGTGGGTGAGAGTATACACCCATTAAGTCGCCATTTTATAGGCAACAACCTTATACCCACCTTATAGACCGGCTTCGTGAATGAGGCCTACTAACAGTAAAACGACTTATTCTTATACATATATATATATATATATATATATATATATATATATATATATATATATATATATATAATAATTAACCATTAATGTTATAAATAGTATAAGGGTTGAATTTTAACTATTAAAACTCTAAGGGTTGGAATTAAAGTTTATTAAAGTGTGTGAAACTTTACAAATTCCAAAACTTGAGGGCAAGTTTTGTAACTTTGCAAAACTCTTCATTTCATAACTTATGAATTAAAGGTTCATAAAAATAAAGACTCTTCATTTTCATGTAACTTATGTGTTTTAAGTGTGTGTTAAATAAAAGTGACCTTTGGTAATCCATAACTTGAGGACAAATTATGGACTCCATTAAAACACATAAATGATAAAGAATTAATCCTAAACAATTCAGCAAATAATTCCTATCATTTTCTAAATTCATAAGAACATGAACATGATCATCAAAAATTCAAGAATTATATGAACACATAAAATCATGGAATTTTGATATATGCTATTGTAAATGGATTAGAACAACCATTACACCAACTAAAATAAGTTTTATAACACCAAAACAATTTAGGGTAATGTTTCTAGTCCATTTCCAGCAGCAAAAGTCGAGAATCTGCACTCTTTCGATCCTACTCGTCGAGTGCATGAACCGACTCGTCGAGTAGGTTGAAGTTTGCCTTGGACTCGTCGAGTCCCCCCAATGGACTCAGCGAGTCCACCATGCAGACAACAACGATTTTGACTTTTTTCACTATTTTGCATCAAGTATCAAACAAGCAAGCCTAGGCTCTGATACCATTGTTGGGTTTTGAGCAATCTAACACTTCCTAAGTGTGCATGCAACCCTAATAAACCTTGGATCTATGTTTGTCTAAATACATGTAAAATAATAATTTTCCAAGGTTTATAACCTATCTAACATGGCATGGGGAACATTTCAACATAAAAGAGTTAGAAGAGATTACATACCTTTTGGTGAGTTTGGTTCTAAGGAGTTTGAGGGCCAAGCACCAATAGTGTGAATGCCTCAAATGGAATCACAAACACCACAAACTCTTGGAAAACTTTGAGAGAGTATACACCTTGTATAAAATCGGCCACACACATGCACACACACACTAGTTCACTAGTTTTCTCTCTTAGGCTCCATTTCATGCTCCATAAGCATGCTTATATAGTGTGCATGGTTAGGGTGAAACCCTAAATGGTTAGGGTGAAACCCTAATAACCCATGTCTTTTCCTTTCCAAGGATCCATGGGTTAAAAGCTCCATGGATCATCCATGGACTTCCACATAAGCCTAGCCCATTAACAAATGAGTATTAGCCCACACTATATAAAACAAATAGACCATAATTTAATTAGTCTTCCTTTTAATCTCTAAATTAATTCATAATTAATTTAAGACTAAAACTAATTAAATAACGTAACTTCATATTAATATATTATAACTCATAATATATTAATAAACATATGTGTATAACTCTCATAAAATTATCCATAATAGTTTGGATGAGATGCAACCGAAATGGACCATGCCGGTCAGGTCAAGTATATACCAAATAAGTTATGGACTTAGACACCTTATCCAACATTTTACACTATATTTTACACTGTATGCTGGAAACCCATCTCAGAGTCACACTGTTTTTGGACCTTGCTAGCTGTATCTTTCATTTGATACTGTATGGGGTCTGTATTCTCTGTTTTAGACCTTACTAGTTGTATCTTTCATGTGATACTGTCTGGGGTCTGTAATCTCTGTTTTTAGACCTTGCTAGCTATACCTTTCATTTGGTACCGTCTGGGGTCTGTATCTCCCTTTGATTAGACTGAGCCAGGCGTATCGTTTGTTCGATACTCTCCTGGAGCCTATGATTCCTTTTACCTTAGTCAGCAGTCTTCATTGCTGAGGCATATGTTATTTCCCTGATTTCTCTTTCTTTCTTTAAGAATCAAATTCTGTATTTTGATAATGATAGCGATTAAGGGAATACTACTTTTTACCACATAACTCCGTCCAGTCTTGGTAGAATACTGCTTTTATTAAAGAAAATATAGGATTTTCTGGAAAAGACACTAATTTAATGGATACTCTAAAACTACCACTTTTATTAAAGTTATTTGAATAAAATGACACTAAATACTTATGAACTCACCAACATTTGTAAAAATGCTGATACTTGCTTTTCAAATAACTTGTATTCTCAGATCAGCATTAGACAGGTACATCCCCGGAGCTTTTGACGAAGACAGTTTAGTACCAAGCTGCACCTATATTATTACTTGTATTATTTTGATGTATTTTAATGTAAACCATGTAAAACTATTACTATTAATGGCAATGGTTGTTGTACTTTGATTACTATAATGCATGTGTTGTGATACTTGACATGACTTTATCCACCCCAGAACGTTTCCGCCGTTCCGGTTTTGGGGTGTGACAAGCCAGAAAAATATACTTTTGTGAATTTGTATCATTAAGGCTATAGGAAGTGGTAGCATGTTTAACACATGCTTAGCACCTTGACACATCATATTTTCCCTGCCATCTAAGCTTCATATACCTTTGGATTTTAGAAAAAGAAAATAAGAAAAATATCACATGAAAAAGAGCCAATCCAATCTTTTGATATAAAAAAAAGATGAAAAAATAAAAACACAAAAGGGCAATAGCCAATCAGGATCCTTCTTTTCTTATGCAATTTCTCTTTCTTCTCGCTAACCAGGTAGCAAACTTACCATGGTAGTCTTGTAGCAAAGCTAAGGGGGTGGGCTGGTGAACTGATGGCATCTCTTGGCGAGCTGGAGGCGAGGGCCACTCCCTCCAGCCTAAGTGGAACACAACCTCAGATATCTCAAAAAGTGACTTCAAATCTCATCATTCATCTAATTTTTTTTGTTAGCGTGTTGCCTAATGATTTGTACAATGATCTCATTGCGTTTATATTTTAGATAAAAATTAACCGTTAACATAAAACATACTTGTTATCTTTATCAATATTTATTACCTCGGATATCTCAAAAAGTGACTTCAAATCACATCATTCATCGAATTTTTTTGTTAACGTGTTGCCCAATAATTTGTACAAGACAAAACTTAAAAATTGGTCCCTGTGGTTTCCGAAAATATCAAGTCACAAATGGTCCCTGTGGTTTCAAAACTTTTAACAAATGGTTCTTTTCGTTAACTCCGTTAGCTTTTAGCCGTTAAGTGAAGGATATTTATATCATTTCACTACCATAGTGATCATTTATGAAGATTTGTCTTATTTAAAAAAATAATTATTTAATATTAAATGGTCCCACCTCTCTCTCTCTCTCTCTCTCGCTCTCTCTCTCTAGAGAGAGAGAGGATGAAGAATCAAAGGGAAAAAAACCCAAATCTGCACTCTTTCTCCTTCAACCCTTACCTACCGGTGGAGAAGCACTACCATCGACACTACAATTTTCAGACCACCAACCACCGCCACTGCTGTTCTGTCTCTCTCACAATTCTACCCGATATAAGCCTCAACATCATCTAAAAGATGTCGTACTCTTGCAAGATCTTCAACACCAAGAAGGTCACCAAGAAGGTACGATGATAAAACCCACCACTGATCCATAACTTACTCGAGTAAACTCATTCTCACCACCATTGCTGGAATTGAAATAGAAATGTTCTTGATTTTCCGACCCTAGATTGGTCTTCTTTCTCCGAATCCTTATTCCTAGAGTTCACGAACTGCGTCACGTCGAAACTCGCCGGAATATACGATAAGTTGCTCCTATTAGAAAAATTAAAATAGCCTCCCTCACCCATCACCCTCACGTTCTCTATTTCTCCGATACCACTAATATTGGAGCAAAATCACCATAATTTGACCTAAATTGGTAAGCCCAAATCAAAATCTAAAATTGTGACCTAGATTCAAGCTCTGCCTATAACTCATGAAATCGATTATGCCTCCATCAATTTCATCAAGTACCAATAAAAAACTTTAAGGCTTAATTTATTTCACCAACTTGGGATCTTCCTCCATCGATTTCATTGGGAACAAATCGTTTGATTTTGATGGTACTGTTGTGGTAGCTGACACGAAGAGGTATCTGAAAGGAGGAGGCGATCGTCGATGTTCAGATGTTGGCCAAAGCTTAGTGTTTACCGCAACTCATAAAGAGCTAGACGAGGAGTTCATAAATGAAATCGATGAAGCTGGTGATGGTAGAGAGAAACAACTACATAGAGAGAAATCAATGTAGTAGAGGGACATCGAAGGGAGAAGAAGGAGTACAGACAAGAGAGAGGCGACGTAGGTAGAGTAAATGAAGATCCATGGGTTTTTCAGTGGGTCCTGGTCGTGTTTCTGATGGCTCCAGTAGTGGCTCCGATGATACTGAGTTGAGGTCTAAATTTAGGGCGATGGCTCCGACGTTGGGATCGATTACACGTATGGTTATGGGAGGTTGTTCAAGGAGAAAATCATGCGAATAACAAGATATGGATCTTGTTTGATACCGATCTTCTTTTTTTCTTGTTATACATAAGCTTTAGAGTAAAGAAATGGTTAATATTAAATAATTAGTTTTTTTTAAACAAGACAAATCTTCATAAATGGTCCCTGTGGCATTGAAATGATAGAAATACCCTTCACTTAACGGCAAAAAACTAACGGAGTGAACCGGAATGACCAAATGTTAAAAGTTTTGAAATCATAGGGACCATCTGTGAGGTTTTTGGAACTTAGGGACTAAACTTGATATTTTCGAAAACCACATGGACCATTTTTGAAGTTTTGTCTTTGTATAATGATCTCATTTGCGCCGTTAACATAAAACATATTGTTATCTTTATCAATATTTATTTTTATGTAATTATATTGAATCATTATATTATATTATTTATAAAATATAAATGCAATTATCTACTACTGTGGTTAAGATTATTTCTTGCATGAGTTAAATACCTAATATTCACATCTATACATAATTATGTTTGTATTTAACCCATATAAAATGGCTAAATGTTTTATGCTAAAAAAACCGGATTAAAACACTAAACTTTTACATACTTGCTCTTTATTTATTCTTTGCTCTTTATTTATTCTTTCAACTCGATTAACTTTATTATAAAAAATGTTTGATTGAATATACATATAAAAAACCACTTAGTCTCATTAAGACATATTCATAGTCTAACTAAGAAATTATAGACATATCATTATTTCTCCAATCATTTTATTAATAGAAAACTCAATAGAAAAAAACCCTATTTAAAAAAAAGGCCCAAGGGTATTATGATATTTACAGAAAAAACCCATTTATATTTGGGCCTATTTAATGGGTTGTGTTAGTTGGGCCATATTACATTTTAAGCAATTATGACAAATCAGGACATGAGGCCTCGTAGATTCAGGCAGAAAGAAATAGCTCAGGACAACGGTCATAAAGACCATTTAGAACCCTAAAAGCTTTCCACTTCCAATCTTCCATGATCTTCCCAAAATTGCTGTGGATTTCTGTCTAAAACGAGAATAATGAAGCATTGGAAGATGCAATCACGAAGTCTTCTTCTCCACCTTCTCAATTTATCGATTCTATACGGACTCGGTTTAGTTCATTCGCTGTCTACGATCTGTGAATTCAGTATTACCCAGGAGAACAAGTTCTATAGTTATAGCTTGGCTTCCCCTTCCGAAACATTCCCTCATGGCGTTCTTAGCGAAGACGGGTACTTCTTCCCTCCGTACATACACCTTCACATGTTTCCGTAGAGTTGTCATTCAATGTGATTCATATGCTTGATTTTAGGATTAAGCTATAGAGCATTGGAAATGTGCATTCTCTCATTAACTGACATGTATAGTCTTAGATGATTCAAGTTTGGATATGGTTAAGTGATAGTGGAAAATTAGGTGGCAAGAGTTAGGTGATTAATTAATTTGATTGCTTAGGCGGCTAAAAACAGAGCATAGTTAGGGATGAATGCTTAGATAAATTGATTTCTTGGTATAAATCTTTCATGTAAAACATAAATAATGACATAGAACAATCGGCTAACAATATCTTCAATTAATTTGCATCAGATATTACAAGGTGTCATCTAATGGAACGGTGGTTTGGTTTCAGGTTGTCTCTAACAGGTTACAGTTTATTTCATTATTCACCATTGAATTTTCCTTTTCCTTTCCCCTTTCTTTTGCAAATTACAGCAAATTCCACAAACATACTTATCTTTGATTTCACGTGGGTATTGCTGTTTAAGTTTTTCCTTTTGCTTCATTGAAGTTTAAGTCGATCTAAAAAGTTGTAGGGAGAAGTCCTAAAAGTGAATATTTTTTAAGTGGACACAGTTATTATATTATATTACATGTTTGCCATCAGCCATGCTACTCTAAGCTGACATCTTATCTTTCTTCTTTCCTTTGTGGGGGCAGCTTTGTGATGGAATGATTTTCAACCATGATCCCCCAAGATGTTTTGATTGCTGGGTGAGTCTCTTCTGCTACAGTTATTAACGATATGAATGAAAGATCTTATTCTTGTTATGAGGAAAATATTTAAATCATTAGAATCCTATAATTTTGGACATGATGATTGGAATTTCATTTTTATAGGATTGTGGGGGAACATCTCGATGTGGGATGGGGTGCAGTGCGCTTATGTCCGAGATCAAATTAGGTAATATTCTTGAGGAAACTTTTATAAAATATATTATTAATTTGTTTTTTTTTATCATCATCATCTAATTATAATTAACATCTTTGAGTTTGTAACAATTTATAAAAGTTGCTTCTAAAACATATGCAGGTTATCCTGTATGCACTAGTATTGGGCGCACCCAAACCATCACCACCGATCTCATTGGTAATTTTTTTTTTTTTTTGTAAGTAAAGTAATTTCTGACGTTTATATCAACTATCTTGGGGTTATAAAAATGGCAGATAAAGAGAATCCAGACAGGGGTATAGTTGTAAAAACGTGGCACCAAGGATCAGAAAGGAATTGTTCGCTTTCTGTTTCTGTTATCTGTGATTCAAAGCAAGTTCAAGTGAGAAAATGTTTTCTTTTTCCTTTTTTTTTCATTCTTATTTTTCTAAATAACAACTAAAATTATTCTATTCTGTTTCAGGGACCTAAGACACTTGAGAGAGTCGGGGTTTGTAACTTTGTGAGTAAATTACATTTTTGGTCCTAAGTTTACCTGATTTTAATACTTTTGGTCCCTGTTCCAAGTAAATGACTAAATTACCCTTTTTCTGTAGGTTACACAAATAACACATCCAGCTGGCTGTGCCAATGTTTTGTCCGCCCCTGGCAGTGGATTGGGATGGTTTGGCACACTCTTAATCATGTAATAATCATCAAACCATAAACTTGTCGACAAATACCCATATTGCCCTTTTCTGAATATTCTTTTTTTTCTTCAGACTTTTGTGTCTTTTTGGAGCTTATTTTATAGCTGGAGCTGCTTATCGCTACTTTTATCTCGGCATCCGTGGTATAGATGTAAGTTTCCGGAACCTTCCGGAAGAAAAAAAACAGATGTCTTAGTTGTAGATTGTCGTTTGATTTGCTATTTATTTATTTTAAATTTTTTTTTTTTTTCAGATTATTCCGAACTTGGAATTTTGGGCCAGCTTGCCGCATAGAATTCGGGTATACATATTTGATTTTCAATATAAATTTAATTCAAAAGTTTATATTTTTGTATGTTATTAATTGTTTTATAATGTTTTTACAGAATTCATATATGTCATTGGTTCGGAAATTTAGAGGTCCATCTCAAAGTTACAGGAGTTCATACTCTCCCGTTGACTTTTGACTTTTCAAATATTGTTGGAGGTAATTTATACACTAACAAAAGCAGAAACAACAATCGTTAAACTCAATTTAGATGCTGAGCTGTACAATGCGGTTTTTGCTATATCCCAAGTTTTGAATTCAAGTCCTTATTTTTTTGTATTTTTGGGTATTGTGGTCATGGTCAGTTGAGAGGATGCAATTTAGTGTAAACGAGTCTGAATTTTTTTTTTTTTTAATTAATGTATTATTCAGGGTGTTTGGATATGTATTTTAGAATTGATTATATGATGTTGAATAATTGGAATAAGATAAGTGTTGCAGATTAACTTCTAACTATTTATTATTGATAACTGTTTTTTAATAGTTTAGAACAATTATCATATATAATTACAAACAAATTTTATTCTAATAGTGTTAATAAAATCAAAGAATATGGATGAAAAATTTATATATAATCTACATGGAATTGGATTTTTAACATCCGATAGTATTACAGGATCCTACTTTTGTGCACCTCTAATCCAAACTACACATAATTCCTCATTGATTCTGTCAATGACAAGTAATAGCTCAAGTTAATCAAATATGATTGAGTAATAAGAGACAAAACACGCACACATATATAAGATGGGTTGGTTTAGGTTGACTCTAACATGTTACACTTTATTTCTTTATTTGCCATTGAATTTTCATTTTTCTTTTTTGCAAACTACCACAAATTCCACAAACTTGTTTGTGATTGATTGATTTCACGTGGATATTGTTGATTTAGTTTTTCCTTTTGCTTCATTAAAGTTTAAGTTGATCTAAAGTTGCAGGGAGAAGTCTTGAAAGTGAAAAATTTTCTGTTACGTTACATGTGTGCCATCAATCATGATACTGTAATTTGACATTTTATTTTTTTCTTTTATATGTGGGGACAACTTTGTGATGAAATGCTTTACAACCATGACCTGATAAGATGCTTTGATTGTTGGGTGAGTTTCTATTACACTTACGTAAGCTTATATTTTTTTTTTGAATCTCATGCACTTGAAACCTTATTTTTTATCTTTCTCAAACCACATTCATTTGAAATCTTATTTTTTAACTAATGCAACTCAAAAGTTTTCTTAATTATGATTTAACGCTCAAAAGTTTTTTAACATATATTAAGTTTAATTAGCATTTAGTGAAAAGTTACTATAAAAATACCAATCTTTTGTGTCTTTTGTGTTATATAAAATCTTACATGTAAGAAGAATTTGAAGATATTGTGATTCAAAAGTTTTCATATAGTTGAAGCATTTACGATCCAAATATGATTATTTGAAGAAATGGGTTATCTCGCATCGATGGTAATTGTAATATGATTTTTTCTTTTAACCAAAACAAATGAAGTTTTTCTATTATTTCTTTATATTAAGTTTCTCATTTAATCTTTATATGTGATTTTTCTTTTTCAAGAAAAAATATTTTGATTGCAGGTTAGTGAAAAATTATTATCAAATTTCCATGGTTGAATGGTGTTAAATGAAGAAAAAAGATTCATAAAATGGATATGGGTTTTTTTGCTTTAGCAAACTTGACGAATGTTAGTTTTTTCTTTTGATTTAAATGTATATTTATTTAACATCTTTATTTATATATTCAACCACTCAATGCTTTTATTTATTTGATTGAAGTTTTTTCTATTTTGATTATGTTAATCTTATATTATTTTTTTATTGGTTATCCTACACAACATATTTAAAAGATAATATTTAAATGATAACATAATTTTGAACATTTGATATCTAATTATGATAGACTTATCATCATATGTTCTTCATATGAAAGTAATTTATCTATATTATTACGACAATAATTATATATAACATTTACGAATATATATATATATATATATATATATATATATATATATATATATATATATATATATATATATATAATACAAATGTTATAATATATGTTTTTTCTATTTTTATGTTACTAAAAGTTGCAGTTCATATTTTTGTTCATACGTTTTGTTACCCGTTATATTATCGTTCATTTGATATATAATTTACACAATTTTAAATGGTTTATAAAATTATCAAATAATTGTATATATCACACTGACTTAAAAATTAAACTATAATGTTTAATAAAACTAATATATTAACTATATGCATGCTTTACTACTAACATTTTGTTTCAAAGTAGAAATATTAAATAATAATTTGGTAAAATTTATTATTTTAACTATATAATTCTATCATCGCGCAACTCACAGGGATTCTGAGGTACTATTATTTGAATGAAATGTCTCATAATACCCACAAAACCTTATTCTGCCCTAAAAATTAATTATGGCAAAACAAAATCCATATCAGAATTCTAAGGTTTTTTTTTTTTGTGTGTGCGTGTGTGTCCGATAAGTGTAGGGGTGACAATTTATGACACGACACGACAAAAATACCCGGTACGAAACGAAATTGGGACGAAACTAAAATTTGAATTCGTGTTCATGTCAGCTGTAAAAAACACGATGTCGTGTCGTGTCATGTTCGTGTTTAAAATTCGACACGAAACTAACATGATTTAGCAAATTTTTATCATATTTTTCGTGTCTGTCATGTTTATCGTGTTATATTTGATAAATTATTCATTAAATAAACTAGTTTTTAGTATATGTAATATTTGTCGTGTCGTGTTGTGTTTGTCGTTTTTTAATTCGTTGTTTTCGTGTTAGTTAAGAAAAACACGACATCATGTCATATCGTGTTCGTGTTACAAAAAACTTTGTCGTATCGTGTCGTGTCAGACAGAAACACGAAACGATAGCACGATTTGCCACCCCTAGATAAGTGCATTAAAGAATTGATTATAAACAAGGCTATACTTAATGGTTGAAGTTTAATTAAGCTTCTTGGACCACTTATGGTGAATTGTTGACATTTGACACATTAAATGATAGGGCAAATGACATATTAACCCAACAAACTTGTAATGTTTGTTTTAAAAGGTCACTTAATTTTTTTTTTGTACTTTAAGTGAACAAGGTAGATTTTCATTGGTTTAAAACGTCCTTATTGAAAAAATGCCTTGGTAACTTGGTTACCCCTTTTTGTCATCAAGAGAGTGCCACATATTTGCATATAAGTCGTTAAAAAAAGTGACACATATTTGCCTAGTCATTAAAAGAATTGCCACATATATATAAGAAAATTAACCCAAACGCTAAAGCTTCATCACCAACAACATCATTGCTACAACTAGCTTTTATAGGATTTATCATACAGTTGAACCAGAACAACGTGATTCATTTTTTGACTTTTTCCTTTATTTACCTTTCTTTTTATTTTTGATTGATATGGAAATAGATATAGGAAACTGGGGTGAAACCATTGTTAAGAAAAGGAAATAGAATCATAGATGACTCCAATAATGGAGTTGAAGAAATTAAAGGGGAAATCATATATGAAGAAGCTTTGGAGATACGATTCATATGTATACATAGACTCCCTCAAGAAAAGCCATCAAACTCCATGAATCCATCTGCAACAAGGTAGTTGAAGGTGTTTACAACCCTTAGTGCATCTTATACAAGACTCATATGCATCTTTTCCCTTGTGAAGAACAAATCAAACCTAATTCCAGATGTGACACTGTGCAATGATTTCAAACCCAAATTCCTCCTTTAATGACCACCGCCAACCTCTCAAGCCCTTGTTGAATCGTTGGAACTCAAACCCAAATACTAAATCACCGAATAAAAATTGTAACATCCCGATCCGACACGTGTCATAATATTGTCCGCTTTGGGATTCCGGTATGAAAACTTCCCAGGGGGTCACCCATCCCTAGATTGCTCTTGCCCGGACACGCTTAACTGCAGAGTTCTTATGAGATTTGCTGCCCTCACGACTTTAAAATGTGTTGTGACAAGGAAGGTATCACACCCTTATAACGAAATGTTTCGTTCTCCTTCCAAGCCAATGTGGGATGAGGTGCAACCCACCTTCACCCCCCCCCCCCCCCATTATAGGGTTCGACGTCCCCGTCGAACACATCGACACATGCCCCAACTTTGATACCATTTGTAACATCCCCATCCAACACGTATCACAATATTGCCTACTCTGGGCTCCTAACATGAAAACTTCCTAGGGGGGTCACCATCCATGGATTGCTCTTGTCTGTGCTTAACTGTAGAGTTCTTATGGGATCTGCCGCCCTCACAACTTTAAAACACGTTGTGACAAGGAAGATATTCAGACCCCTTATAAGGAAATGTTTCGTTCTCATTGCAAGCCGATGTGGGGTCAGGTAGTTTTTGGATATCTTTCTTGTCACAACGCGTTTTAAAGTCGTGAGGGCAACAAATCCCATAAGAACTCTGTAGTTAAGCGTGCCCGGACAAGAGCAATCCAAGGATGGTTGACCCCATGGGAAGTTTTCGTGCCGGGAGCCCAAAGCGGACAATATTGTGATACGTGCTGGATGAGGATGTTACAAAACCCCTAAATCTCTAAACCCAAACCCTAAATATTTTACTTATCTTATTTTGCTTCATGTTTTGGACTGTTGAATCCACATATCGAGTTCGATTTTGACTCCAGATATGGAGTTCGAAGACTTGTGATTTGTCTTGCAGATTTATGACTTTCATATATGTTTTTATACATCTAGATCTGGAATCATAAGGAAAGATTTCAAGGTCGTGGTGGTCGATGGAGATGGATGGTAGTCAATAGATGGTAGTGGTGTGGTGGACGATGTATGTGATCCATGGTGGTGTAGGTTAAGTGTTCTTTAAATGCTTTCAGATTAAAAAAATATCAATATAATGATTTATAATTATATTAAAAAAAACTTAAGTTCAAAATTAATATCCAGATGGACATTATTTGGCATTGAAACCTATGACAAAAGGTAAAGGGACAATTTCAACCGGTCATATTGTGCTTCGTTCCCTTAAAGTACCAAAAAAAATAATAATAATTGAGTGACCTTTTAAAACAAATGTGACAAGTTCGTTGGGTTAATATGACATTTGCCTTAAACGATAATATTAAATAAAGTAAAGTGTGTGTTTAGTCCCAAGCATTTGCCAATTATAACACCTTTAGTCCATATGTTTCATTTCTTGCAAACTGTTGTTATTTTGTTATCTTCAACCACTTATGTTTATTTTTATTTGTTGTGTTGGTATGCAGCTTTTCCAATTTGGTTTATGGGTTGCAGTTGGTCATTTTTGGTTGAAGACTCTCATTAAAGTTTCCAGAAAACTCTCTCATTTCAAACATATTTTAAGGGGTTCAATCGTACGATTTGAAAGATCAAAATCTCACACCTAGTTTTAATAGGCTATTAGGAGTGAAGGGTGGTGTTTTCCAACCTGACCACCTTCCACCTCACCGTTACGTCAACAACGCTCCTCCACCAACATCAGGAGAGTAGTTTTAACGCATGAGAGAGAGAGAGAGAGAGACAGAGAGATAAAGAGAGGGAAGTAGTCGGTTGTGATTAGAATGACATCCAACACGCCACCCTAGGGTGGTGTTAACGTGTACCAAGCGTAAAACGCACATATTTTGACGTCCGCTCCTGGTGAGCCTTATCATCTTCCTTTGCTTTTGGTGTGACTCTATTCAAGATCATGTATTATGTAAGGCTAAATGGTGTGGTGTCCTTTTTGTCTATCAAAATTTTGTGCCGCATAGACGCCACAAAATTTGGTGCCGCGTAGACTTGTGATTTGTCTTGCAGATTTATGACTTTCATATATGTTTTTAACATAACCAAATCATTAATACGTCTAAAAAGATACAATTTATCATCAACCATTCGTTTTGACTTAATGTATTTCTCATACACCAAGAGTAACCATTCTCTTGTAGATTGTTTAAAGACTTTAATTTACAAAATTAGGCATTGGATCAACACAAAGTTAGGCATTGTATTTCAGCAACAAACTTTTTCGATGAAACTGTAATGCAAATATAATTGTTAAGTTTGTAATGTTAAGTTTTATAATAAGAGATAAAAATTAGTTTCTTGAATTATGGTTTGCCAGTCTCCCAACATGGAGTACCATTAAAGTTTAATTTAAACTAACTTCACATCCTTTTTTTTAATTATCTCTTCTAACAGAGTTATCATTGCAAATTTCTAGCTTAGTATAGTTACATCAGCTTGCCTGCTGGTGTAAATACTAACTACAACTTTTTTTTGACAGTATTTCTACCGTCTTCTTACATATCATAAAAAGAAAAGATATTGAGTATTGAATGAATTTTTAAAAGCAATTAACAAGCATCATAGAGTCATCTACATAATACATGTAATTTTAAAACTAAAATGCATCATCTATAGAGCAGTAAAAAATATTAAAAAAAAAGTATGTAGATAAAAAAGTATTGATTATTTGATTAACAATGACAATCACCAAGGCTAGAAGATAATGGAAAACTCAAACACTCAAAAATTGGAAAACTGGAAAACACATACTGTTTCAGTCGCCCCTGATTTGAATGATCGTGATTTGAACAATCGAGAGAAGGAGGAATCGAAGTAGAAAGAATAACAGAAGGCATTGTTTTGTGGAAATTGAAACGTCCTTGTGGAATTGTTGATTGTGGCGTGCGTTTTCTATACTAAAAATCTAGAATTGGAGCCCTTTGGAATTCGGAGCCTTAAGCCCTTGCTTAGTTTGATATAAGTTAAGACTGACCCTGATTTCAACCTACGGGAATGTGACAAAAAAATAAACAAACTTACCAAACCCGAAATAGATTTCGATACAAGTCCATAAATGGATTCATTTGGTTAAAAATCGATGATAGTAAACATTTCAATGGTAAATGGAAAGAGAGATTTTTTTCTTAGTGTTCGGTGAATTTAGTGAAAATAAGGAAAATATACACATCATATAACCTTAGAATCCAAAATGGGTATATTTAAAAAATGATGGTATTTTTGGAAAATCACATAAAAGGTGGTAGTGTTCATTAATACTTTATAATCTTGTGGCCATTTTTGTAATTATTGTTAGAAAATATGTATCACAAAAGAGGATGTATCGAGAATCAGAGAATCAGGATCTTGTAAGCTCACTTTATGTATTGATATCTCTATCATATGCATGAGTTTCAAGAATTTCAATCCGGAAAAATCCTTGAGAGAAAATTTTGTTTTAGGTATAAAATTAAAAACAACGTTACTTCAGAGTATATGGAATGTTCAAGATATTATTAACGTTCCAAAAGATTTTTTTTAGTATATGTACTCATATATACATCCAAAAATAGGATAAAATTATGGTTTCCAACAGTTAAAAAACAAATTTTTGGAAATAATTATAATGCAAGTCGAGTTCTATGAAAGAATCGATAAGAAGTTGTTGGACAATATGGTTGGCACATGCAATTTGGGCTTCCATGCAACTTGGGATATCACCGGCTTCATCTACTCGACAATGCCTGAGCTGCCCCTCGATCCCCCTTTGATCAGTCAATGGGATCATCGCTAGGAGCAGTTCCCCTTGACCCCGCAAAGGGGTGCAACACCCTTGACCTATCCTTTAATTGTAAACTCGCTCTATATACAATGTAGATAATGGCAGAGCCAGTGTCAAAGTCCAATGGTAGCATAATTTTATTTTTTGGGTAATATAAAATAAGAAAAAAGATAAAAACCATAATTTCATTAGACATAACAAAGTAGCAAACTAGACATTTTAAAGTTGACCTTTTTGCCCTTTCATTTTTCGAAAACGAGTAATCACATTTTAGTCTTAACATTTTCAAATGTTTTATTTTCTACACTAGAAATCAAAGCATCATTCATAAATTCGTAACATATTCTATTATGCAAACCGGTTTTCAACAACGTCATTTTAGAAAAAAACATTTGTTAACGGTTGCGATTGTGACGATGAAACCAAAGTTAGCTTTAATAATCTATAAATCAAAAGAAAAGAACGATGTTTCTTTGTTTCCACCAACAAACGAGAGAGTTCCGTAATAAAAAGATTTCATAAAAAAAACTTGATTTCAAGTTACAATAACAAATAACAACTCACTATTAACAACAACAACTAACTATTAACCATAAGTCCCTAATTAAATAAACTTAATTGCTAGTTTCAAGCATTTCAATTAAATAAACAAATAATGGAAATTTAAAACAATCTAAACTAAAAATATGACCGAGAGTTGAGACTTAATGGTTTCAGTATATTAGGGGGTGGGGGGTCGCCGACAGAGAAGGTTGCATGTCGTTGCCATAAAAAATTCAGCAACAACAAAAAATTAACGTCAGCAGTGGACGGGGATGGGGGCAAGACTGATGTAGGAAGGATTTTTTCTATAATGTGTGTTGCTTTCCTTCATTTAATTTAGCGAACAAACATTATGGATTGGACATTTGGTTATTTATTTTAGGGAAATCTCAAGAAAAATCCTAAAATTTTAGTCTAATTTATGAAAAAGTCTCGAACTAATTTTTGTTTATAGAAAAGCATAGAATACTGGCTAAAACTTTGAAAAAACCCTTTTTGGCCGGTTTCGTAGATTTAACCGGTGTTCTGTCCTTTTTCGTTAGTTTGCTCAAAATATTAGGAAATACATTTATTGCTAATTTCTAGGAATAGAATGGTCGACTATGTGCTTCTCTATTGTTTGTTGACCACTTCAAAGTCTCCATGTTCTTCATATGTATCGTTGTGTGTGTCATAGTGAGAAGTACTCTGTTAGGCGTGATTAATACAAGAATTGATAATATTTATTAATACACAATCAATAAGTGTCTACTTGTTATTAGGCATGATGTTATATGATCACGTGTTATTAGAAATTATTATTAAACGAACATATAGATCTTTCCATATGTTTTTTAACCTAACTACTACCTAACCTCCAAACATTACCCAGTAATAACCATAAAATCACACACATCTATCGAAAGTGAAAAGTAAACTTTGAATGACAATTTATAATCACCCTTCACTTGTTTCCATATAAATTATCATTCATGGTTCACTTTTCACATTTTATAGATGTGTGTTAGTCGATGGTTGTTAACATGTAAGGTATAAATGTTGGTTGGTAGTTATATTAAACAATATAAGAGGAACACCAACATTAGAAGAATGTTAACTAAGTTCATCTCACCATCATACCCACAATAATGCATAGAAAGAACGTAGAGAGTTTGAGTGGTCAAGAAACAATAGAGAAGTACTTAGACCACCAATTTATTTCTAGAAATTAGTAACAAATGTATTTTTTTTTTATAATAAAAATATTTTTTATGTTTAGAAATGACTTGTTAATAATAATATTCATTAATTTCATGGTAATTTTCAAAAAAATCTCAATATTTTGGTTAATATGTAATTTTTGGAAAAGTCCCAAAATTTTGAGCAAACTAACGAAAAAGGACAGAATACCAGCAAAATCTGCGAAACCGATCGAAAAGGGTTTTTTCGAAGTTTCAACCGGTATTCTGTGCTTTTCTGTAAATAAATTTTAGTTTGGGATGTTTTCATAAATTAAACTAAAATTTTAGGATTTTTTTGGAGATTTCCTTTTATTTTATTTTATTAATTTGTGATTAATTAAGGGCTTAATTTTTTGGACTATCACCACATATTATGGGCTACTTTAAACATTTAGTTAAACTATTTTTGTGTTTGATTTATAAGTTAGGAGTAACCTATAATTTTTTCAAGAGGAACACGGTAACTAAAAAAAATCCGGAAAAAATATATACTACTGGACTCCGCCTATAAACGTACATCTGTATTAACTAACTTATATTAGATCATAGTTTAAATCTCACTAACACTCATGTAAATTCTAATTACGCCAAATGCATGTCCGTCCGGCGACACTTATTATCTCTTGTATAGTAAGTTAACGTCCAAACACCCTCTCGTTAAATTCAGAATGATATCTCAACGAATGGTGTGTTTTACCAATCGTTTTATTTGTGAAATATACGCTAGTACCAACTGTACGTCAACCAGCAATGTAACCACCCACTGTGTTATTTCTAGTAATTGTTGCTTTATATGGCAAATTATCCAATCTTTTACTTTTGAGTTTTGACATTTGAGAGAATTTACCAATCTTTTGGTTAATTAATCGACATTATATATTTATATGCATGCTGCATTGGATGTTAAAGCGAAGACTCATTTTTATATGACAAACCATACACATTTTCTTTCATGAGATTCTAATCCATAAGCTTCTGTGTCACGTTGAAGATTTAACTTAAAAAAACAAAACTTTTAAATTATCTAAAAAACACGCCGATGATCTAAAAAATTCCCAACTAAACACCCTAAAGAGATTACCACCGAACATACGCAAGAAATTATATCCAACGAAATTGATGTGATATTAACATAGTATATTGGAAAAAATAAAGTTGCAAATAGAAAATGGGTACCCATAGAAAATATATTATCCCCAAAAAGAAAAATAAAATGAGATATGCAATTCAAGCATCCATGATTGATGGGGCAAATGTCAACTCACCCCAACTGTTCCCTTTGTTAGCACCAAACATATGAAGTTGATATCTTACCTGAAAATCACCTAATACCCCTTTAACATTTTTTTGCGTGCATATAAATATATAATCTCTTTTCCGAAATTATAATGTGCACAAACTTTATAATAACCATAATAGTGTAAAATAAAATAACGTATTGTTAGTAACTCATTCAATACACATATTTTTAGTGCCATGAATGTTTATATTTTCATGTTGCAAATTGGAATACACAATATGTTTTTATCTCGAATTATGTATAATAAAATATGAGATGGCTTTGTCAAATCAGTTTCAACAAATTTGATTAGTTTACCATAAACATGTAAGTAAGCTTATAACTTCTAACTTATTTTTAGATTTGATTTTGAGGTTGATAGCAAAAATCTAACATAGTTATTATTGCACAAACTAATATAGCAATTAGCAAATCATCCAAAATGATATGTTTAAACATATTTGAGTTCATGATAATTATAAAACTGTTACAAGCAATACTTCACTCATTTCTAAATTAGTTTTTATATAATAATTCCTGAATTTTTATATTTTCTGTTGACTTTTAATTACCGACAATATATAGCCTTTAAAAATATAACGTATCAACTTACAACCATTTAAATAACTCAAAACTCACAACATGGCTTATTATTTTATTTATTTTTTCGAAAAATAGCTGTTGTAAATTTAAAACAGTAATCTTGTAAAAAACTGCATCGCATGCACTAAAACATAATTATGGTTTTATTAATTTTAATCTTGAAGTGGCATATTAATTAGTAATGATAAGTTGATAAAAAAAAGATAGAAAATGATTGATCATCCTCCACAAACAAACCTTAGCTTACAAGCCAAGATTCCATGATAGCTCTTCCCATTCAACCATAAACTTTACCCTCCATCTATGTTTCTTTAACTTGCTTACATTAATACTCCCAGCAAAAAAAAAAACATTTATTTGGTTTTTATTATATCTTCTCCATTTAATTATTGATACTTTTATTGTTAATTTATTATTCAGTTATTAAGTTTCAATCACATTTTGCTCGTTGTTTTTATTTTCTGACTAAATATGAATATTAATTTTGGATATATCTAATCAATTTCTATATTTTTCTAAAACAGCAGACCGTGGTTAGTGAACAAAAAGATAATCCAAATATTAGGTAAAGTGTTCAAATAATTAACTTTCATAATACAATGGTCAAACTTTAACTTTCGATTGAGTTAAAACGATTTAAGCATCCTTTTCTGCGTTTGTAAATTTTAGGAATAAAAGGGCAATCTGAAGATCGAAATTTGAAATAATGTTACTTTTTCAAAGTAAGAAATAGAATAATAAAACAATTAGAGGAGGGATGCATTGGTTCATTCACCATTCATTGTGTGTGACAAACAAGCTGGGATCATCATGAAAAAATTATTCAACTAATACAATTAATTAATTAGTTATTAAAACCAACTTATTTTACTATAATTTTAAAATTTAAGTTGACACCAAAAGGTTTAATAAAAATTTAACAAAAAATGTTTAGTCCACTCGCAACAATTTTAATATATATATATATATATATATATATATGGTTAGATTCATGTGAGACGGCCTAATTTTGTGAGACCGTGAGACACATTTTTTTTATTTTATTTTTTTTTAAAATTTTTTTTAGTTAATTCAAGTTCCGAAAATAATATTTAAAAAAAGAATTTTTTGATTTTTCCATTTATTTTGCATTTTAAAATTATTTTTAGAATATGTACAGTGTAATATTCTATTTAGAATATTTCACGTATTTTTCAAAAAAAATAGATTTTTTTAGTTAATTCAAGTTCCGAAAATAATATTTAAAATTTTTTTTTTAGATTTTTCCATTTATTTTGCATTTTAAAATTATTTTTTAGAATATGTCAGTGTAATATTCTATTTAGAAAATTTCACGTATTTTAAAGAAAAAAAGAAACAAGATTTTTTTTTAAATTAATTGAAGTTCCGAAAATAATATTTAAAAAAAGAATTTTTGGATTTTTCCATTTATTTTGCATTTTAAAATTATTTTTAGATTTGATTTCACGGTCTCACAAAATTAGAATGATTTCAAATGAACCTGAACATATATATATATAATTTAAAAACTCAATGTTTTTCGAGAATCTCAAAACTTTCTTGAAAAAAATAAACTACTTAATACATCTAGATGCTAAGACGTAAGGTCATTCCTTAAATTGTTATATATATATATATATATATATATATATATATATATATATATATATATATATATATATATATATATATATATATATATATATGTTCAGGTTCATTTGAGACCATTCTAATTTTGTGATACCGTGAGACCAAATCTATAAATAATTTTAAAATGCAAAATAAATTATAAAAATTCAAAAATTCTTTTTTTAAATATTATTTTCGGAACTTGAATTAACTAAAAAAATATAAGAAAAATCCCGTTTTTTTTTTTTTTTTTTAATACGTGAAATATTCTAATAGAATATTACACTGACATATTGTAAAAAATAGTTTTAAAATGCAAAATAAATGGAAAAATCTAAAAATTCTTTTTTTAAATATTATTTTCAGAACTTGAATTAACTAAAAAAAAAAACATATCATTTTTTTTTAAAATACGTGAAATATTCTAATAGAATATTACACTGTACATATTCTAAAAAATAATTTTAAAATGCAACTGTACATTTTTTCGGAACTTGAATTAATTAAAAAAATTAAAAAATAATAAAAAAAAATGCATTTCACGGTCACACAAAATATAGGTGATCTCAAATGATATATATATATATATATATATATATATATATATATATATATATATATATATATATATATATATATATATATATTCTGCTTTATATATAAGCGCCTACATGCATTAAGTTGTTTTTTAAAACAAGATACCAAGTTATCAAAATTTTCATCTGTATAAATAAACTAACTATGATTAGAATAATAAAATATAATTAGTCATTGGAAATTTTTGTACTAGCATTATTTATATAATTATATCAAAGAATTATTTCTTTATCGGGAAAATGACTTAAAAGCCTATCGAAGTTTTTAAATCGTTCAAAAAACCCAATTATGTTTAGTATGTTTAAGAAACTCAACGAACTAACATTTTGTCTAAAAAAAGCTGACTAACTTACACTTTCGTTCACTTCTCATTGAGGTTCAACTGGCTAATTAAAATCAATGAATTACATGGCTTATGACGTATAATTAAATATCAGAAAATGACTTGTAAGACCAAAGAAGTTTCAAAACCGTTCAAAAACCCTCAATCATCTTTTTTCAACAAACAAAACATGATTGAGGTTTTATGAACGGTTTTGAAACTTCGTTGGTTTTACAAACCATTTTCCGATATTTAATTACACGTCATAAGTCATGACATTCGTTGATTTTCGTTAGATGGTTGACCCTAAATGAGAAGTATAAGTTAGTTGAACTTTTTATACAAAAGGTTAAGTTCCTAGCTTTCTTGAACAGACAAAACATAATTGATGTTTTTTGAACGGTTTGAAAATTTCGTTGAATTTTAATTTATTTCCCTACTTTATAAAACAAAAAATAGATTTGAAACCGGTTTCTTTTGACTGTTTATTAGCAAAATTACTCGATTTACTAGTTTTACTACCTGTATTAGCGAATCTATACGATCATCCAAATTAGTTAACAAATAAACCTATCATCTTTTTATACCGTTATTTTATAAAAAGAAAAAAAAAATCTAAATAATTTTTATATAGATAATTAAAACTATAAATATTTGTGGGTCCTACAATATTTATTCACAAATACAACAAAAAGTTGAAATTCTACCTAAACATGTTTATTAAACAAAACCTAAACTCAAAGCATAATTCGTAATTATCATATATAAAAAAAGATTAGGTTATATTATTGAAGCCTGCATGATGCATCATAATATAAACACACATATGTTCACTATACCAAATATCAACCAAGAAAAAGTTTAGAGATTACATACATTCTGTTATATAACAAAAACGGTATGAAGCCACCTCCAACTTCTTCTTCATCTTCTTCTTCAATCTCAACCTCTGTTCTTACAAGAAAAGGTCGACTATCTCCATACCTTTTTACATTTGTAGCTTTCATCATCTTTGTCACCTTCTTATACGGTCAAGACCTCGGTTGCATCCTCGGACAACTTGATCTTGATATCAGTCCAAACCCACCACCACCACCACCTTACACCACCGGTAAGTTACGCAAATGAATTATGCAGGGGTTGTTTGATAAATCTGAACCATTCAATGTCGAATGATTCCAACCTTTTAATGGTTAAAAGAATGTAGGATTCTTCAATCACACAGAAATAACAGAGGTTAATTATCAAACAGCCCCTTAAGAAAGCTTATATACTTTAAATATATTTAAATTGTTTGGTTAATTTGATGATAATTAGAGAATTATTACAAGAAATTGCCGTTTTCCATTGGGGAGACGGAGAAGGGATGTGATGTATTTAGCGGGAAGTGGGTGTGGGATCCGTTGAACCGGCCATTGTATCAAGAATCGGAGTGTCCCTACATTCAGCCGCAGCTCACATGTCAGGAGCATGGCCGGCCGGACCGGGATTATCAATTCTGGAGGTGGCAACCCCATGGTTGTTCTCTTCCAAGGTAATGTTTTATTTATTAGTTTTCCAATGAAATTAATATTATAAACGTTATTTGTGTGTTAGTTTGTATTATATATATATATATATATATATATATATATATATATATATATATATATATATATATATATATATATATATATATATATATATATATATATATATATATTTGTGCTCATTGACCATATCTTAAACATTATTAGTGTGATCGTTGACCATATTTTTTTAGGTCCTTAAATCTGTAAATGAGATCAATCCTCGAGATTGACAATATAATTACGTTAATGTTACTTAAAATTGATTTGATAGCTCAACGTGTCCAGAAAAAAATCAAGCTCAAAAATATTGACTTTAAACCAAGTTCAAGTATATAGCTTGAATTATTCAGAAATATTCATATGAACAACGTGTACCCATCACCAAATTAAGTTTGATTCGAGTTTGAGCGAAAAATATTATCATATAAGGTTCTAATAAGTATAACAGTTAACTTGCAAGAAACTTATATATATCAGGTTAAATCGTTGCGTACATTTTATTTATGTGATGATTAATGACACATGCAGCTTCAATGCATCATTGATGCTAGAGACATTAAGAAATAAGAGGATGATGTTTGTTGGAGATTCCTTAAACAGAGGACAATATGTATCAATGGTGTGTCTTCTACATTCACTCATCCCGGATAATGCTAAATCCATGGAAACTATTGGTTCTCTAACAGTTTTCACTGCCAAGGTACGTAACATTTTCCACTAATTATAAACAAAAATCGACAATTAATTGAATTCATTTCAATTCCTTGAATCTTGATGATGATTATTAATTTGTTATATATTGTAGGATTACAATGCGACAATTGAATTCTATTGGGCTCCCTTTTTGCTTGAATCAAACTCCGATGATGCCATCATACATCGTGTCTCTGATAGAGTTGTACGAAGAGGTTCTATTAACAAGCATGGAAAACATTGGAAAGGGGTTGATATTATGGTCTTCAATACTTACCTTTGGTGGATGACTGGCCTTCACTTCAACATCTTGTAATCTTTAATTTTCTACACTCACTTAAACCTAATTAATTATTTATTAGATATCATTATATATATATATGAACATTTATGGTCGATTTAAGGGTTAATTAATTTTTTATGAAAATTTGCAGGCAAGGATCGTTTGATGATGAAGTGAAAGAGATAGTAGCAGTGTCTACGGAGGATGCTTATAAAATGGGAATGAAAAGTATGTTGAGATGGGTAAGGAAGAATATGGATCCCAACAATACAAGGCTCTTCTTCACAAGCATGTCTCCTTCTCATCAAAAGTGAGTTAATTATATTGCCTTTTTAACATAAAAAGTTAAGCCAATCTTTGAAATGTAAATACCCAAATAAGTGTTAATGATTTTGATTTATCATTTTGGATTAACAATACATATTTTATATGATATGAACATATATCTATGTTTTTATGCTTAAGATGAAAACCTACAAGTTGAGATGCGAAATTCTATAAAAGAGGTTCAACAACCCCTTTTATGCTTTCATTTGGCAGATTGGCTATTCTTAATAAGGTTGCTTTCACCTGGAGCTTGTTCTCCTTTTATTTTTTTATAGAAACAAAGCCCACACAATTATTATTTTATATCTAGTTTCATAAATGTAGTTCTTTCATGTCACTTTTAATGTGGAGAAAACGAGGATGATTTTAAGCTCACTTATTTATTTATTATTTTTGTTCTATGTATAGGAGCGGTGATTGGGGAGCAGAGCCAAATGGAAATTGTTACAACCAAACAGAAATGATTACAGATCCAAGTTACTGGGGATCAGATTGTAGGAAAAGTATAATGAATGTAATAGGAGATGTGTTTGGGAAATCAAAGTTTCCGATAACATTTTTAAACATCACACAACTCTCACTTTACCGAAAAGATGCCCACACCTCAATCTATAAGAAGCAATGGAGCCCTTTGACACCCCAACAAATAGCTAATCCAATTAGCTATGCAGATTGTGTGCATTGGTGTTTACCTGGTCTTCAGGATACATGGAACGAACTCTTATTTGCAAAGCTTTTTTATCCTTGATAAGACAAATGAGAATTTAATTGATAGTTTTTGGTGCATATATTGTTTGTAATTGAAATTATTTTGTGGTGGAGTTGCATCACGTTGGCTTAAAAAATGCTTAGAAAGTTAGAATTAATGAAAAACTTGGATTGGGTTTGTAAAATTGTAATTGAGATTTCATGGGGTGGGCCAAAATTTGCAAAGCCTCTTATAAATGAGCCAAACGGTTTAATTTAAAAATAAAATAAAAAAATTAAAATGCTTTAAAACTTGGATTTAGTTATTTAGGTCATGGTCCTCATTGACCAATTATCATTTTTGCTACCGTCTTTGCATATAAAAAAGATTATTATTATTATTATTATTATTATTATTATTTTGGAACGGTGGATTATCGTCTAAAGTCTAAGCTAAGAAACGTCAAGAATACATAGTAAACCCAATTTAAAGCATATAAATCAATGTTAAAGATCGTTATAATATACATGGCGTTGTAATGAACATTTATCTTTAAAAACTATATATTGAATATGACAAAAAATATCAATATAATGCATAAAACATATAATGATAAAGTTTTTGTAGGTAAAATTGGTTAAAATTTAATTCTGGTGTACAATTTGTAAGTATTGCATAAGTATTATAAATGGCGTTGTAATGAACATTTATCTTTAAAAACCATATATTGAATATGACAATATATATATATATATATATATATATATATATATATATATATATATATATATATATATATATATATATATATATATATATATAATGCATAAAACACACAATGATAAAGTTTTTGTAGGTAAAATTGGTTAAAAAGCGTACAGTTTGCAAGTATTGCATACGTGCAGGGACTGATTCTACCATTAGGAAAAACCTCGTAGTTTTGAGTTTTGACTCTTCTAGAAATGTGGGTACAAGATGTTTCTGTTTTAAGCTTTTAATGTTAAAGTATTTTATTAGAGTCTTTTTAAAGCTTGCTGTTAGTTTTTATTTATTTATTTTGAGCATTTATTATCATTGAAATAAATATACTTAATTAATATATATATTCAATGATCAATATAGTACATCTAAATCCTCTTTCTTTAGTTATATCATTTCATCCCCGTAACTATATTTTAGTTTTAATTTATTGTTATTTCTTTACTAATTAATTATATTTATTAAATATTTTATTTATAAAATATAAATTTCATAATGATTATATAGATATTTTCATTTGTTGTGACATTTTAGGTATGATGTATGTTTGAAAATGATTAATTAAATGATATGATTTTTTTATAGAATACTTTAGATAAATGAGGATAATTTAATTAAATTAAAAAAATATATTGAAAGAGTTTACCATTGGAGAAATCATTTTATTAGAGCTTAATTTTTATAGAATGATGAGTTGTCAATTATTTTAAGTTGTGATATAATTTAACTATTGGAACTGTCCTTAGATCATCTACAATACTCACTACTAATCATAATGGTAGATATCAGCTTATCGTCATATCATACTACTAAACAATAAGATTCTACCTATCATTAGCATACAATTCCATATTATTTTTTTAATTCACAAACACATACCATAGGATTCTACCTATTCTTAGCATACAATTCCATATTATTTTTTTAATTTACAAACACATTAAAAACATGTAAAAAAAATTAACTAGTTTTTTCATTAAATTAAAATACCACATTACATTAAAAAAATTACATTAATTAAAAAAAACAAATTTAAATTAACCTAAAAATGCCAAACATACAAAAAAACTACCCCCTATTTCTATGTCTCGCTCGAACGGACTTTTTAATCGCGAGAAAAATCTTCAAATCTTCTCCCTAGAGGTTGTCTGCTTTCATTTTCAATATTCCCAAGTCGGTTTTTGTTTGAAACGTCGTTTGTGCCTCTTGAAATGATGTTTACGCTTCTAACATTTTTTTTCCACATGACTCATCATCTCCGCCTTGGTCTCTTTAAGAGTACTTGGACATATCGATCAAATTTCTTCCAACAGTGCGACGAAAAGGTTGTTCATTTTCAAGATCTATCGGATCATCGTTGATGTCGATGTGTGTTCGCCCCTCTGTTTGTTGGAAAGTTGCATCGGGTTTTTTGAACGCTTTGAACCCAAAGAGGTTTGTGAAGTTCCTTCGGTTTGCTCTTTCCATTTTGGAGAATCTATCATTTTTAGCCCGTTTGAGATATGGAAAAGCTTTAAGGGTTGTTGTTGTTTTTCCATATTGATCCACTGCCCCCTTAAACACATCAAAATCGTTTGTGTAACGACCCGTTTCCGGTATGTTAATTCCTTGGTATTTGTTTTGAAGTTTTGCAAGAGGGACTCGGCGAGTTCATAGCCTGACTCGCCGAGTAGGGTCGGGGTTTCGAGCACGTGTTAGCTGGAGACTCGGCGAGTCCATATTCCGGACTCGACGAGTCTGTCCGTTTGGGTGAAACCCTAAATCCCCGGGTTGCCCACTATTTAAGCCACCTTATGGCCCTCATTCTCACCTCCTTCACCCTCAGAAGCTGTGAGAAAAACCCTAATTCATCCTTGAGTGTTTGTAAGTGATTTTGTGTGCATTTGTGAAGGTTTGAAGAAGGAGAAGAAGAAAGGAGCAAGGAGAAGGAGTGTAGAGCCGAGATTCAAGGGAAAGCAAGAGCTCTTTGAGGTATTCTTCTAGTTTCTTTCCCTTTTATGCTTAAAAGCCCTTTTTAGATCTAGTTGATGCCTTTCTCAAGCCTTATGTTGATATGGAAGCCTTATCATGCCGAGATATCTTTAGATCTGTGTATTTAGGATTTGTAGAGCCCAGATCTACTGCCTTTTTGGAGCTATTTTGCATATTAACCCTAGATCTACCCCTTTTATGCATCTTTTAGCCTTTATTCCCTTGTTCTTGTGTTTGTGCACGTAAAGTTGGAAACTTTACGTGGTAAACCAGCTTATTGGACTCAGATCTATCATTTGTATGATTTGGATTCGAGCAGAATCGAGTGTAGAATAGTTGCATGGTGGTGACTCGGCGAGTCGGAAGAACGACTCAGCGAGTCGAGTCGCGAGTCCCCGATTCCTTCCTTTTAAGCGGTGTCTGTCGTGTGGGACCAGTGAATAGTAGGGTGGACTCAGCGAGTTGAGGGTAGACTCAGTAATGGAGGGACTCGGCGAGTTGTTCATACAACTCGGCGAGTCCAAGGCAATCTTCTTAAGTTCAAGAACAACTTGTCGAGTTGTTCATATGACTCGGCGAGTCGGATGAAGATTGTCTGAGTTCTTGGATCGAGAGGGTACTCGTCGAGTCGATGCCATACTCGACGAGTAGCAGCGAGTAGGGTTGAGGTGTGAGAGTAGAGACTCGGCGAGTTGGCGGCCCAACTCGGCGAGTCAGGTCAAATGAGAGTTGACTGTGACCAAGGGTAAAAGAGTCATTTTACCCAAGTGCAATGTTTAGTAGTTGATTGAATGTGTTTATGGACTTGTAGTCAGGGAGATACCGGAGCAGCAACAATTAGATTCCAGAGTCATACACTCAGCAGCCAGTTTACGAGGTGAGTTTCCTAACGGGTCTAAGGCCACAATGTCGGCCCGTTTAGTAGCAGTAGTTTCCGGACTTTTGTCCGATGCAGTTGTTAGTTTGTTTGATGCCTTCGTGGCTCAGACAGGATTTATGTGTTAAGTGTTATGGGCTACGGCCTGACGTAGTATGCAGTATATGAGTTTATGATCATGTGTGTTATGCTATTTGAAATATGTTTTGCTATGCTATGCTATGCCTAGTCAGTTCCGGACTTCGGTCCGATGCAGTTAGTTCCGGACTTCGGTCCGATGCAGTTAGTTCCGGACTTCGATCCGATGCAGTTAGTTCCGGACTTCGGTCCGATGCAGTTAGTCCCGGACTTCGGTCCGATGCAGGGGACAAGGTCCCAGTCAGTTCCGGACTTCGGTCCGATGCAGTTAGTTCTGGACTTTGGTCCGATGCAGGGGACAAGGTCCCAGTCAGTTTCGGACTTCGGTCCGATGCAGCTAGTTCCAGACTTCGGTCTGATGCAGTGGGCAAGGCCCAATATGTGCTTATTTATATATTGTATGGTATGTGGTAGCTTGGGGGAGCTCACTAAGCTTCGTGCTTACAGTTTCAGTTTTGGTTTCAGGTACTTCCGCAAGCAAAGGGAAGAGCTCGGGGTGATAGCATCGCACACACCACAGCTTTAGCTTTTATCCTGGGAATTGATTTAGATTGTTTTGATTTGACATAGTATGATACCGTTTTCCGCACAGTGTTTTTATTATGTTTGGGATACATCACGTATGGTTTTATGATATGACACTCAGATTATGGTTTTGGTTATATTGAAAAACGAAATTTTTGGGTCGTATTTTTGGGTCGGTTCAAGTTGGTATCAGAGCCCTGGTTCGAGGGATTCGGATACACTTCCGGGTGTATCTGAACTCAAACTAAGGGGAAATAAAAAGATTTTTTTTTTTAAAAGAAAACGTCTTCTAAAAAGAATTTTGAAAGCACCTAGAAAGAAAGAAATTTTTAACGAGATAGAGGTGTGTGCATGCGATCAGCCGAGCTCAAGTAAGTACTCCCAAATTACCCATACAAGTTATTTGTTCAGTTTCAGTTTCAGTAGAACAGCATGCTAGCATAGGACTAAGGATCTAGGAGAATGCCTTATGTTCCTGCTTTATGTGTTACAGCTTTATGAGTATTGCATGCTAGTATTGAGTAGACAGCAGTAGGATAGCCTGTTTAGGTTATGCCTGATGGTATGAGCTTAGCATCCTATGCTAGTACAGTTTCTTGTTATGAGAATAGTTTTGCTTGAGTCTGTTTCCCTTATCCGAATGCTGCTTGCTTCGTGCTTTGTGGGGTTCTGAGTGATGGGAGTTAGCCATTAGGTGAACACGTCACACCACATGTGATCAGGGTTGAATAATCCCAGAGTGCTGGAACTGGCCCTATTACGCAGCTCTTGTTTGAGTCCAACCGTTATAGGGACGGGTCTTTTACTTGAAAGATTATCTGATCCTCATCACATGTGATGGTGTTTAGGTGGTGGCTAATTGGCATTATGAGGAAACCTTCAGCAGCTGAGGACCAGTTGTGTTGAGCCTGAGGTTTCCCTAGGGCAAGCCTAGGATGAGAGTAGCAGAGAGCAGCAGTAGTAGAAGTGACTTGGTGGAGTCAAGGCAGTTCTTGAGGAAAGTACGGATAGATGTGGAAGGTAGTATGGGACCGTACTACTGAAAGCAGAGGATCCGTACTCGAAGCAAGGAAGGCCAAGACAAGACCAGGAAGCTAGTAGTAGTATCATGATCCCTTGAGATATTTCAGTGTTCTGATGTTGTTATGATATGTTTCAGAATGGTAGTTTTGCATCCGAGACCAGCAGTCGGCAGCTCAGATGCCGGAGGGGGATCAGGATCGGGATCAGGCCCGGAGGTCGGGCAGATGGATGAGCAGACCAGAGAGTTCCTTTCTTCTGAGGTTACCCGCATCATACTGGAGCAGACTCCTGTGATCTTCGGTTCGATCAAGGAGGGTATTTTAGAGCTGATGGATGAGAGATTGGATATTTTCCGTACCGAGATGGCGGCCATGATGGGGTCGCGCACACTTACGTTCAGGGAGTTCAGGCATACGGAGCTCCAGACTATCATGGGGTGCGGGACCCCATAGCGAGTACCAGATGGTTGGCGGATGTGGCCAATGCTTTCCGCACTAGCAGGTGTCCCGAGGGGGACAAAGTCAGATTGGCATCCTGTCTTCTGAAGGACAGGGCACGGGATTGGTGGGAGGAGGTCGGACATGCCATCGGGGATGATGCAGCATTGGATGCCATGACCTGGACTGATTTCTCTACCAGGTTCAGGGAGGAGTTTGCACCGGTCATTGAGGTGCAGCAGTTAGCTAGGGAGTTTCAGGACCTTACCCAGACTACAGAGACAGTGGCGGAGACCACCGCCAAGTTTAGGGAGAGGGCTCTTCTTGTTCCTCAGTATGCAGCCGATGAGGAGATGAAGAAGGCCCGTTATCATGAGATGTTGCGGAGTGATATCCGCATGTTTGTGAGCCGGTCCAGTTGTAAAACGCTGGATGACATGATTGCTAGAGCTTGGGAGAGGGAGATTGATCTCGAGATGGAGAAGAAGAGGAAACCGGAGGCGGTTTCGGGTTCAGGCAGTTTGGGCAAAAAGCCCAAGGTTTCAGATCACAGGTCTAGGAGTCAGCAGAGCCATGGTCAGTGTGGCAAGTGTGGGAGATTGCACGATGGAACGTGCAAGGCAGGGAGTTCTAGCTGCTACAAGTGCGGTCGAACTGGGCATTTGAGCAGGGATTGTACGGCCCCTGCTACTGCTGTTGCAGCATCAGATCTGATTTGCTTTCAGTGCAATCAGAGGGGACATAAAAAGTCCCAGTGTCCAAGTTTAGCTGCAGCAGGGAAGGTGGTTGCACCTGCCCCTGCCACCTTGAGGATTACAGATGGCCGGCAGGGCCGAGCTGATGCGCCAGTGGCGAAGAGTAGGGCGTTTCAGATGACAGCAGAGGAGGCGCGAGCGACTCCTGATGTGGTGACGGGTATGTATCTTTCCTTCATCTTTTAATTATTATTATCGTTTGAATATTACTTGATGGTATGTTTTATTTAGGGTCGTTCTTGGTGAACAGCATTTCTGCTTTGGTATTGTTCGATTCGGGGGCTACCCGATCATTCGTATCGCTTGCGCTTAGCAAGAGATTTAGTAGAGCTCCTGGGTAGCTGGATTGTCCATTAGAGGTTGAGATAGCAGATGATAGGACCGTGAGGGTCGGCAGAGTACATAGAGGGTGTTCCCTTCAGATATTTGAGGAGCAGTTTTCAGTGGACCTGGTACCTATTCCCCTGCAAGGGAATAAAGTTATTGTGGGCATGGATTGGCTAAGCCCCAATGGGGCGGTGATTGATTGTGAGCTTCAGCTTGTGAGGGTTCGCACTCCCAGTGGGGGAGAGTTAGTGATTCAGGGCGAGAGGCCACAGCGAGGACCGATCTTTTGTTCCGCCGCAAGGGCGAGGCGCTATGTTCAGCAGGGTTGCGCCGGTTTTGTAGCTTACGTCTTGGATGCCCGGGAGAAGGGCAAGACGACAGTTGATGATGTTCCTATTGTTCAAGACTACCCGGATGTGTTTCCCGAGGATTTGCCGGGGATACCTCCTGAGAGGCAGGTTGAGTTCAGGATCGACCTAATTCCTGGTGCAGCTCTGATAGCCAAAGCACCGTATCGACTAGCTCCCCCTGAGATGCAGGAGTTGTCTACACAGCTGCAGGAGCTGTTAGACAACGGTTTCATTCGGCCGAGCAGTTCGCCTTGGGGAGCGCCGATCCTGTTTGTGAGGAAGAAGGATGGGTCGCATCGTATGTGCATTGATTATCGGGAGTTGAATAAGGTAACGGTGAAGAACCGTTACCCACTTCCGAGGATAAATGATTTGTTTGATCAGCTTCAGGGAGCGTCTTGGTTCTCCATGATCGATCTACGCTCCGGTTATCATCAGATGCAGGTTAGAGATGTGGATGTACAGAAGACTGCTTTCAGGACCCGGTATGGTCATTATGAGTTTGTGGTGATGCCATTTGGGCTTACCAATGCCCCAGCCGCGTTCATGGATCTCATGAACCGCGTGTGCAGGCCGATGCTGGATCGGTCAGTGATAGTATTCATAGATGATATCTTGGTATATTCCAAGACACAGGGGCAGCACGAGGAGCACCTGCGGGAGGTGTTGGAGGCTTTGAGGAGGGAGAGACTTTTCGCAAAGTTCTCCAAGTGTGAATTCTGGTTGCGCGAGGTGCAGTTTCTTGGTCATCTCGTCAACCAGAAGGGTATTTTGGTAGATCCGGCCAAGATAGAGGCCGTGATGCAGTGGGAGGTCCCGAAGTCTCCATCTAAGATTCGGAGCTTCCTAGGGTTGGCAGGGTATTATCGGAGATTTATTCAGGACTTCTCCAAGATAGCAGTGCCGCTCACCCGACTAACCAAGAAGTCGGTAGTATTTCGTTGGGGGCCTGAGCAGCAGGCGGCGTTCGAGACTCTCAGACAGAAATTGTGCGAGACTCCGATCCTTACCTTGCCAGAGGGAGTAGAGGACTTCGTAGTCTATTGTGATGCTTCGATCACAGGTATGGGGGCAGTATTGATGCAGCGAGGCCATGTGGTAGCTTATGCCTCGAGACAGTTGAAGCCTCACGAGGCTAATTATCCTACCCACGATTTGGAGCTGGGGGCAGTTGTGTTTGCCCTCAAGATTTGGAGACATTACCTTTATGGGGTCCGTTGTACTATTTACACGGATCACAAGAGTTTGCGGTATCTTATGGATCAGCCGAGTCTGAACATGAGGCAGAGGAGGTGGTTGGACGTGCTGAAGGATTATGATTGTGAGATCCTTTATCATCCCGGGAAGGCCAACATAGTGGCCGACGCCCTAAGCCGCAAAGTGTCGGCGGCCCCTATCAGAGATCTGTGTATGAGGATGACAGTGATCACTCCGTTGTTGGAGCGGATCAAGGAGGCTCAGATGGAGGGTCTCAAGGAGGAGAGGCAAAAGTGTGAAAGGATAGTGGGCCGAGTAGCTTCGTTTGATTATGACAGTCGGGGTTTGCTGACGCTTCATGGGAGGGTGTGGGTACCGTACTGGGGTGGAGTACGGCAGGTATTGATGGACGAGGCTCATAAGTCTCGGTTTTCTATCCACCCAGGGGCGACGAAAATGTATCGAGATCTTCGACCTGATTATTGGTGGCCCTGCATGAAGCGGGACGTCGCTTGGTATGTTGAGAGATGCTTGACCTGCCGGAAGGTCAAGGCGGAGCACTAGAGACCTCACGGCAAGATGCAGCCGTTAGACATTCCCGTGTGGAAGTGGGAGGACATCACCATGGATTTTGTCACCAAGCTCCCCAGGAACGCACGTGGAGTGGATTCGATATGGGTAATAGTGGATCGGTTGACGAAGAGTGCCCATTTTATTCCGATTCGAGTATATCGGCGGAAAAGTTAGCCGATATCTATGTGCGAGAGATTGTGGCACGTCATGGAGTGCCGGTATCGGTGGTGTCAGACTGAGATGTCCGTTTCACATCCAGATTCTGGAAGCGGTTCCACGACGAGATGGGTACTCGTCTCCATTTCAGCACCGCTTTCCACCCTCAGACTGACGGGCAGAGCGAGAGGACGATTCAGACTCTTGAGGACATGCTTAGGGCATGTGCTCTAGATTTTGGGGGCAGTTGGGATACGTATCTTCCGTTAGCGGAATTCTCGTATAACAACAGTTATCATGCGAGCATTGATCGACCTCCTTTTGAGATGCTGTATGGGAGGAAGTGTAGGACCCCGATTTGTTGGGGCGAGGTCAGTCAGCGAGTCATCGGGAGCACAGAAGTGGTGCTCAAGACGACTGAGTTGATCCAGCAGGTCCGTAGTAGGCTGCAGACTGCGCAGAGTCAGCAGAAGATCTACGCCGACAGGAGGCGTTCGGACTTGGAGTTCCAGGTGGGAGATATGGTCCTTCTGAAGGTCTCACCTTGGAAGGGTGTCACCGGGTTCTGGAAGAGGGGAAAATTGGGCCCCAGATTTATTGGTCCTTTTAGGGTTTTGGCCCGGGTGGGTCGGGTTGCTTATCGGTTAGATCTTCCTGAGGAGCTTAGTCAGATCCACAACACCTTCCATGTGTCACAGTTGAGGAAGTGTTTGGTGGATGAGTCAGCAGTCGTTCCCCTAGAGGATATTCAGGTTGATAGCAGCCTGAATTATATTGAGAGGCCGGTCGCGATTCTGGACCGGAAGACCAAGACCTTGAGGAACAAGGTAATTCAGTTAGTGAAGGTGCAGTGGCAGCACCGGAAGGGGTCTGAATGGACGTGGGAGGCTGAGGAGGAGATGAGAGCGCACTACCCGGAGATATTTGCAGATTCAGCCGTAGCAGACTTCGAGGACGAAGTCTGAGATAAGTGGGGGAGAATTGTAACGACCCGTTTCCGGTATGTTAATTCCTTGGTATTTGTTTTGAAGTTTTGCAAGAGGGACTCGGCGAGTTCATAGCCTGACTCGCCGAGTAGGGTCGGGGTTTCGAGCACGTGTTAGCTGGAGACTCGGCGAGTTCATATTTCGGACTTGACGAGTCTGTCCGTCTGGGTGAAACCCTAAATCCCCGGGTTGCCCACTATTTAAGCCACCTTATGGCCTTCATTCTCGCCTCCTTCACCCTCAGAAGTTGTGAGAAAAACCCTAATTCATCCTTGAGTGTTTGTAAGTGATTTTGTGTGCATTTGTGAAGGTTTGAAGAAGGAGAAGAAGAAAGGAGCAAGGAGAAGGAGTGTAGAGCCGAGATTCAAGGGAAAGCAAGAGCTCTTTGAGGTATTCTTCTAGTTTCTTTCCCTTTTTATGCTTAAAACCCTTTTTAGATCTAGTTGATGCCTTTCTCAAGCCTTATGTTGATATGGAAGCCTTATCATGCCGAGATATCTTTAGATCTGTGTATTTAGGATTTGTAGAGCCCAGATCTACTGCCTTTTTGGAGCTATTTTGCATATTAACCCTAGATCTACCCCTTTTATGCATCTTTTAGCCTTTATTCCCTTGTTCTTGTGTTTGTGCACGTAAAGTTGGAAACTTTACGTGGTAAACCAGCTTATTGGACTCAGATCTATCATTTGTATGTTTTGGATTCGAGCAGAATCGAGTGTAGAATAGTTGCATGGCGGTGAATCGACGAGTCGGAAGAACGACTCGGCGAGTCGAGTCGCGAGTCCCCGATTCCTTCCTTTTGAGCGGTGTCTATCGTGTGGGACCAGTGAGTAGTAGGGTGGACTCAGCGAGTTGAGGGTAGACTCAGTAATGGAGGGACTCGGCGAGTTGTTCATACAACTCGGCGAGTCCAAGGCAATCTTCTTAAGTTCAAGAACAACTCGTCGAGTTGTTCATATGACTCGGCGAGTCGGATGAAGATTGTCTGAGTTCTTGGATCGAGAGGGTACTCGTCGAGTCGATGCCATACTCGACGAGTAGCAGCGAGTAGGGTTGAGGTGTGAGAGTAGAGACTCGGCGAGTTGGCGGCCCAACTCGGCGAGTCAGGTCAAATGAGAGTTGACTGTGACCAAGGGCAAAAGAGTCATTTTACCCAAGTGCAATGTTTAGTTTTTGATTGAGTGTGTTTATGGACTTGTAGTCAGGGAGATACCGGAGCAGCAGCAGTTAGATTCCAGAGTCATACACTCAGCAGCCAGTTTACGAGGTGAGTTTCCTTCCGGTAGGAACGGGTCTAAGGCCACAATGCCGACCCGTTTAGTAGCAGTAGTTTCCGGACTTTGGTCCGATGCAGTTGTTAGTTTGTTTGATGCCTTCGTGGCTCAAACATGATTTATGTGTTAAGTGTTATGGGCTACGGCCTGACGTAGGATGCAGTATATGAGTTTATGATCATGTGTGTTATGCTATTTGAAATATGTTTTGCTATGCTATGCTATGCCTAGTCAGTTCCGGACTTCGGTCCGATGCAGTTAGTTCCGGACTTTGGTCCGATGCAGTTAGTTCCGGACTTCGGTCCAATGCAGTTAGTCCCGGACTTCGGTCCGATGCAGGGGACAAGGTCCCAGTCAGTTCCGGACTTCGGTCCGATGCAGTTAGTTCCGGACTTTGGTCCGATGCAGGGGACAAGGTCCCAGTCAGTTCCGGACTTCGGCCCGATGCAGCTATTCCAGACTTCGGTCTGATGCAGTGGGCAAGGCCCAGTATGTGCTTATTTATATATTGTATGGTATGTGGTAGCTTGGGGGAGCTCACTAAGCTTCGTGCTTACAGTTTCAGTTTTGGTTTCAGGTACTTCCGCAAGCAAAGGGAAGAGCTCGGGGTGATAGGATCGCACACATCACAGCTTTAGCTTTTATCCTGGGAATTGATTTAGTTTGTTTTGATTTGACATAGTATGATACAGTTTTCCGCACAGTGTTTTTATTATGTTTGGGATACATCACGTATGGTTTTATGATATGACACTCAGATTATGGTTTTGGTTATATTGAAAAACGAATTTTTTGGGTCGTATTTTTGGGTCGTTTCAGTTTGACCTGCTTTTGTGTAGATTGTTGAGGTTGTTGTAAATTTCTCTAAATTCGGTACATTTTAGTCTCAAATCGCACCACTTCGAGCTAATTTGGTCAGGATGTCAACATTCACATCCTATTAACTCATAGAACACGCTTCTTACTTTCTCCTAAAAAACAATTACAGGTTTGACTATCTCCTTCAATTGGTCTTGGGAAACTGATACGCACGCCTCCGCTAACTTCTCGTACTCATCTTTTGTCCATGGAACCCTATCGGTTGTATGGTTCAGACGTTCTTTTTCGTTTTTTTTTTTTTTTTTTTTTTTTTTTTTTTTTTTTTTAAGGGTGGTGGTGCTGAAGGTTATATTTTCGATACAATAACCGGTAAATTAGGGAGTTATGAAGGTGGTGGTTGTGGTTGGTAAGGTTGTTGGCATATGAAATGTGTTGAAATTGTTGTTGATATGACGAGAAAGATTGGAATTGTTGTTAGAAAACGAATATTTGTTGGATATGGGAATTGTAACATCCCAAAAATAAAACCAAAAAAAAAAATTTTTAATTTAATAAAACGGTAATCCAAAACATTGTCATACAACCAAGATAGACCAAAGTATATCACTACATCACAAAATATCAAAGTAAATCACCAAATGCAGAATAAAGTGGTGTGTACTCTGTAGTCATCCTGATCTCTTCCCTTTCGAACTAGAAGTACTTGAAACATAAACTGAAAACCATAAGCACAAAGCTTAGTGAGTTCCCAAAAATATCACATACCATACATAAAAAACACATAATGGGCCCCCGCCCTTCATCGGACACCGTCTGACATGGAGTCTCACTTGGCCTCGGGCCCCACCCGATGTCGAGCCCTGCTTTGTTTACAGATTTGTCAATCACTAGGACCTACCTGACATCGGACCTGGCCTGACATGCATATAAACATATACACATATAATCATATGTACACATGCAATAATCACAAAGATAATAGCATACAATACAATCATCGGGCCTTGCCCGACATCGAGCCCCGCTCGGTATACATACCAATGCATACACATGCAATAATCACGCGGACAACTAGCATTGTAAATTTCTAACATAATAAATCATGGACCGGCATTGGTGCCTTCGACCCACTAAACACAATGAGGAAACTCACCTCAAACTGTTGAATCTCATAGATATATCTTTGGCTGTTGGTCAGTACTAGCATGTAAGTCTACAAGCTCCTATAATAAGAATACAAAGGCATCTATCCTAGCATTCTATCATGAAAATACTTAGCATATCCTTAGCCCTAACTAGCATGCGATTCACAAAATCATAAATCAAATCATATCAAATAACATGTGTAGGTATTTTGGGAATACTTACTTACGCTCAATCGATTGCATGCACCACACCCTTTCTTGTATTAGAAAACTCATTTCTTTAAAAACATTTACTTTTTGAAAATTTTACCAAATCCTCAGTTTGAGTTCAGACACACCCGAGAGTATGACCGAACCCCTCAAACTAAGGCTCTGATACCAACTTGTAACGTCCTAAAAATAAGACCCAAAAATTTCATTTTCAATTTAATAAAATGGTCATCCAAAACATTGTCAAACAACCAAGATAGACCAAAGTATATCACTACATCCCAAAATATCAGAGTAAATTAAAAAATGCAGAATAAAGTGGTGTGTGATCTGCAAGCATCCCAGACTCTTTCCTTTCGAACGAGAAGTACCTGAAACATAAACTAAAAATCATAAGCACAAATCTTAGTGAGTTCCGCAAAATACCACATAATGGGTCCCCGCCCTTCATTGGGCCCTACCCGACATCGAGTCCCACCTGGCCTCGAGCTCCGCACGGTTTACAGATCTGTCAATCACCAGGCCCCGCCTGACATCGAACCCCACTTGATATACATATAAACATATAAACATATAATCATAATAACACATACGATAATCACAAAGATAATAACATGCAATACAATCATCGGGCCTAGCCCGACATCGAGCCCCGCTTGGTATACATACCAATATATACACATGCAAGAGTCACGTAGACAGCTAGCATTCTAACATAATAATCCATGGCCGACATTGGTGCCTTCGACCTGCTAAACACAGTGAGGAAACTCACATCAGACTGTTGGATCCCACAGATAAATATTTGGCTACTAGTCCGAAAATCCCTACGCTATCATCATAAATTACATCCAATTAATAATTGGATAGTGACTCAAACTAAGAGTCTAAACTAGGGTAAAAGACCATTTTACCCTTTACCTAACTTAGCCCAAGGCCAAGGCCCAAACCAACTACTCAAGAGGCCCAATTCCAAAAATAGAGACCCAAGGCCCAAATATGGCCCAATCTTCCAAATTGGGCCCAAACCCCATTCGTGGGCCTTAAACCAAAAGAATCCAACATAATGAGATCAGCCTAAAAATAGAAATCTGATGGCCCAACAAGACCCTAATCTCCTAATGTCCAAATATGTCCCAAAACCGAGAAGCCTAAAATCCGAAACCCACCGGCTGAGTAGTACACAGAGCGTACTCCTCCTGGGGATAGTACGCACAACGTACCAGCTGATTATGCCCAGCGTACTCCCTAGTGTGCGACCCACCCCATTAAGCACTTAAACGGTTCAGTCCTTAATCCATACTCTCAGACTTTGTCTTAAAAGATGACTTATCACGTAAAGTTGGCATCTTTACGTGCATGCATGGCTTAATGGGTATCTAGAGCTCTAAAGAGCTTAATAAAGGGTCTTAATACATGCATGAGTCAATATACACCATAAACTTTGCATTGTTATGCATAAGGGACCCTTAAAATGTCCATATATAAAGGGATAAGCTTCTTAAACGACCTTATCTCACAAGGACCAATCGAAAGGGTCCAAAATAGCCATAAACAAACCCAAAAGTAGATCTATACAAGGAGTTAACAAGTTATGGACTTTATACCTCAAAAGTCACTAAATGAAGAAGCTAAATCTGGATCTCTAAGCTCTTCTCCAAGGAATGAGTCTTCAATCTTCTTCCACCACTTCAAAATGCACAAGAACATACCAAAGTTCTTTACAAGAGCTCACAAGCACCAAAACAAAGGCTAGGGATGAAATTAGGGTTTTGGAGATATGGAGGTCGGTCTAAAATTTCCAATAAGTGGGTTTAAGATGCTTAAATAGGGCACAAACCCAAAAAATTAGGGTTTGTCTCAAGCCAACGTAACCCTACGTAAGCCCAGCGTACGTGGGCGATGCCCACTATTATGGTCTAGCTAGTACACTAAGCGTACTCATATAATACGAACCAAGTACTATCCAGAGGACCAATAATGCAAATATTTTGTTTTAAAATGGTTAAAAGTAAACTTACAAGGTCCGAATGTCACAAGAACCGGTTTGGAGAAAATTCATAAAATCACATTTATGTGATTCCATGTTTTGTTATTGTCGGGGAGTTGTATCTAACACAAGATCATTATTGGATTAGTTTTTTTTATAGTTTGGAGAATATTCATAAAATCACATTGAGGTGATTCCATGTTTTGTTATTGTCGAGATTAGTTGTTTTGATAGTTTGGTGTCAATCTCCTTCAGCTCCATATCGAGAACATACTCCTTGTCCTCGTAGCGGGTGACCATGAAGATGTTGCGGATCCAATCATTAAAGTTGGACCCATCAAATATCACCCGCCCACACAAGTTCATGAGTGAGAATGGGCCAGAAGGGGTTGAGCCGGAAGCGTTGTTGTTTGGAGTAGACATCTGAAAAATTATGTCACATCCATAAAATTCGAGTCAATTTAAAACTTTTTAATTCATATATAAAACCATTCAATTATTAAAAAAAAATTCAAAATAGTTTAGACATTAGAGTTTGCATAAATCATAATCATCAATACAGGAAGTATACGGTCACGCCTTCGCCTTCCCGCGGTCATCCGCTGAACCTGAAAAAAAAATTGATAAATGTAAGATCGAAGGCTTAGTGAGTTACCCCCAAAATACCAACCTCATATGACCATAATCATATCATATCAACAATTACATAACAGCTATGCATCTTGAGTCTGTATGTAGCACCTGGTTCCTGGTACGTAAAATTTATCTTAGTGTTTTTCATTTTTAGCCTTGGACTCGGCGAGTTGTAGGTCCGACTCGCCGAGTAGGGACGAGGTCAGGAACACGTTTAAGTTGGCGACTCGATGAGTCCATATTCTGGACTCGGCGAGTCCCCGCTGTCTGATGAAACCCTAAATTTCAAGGGTTTGCACCCTATTTAAGCCTTCTTATCCGCCCGCAAGCTCGCCCCATTCACCCTCATAATTCCCTATATCGTCCAACCCTTGTTCCTTGTGAGATTGAAGCATTTTGGTGTGTTTTCTTGAAAATTTGGAGATGGAAGGAGCGTAGATCAAGAAGAGAAGAAGGAGGCCAGGCATATTGGTGTTATTTCAGTGATTTCCTTGAGGTATAACTCAGTTTCCCTCTGTTTTCAAGCTTATTATCCCTTGTAGCTCTATGAAAGTCTTTCTTGAGCCTTTCCCCAAGCTTGTTTGTGTATTATAGTGGATGATAAGTTGTTTAGCCTCTAGATCTAGGCATGATTGAGCTCCAGGAGCTTGGATCAACTGCCTTTATGGAACCATAGTGCATGAAAGCCCTAGATCTACTCTTTTGGTGCATTTTGAGCCCTAAAACCCTCATGGGTGTTTATTTACACGTAAAGTTGGAAACTTTACGTGTAAACCAGGCCCTAGAAACCTAGATCTATGAATGGATGGGTTAGATTCAAGCAGAATCGCGTGTATAGTATTTGCATGTGGCAGACTCGGCGAGTCGTTCATCTGACTCGGTGAGTCGAGTCGCGAGTCCCCGAGTTTTCCCCCTTTTCGTTTTTGTGGGTTGGAGTAGTGAGTCACAGGGTGTGACTCAGTGGGTTGGAAGCCAGACTCACTCATGTAGTAACTCGATTAGTCAATGCCATGACTCGGCGAGTTCAAGGCAATCTTTTTGCCTCAAGAACAGACTCGGCGAGTTATTCATACAACTCGGCGAGTCTAAGCATAGAGTGTTCTTTAGATGAAGACGAACTCGACGAGTTGTTCATACAACTCGGCGAGTAGAATGAAGAATGGTTGGTCATCAGCTTAGAAGGAAAACTAGTCGAGTCAATGCCAAACTCGACGAGTAGAGACAGGATAGTGGTTAGAAAAAAGGATAGGGACTCGGCGAGTCGGGTCAACTGGAAGTTGACTTTGACTTTGACTCATGGTTTGATTAAGGGTAAATGGTCAGTTTACCCTGAGGTCGGTTAGCAGTATTTGACTAAGTGGTTGGTGGGAATTGCAGTCGGAGGATTTCCGGAGCAGCAGCAGCAGACAGACCGTTCCCACACAAATCAGCAGCTACGAGGTGAGTTACCTTCCAGTAGCGGTGGGTCTACGGCCACAATATCAGCCCACCCATAGGAGTTGTATGATAGATGTTTGTCTCTTTGATATTCATCTAGGGTTGTTACTACCTGTGATATGTTATTATGCTAGTATGATATGATGCTATGTGCTAGTGACAGTAGGGGGGAGATAGTCCCCCAGAATACCGGTCGATAGGGCCGAAGGGGCAGTCATGCCCAACCATGCTAGATAGATTATGTAGTATATGTGTTATGTGGTAGTAGTAGGGGTGAAATAGCCCCCAGTATCCGGTCGAGAGGACCGAAGGGGAGGCCATCTCCCAGATATGCTAGTCAGTATCCGGTCGAGAGGACCGTAGGGGAGACCAGCACCCAGATATGCTAGTCAGTATCCGGTCGAGAGGACCGAAGGGGAGGCCAACTCCCAGATAGACTAGTCTGTATCCGATCGAGAGGACCGAAGGGGTAGGTCGGGCACCCAGATATGCCTGACAATATATGTATGTTATGTGATTGTATGGTATGTGGTATGTTGGGGGAACTCACTAAGCTTCGTGCTTACAGTTTTCAGTTTTGGTTTCAGGTACCTCTTCTTCGAAGGGGAAAGAGCTGGCGTGGTAGCGGCCCATCACACACATGCTCCGTATTCCGCACCATGAGATCTTCCTGGGGATTTGTACTCTGACATTATTATGTTTTATGAAAATGTTTTTCCAGACATGCGATATCTTTATAAAATGTTATGATCGGTAAAGGTTTTATTTCGAATGTTTTGCTAAGTATATGTTTTCAAAAATGAAAGTTTTTGGCTCGTATTTTTGGGACATTACACTGTAGTGTGGCTGGTCCACCCGCACCGGGCCTTCAGTCCATCTCGTCCACTCCTTGAGTCTACAGTATGATTGGACCGCCTGCACCAGGCCTTCAATCTGTCTGGTCCACTCTATGAGCCTCGATACATCTGGACCGCTCTCTCAGGCCTTCGGCCTATCCGGATCACTCGCTGGGTCTTCTGCCTGACTATGTGCCCTTCCGGGTCTACAGTCTATCCGGTACGCCCTGGGTATGTTGGCCTACAGCACAAAGCAGGATCTGCCTCAACCCAACCCCAAACAAACAAACATGTGCACGTATAACAAAGTAATCGCATAACAGTCCATAGAAAAACAAACCGATCTAACAGATCATATAACATAACAACCTCTTAACTAGGATATTGACCTAACCAGTCACTAACAATATACCATCCTAACTACCAGGATGCAGATCTAACAGATCGATAAGCATATCAAACAAAACCAGTATACAATCCGAGTAAGGGCTGGCCTTGGTGCCTAAAAACATGTTGATATAGTGAGGATAACTCACCTCGAAATGCCGATCTGAACCGAATAAGCAGATTCCGGAACCACCATCTCACTAATAATCCCGAACTATCCAAAATAGCGAATAGCTAGTCAATAAATAGGAATATAAATTTTGACCAAGAGTCCCTTATAACAATAGCCCAATTCGCATTCCCTCTAATTTGGGTCATGGCCCAATATCAAACCCATGATCCATAAGTCCATATAATAAGGCCCATCATTGGCCCAACTTTCCAAAATGGGCCCAACCACCTAATTGGGCCTAAATCCAAGATCCATTAACAAGACCTGGCCCAAAACACCATATCCATAATGTCCAGCCAAGGCCCAAGTCTAGCTAGCCCATAAACAGTCCAAAACTTAAAGCCCAAAGTCAAAAGCCCAATAGAGGGCGAACGTTAGGTGTACCCCTATGGTACGCGGGGTGTACCTAGACTCAAGTTGATTGGAAGACGGGGTCGTTGACCCTGTACGCTGGGTGTACAGCTTCCTACGCGGGGCGTACGTGAACTGAACAAAAACCCTCATAAGTGCTTAATAGCTTAAGCACTTAAGCCCAAACTTCAGATCCATCGATGTCACACCCCAAACCAGAATGGCGGAATCGTTCGAGTGTGGATGACTTCATGTAGTATCGCAACAATTGAATACATAGTAAAGAAAGTAAGACAACCATCATATATATAATTTGAAAGTTTACATTGTTGAAAGGTACTTGTTTCAAAAACAAATTACAATATGATGTCAAAATGAAACTAAACTGACGTCACAGTGTCCCTTCTTCAAAAGATGTTTGTTTACCTGTCTTACTAAATTCCTGAGAAATACAAGTAGTTTTGAAAGAGTAGATCAGCATTTAAGCTGGTGAGTTCATAAGTATTTAGTAATAATGTTTGTATGAAATCAAATGAAATGGTTTGTACATGTTCGAATGTTCCTAGAAAATTCCATATTTTCTACTATAGTAGATGGTAGTTTAATTGTTCCAAAACTTGTAATGCAATAGTGCTTCTCATGCCTAAAATAGTAGGTTTATATATAAATCGCTAAGGCATTTGAAGAACCCCGTAAATCAATGTGTTTTTAATACTCCATGTGAGTCTTATAACCATGCTATTTGACCAGGATGCCTATAACAACGTTCTTCAAGCGTTGGAAAGTTATGACGTTTGTCACCCCTGGCCTGCCGGCCTAGCTGTAGCTAACAACTTAGGTGTGGGATTGTCAATCCCTTATAGATCTATACACAAGTATCACGCTCCCCCTACAAGGGATTTTGGTATATAATACATGACTTAAAATGCATACTTGAAAGTACGTGAAATGTTTCACAAAACTTAGTATAAAACAGATTTACGTACGAAAATGTCCATTTGTTCTTGTGTATGAAAATATCTCTTTGATATAGTGTTTCTAGTATGTAAATGTTTATGATTTTCTCGTAAACTATACCTATTATAGTTTTTCAAAGTGTGTGTTTAGTTTGTATAGTAAACCCTAGTGTAATGCTCACTTGTTATGTAAAGTATAATAGTTATAGTGACATAAGTGATCACATATACTTAAGGTATAAATAAAGTGTTTGATTCGTGTGTGTGTGTGTGTGTATATATATATATATATATAAACATGTTTTATTTCCAAAAGACAAGATGTTATTGAGAATATATATCGCATACGAAAGTTCTCATGTAGTAGTTATGAATCAGATATGATTTACTTATTAAATAGACTATATAGTGAAACTTAATGTTACACACGATAATAATCGTGTGTTTACTTGTATTCCCCCCTTAAAAGTATATAAAAAGCATTGATAAAACATTTGAAAGTGTAGTTTATAGGGGTATGAACTCACTTGATAGATTGAAGAAGTTGAGACGAAAACCGAACAGAACTTTGACTCAAGAAAGCGGATTTTCTCGGGATTCTCGGGAATCTCGGGAGCGTAAACTTCCTTCGGGGCTTGAGTATGAAAACCGAGGCTTCGGGATATTACTTGCACGCAAAACGGAGTAAAAATGCAAGAGAAAGAGAGGAATTGAGCAATTTTACCCGGAACCCTCGCATCCCTTTTATAGGGCCTGAAGACCCTCGGTACGCTGGGCGTACGGGGTTACGCTGGCCGTACACGTACGTCATGCATGACCGCATCCTCGGCTGCCGGAGCTCGGATGGGACGGGACATGGAGGCGTAGAGGGGAGAAGTGGGCGTTCCGAGACCTAGCACCTAAGTACGCCGGGCGTACGAGGGTACGCTGGGCGTAACTCGGATCGGTCCGGTGACTCCTCTTTCGGATAATACCGGATTTTGAATTAAATTTATATTTTAATTATTTAGTAAACTTCAAAAATTCATATCTTTTTCATACAAACTCCGTTTTCGACGTTCTTTATATCCACGCGTAGGTGAGACTACGCTCTACAACTTTCGTTTAGACTGCATCGACAAATTTTGAAACTATTTTTATTATTTATTTTTTTAAAAGACCGGGGCAGGAAAATTCCGTTAGAAATCCATAACTTCTTCATCCGATGTCTGTTTTCGCCAGAATTTTTACCATTGAAAAATCATTGTCGAGACTTTCGATTCTTATTTAGGTCGTTCCGGCCAAAAGTCGCTCGATCTTTGTTTCGAGTTTTTAGCTGTCTACTGATATACCGAACTTCGAAAATTTATAACTTCCTCATACGAGGTCAGATTTGGGCGTTCTTTTTATGTATGTTCATGGTTGGTCATAACTTTTTCGTTATTACTCGGTTTTCAGTGTTCTTTATATTTCTGAAAATCTTGACATGATAACTATCATTTTTGGCAATCCAATAGAGACTTTTGAACATTTTATTTTCAATGTTAATTTCATTATTTCAAAAGTGGTTACAATACCTGACTTTTTAGGTCATTACATAGGGTCGAAATATCGGGTTGTCACAATCGACCAAATATACTTGGGACTCATAAAGTCTCGAACTTTATCACTTTGGACGTCCTGAATGTTCTTTCCAAGGTCTTAATCCATTAAGACCTTTCTACTACTTGCATGGGACCTCATAAGCCATTGGGACCTCATTTTTAACACTCAACACCCCTCCAAGAGTTTAGAAGGACATATTATTTCGTCCAAAACACAACATACATCATCTTGGAACTTATGGGACAAGAAATGATTCCAAAATGCTAGAATGGTTAGATCTATGTTATACAAACATAAAGATTGCAGCTTTTTACCTTCTGGAGCTTCTAGGGTACAACACAACTTCAGATCTACAAGCCAAACTTCTTCTCCAACTCCTTGATGCAATGAATCCACCTTCAAAAGCTCAAAATACCCACCAACTCACCCTCTCTCACAAGGACTAGGGTTTTGATATGTTTTTAAAAGATGGAGGTTGAGAGTGATGAGAGGGAATGGACCATAAGGATGTTTATATAGCCCCTAACCCTAGATATTAGGGTTTTCTTCGGTTATGAGTATGCCCAAGGTACACAAGATTACGCCCAGCATACCAGGGCGTGCCCTAGTATGCGTAACGTACCCTCCTGTACGTGCAGCGTACTCCTACTGGTCCTAAAATTACAATCTAGTCCTTAGGCTCTTCATAGCTTTACCCTTCCATCCTCAGGGACTACAAATGACAGAACTTGGGATGTTACAGATAAGAGACAAAGTTTAGATTAGATAAGAATACCCAACTTAACACCCAAATGAAAAATTAGGGCTAGGACCCAACACAATTATTTACAATTCAGAAGAGGGATGTCGTAATCTAATTGCAAATAATTTGAAGGTAAGTAAATGGAGATTTACTAATTTCCACTATGAAAAATGAAAAAGACAATTAAGTTTTAAATGAGTTGAAATTCCTAGATTCTTTTAAGATTCATTGAACTTTTCAATGACATGTTTAAATATCGATATGCCCTTCAAGTTTGTGACTGGGATACTGAGGATCACAAACAAGATGTGAATAACCATGTAAATGTACTTGTTACTCTTGATGCCATTTACCACCCAATCAATGTGCCGGCTAACCAAACACACTCCAATAATGACTTGGCAATGTGAAAAGTGTAATTTCATGGAATAGCATCATTTCACATTTTTCCTAAAGTAAATAAGATCGGGAATTTATAAAACCATTTAGTTACTTTATAGATCATTGTACTTATTAATAAGGAATTAGTTGTCCTATCCTACCCGTTCGGCTAACGACCCTCTGCTAGTCATGAGTGCGGTGGGTAAGAGTGGATACCCAATGGCGGTCCTTTTATACGTCGCTTCCTTAAACACTCCTTATAGACCAGCTTTGTGAATGAGGCCTACTAACGGTAAGACTAGCTTATCTTATACATACATACATATATATATATATATATATATATATATATATATATATATATATATATATATATATGTATGTATATATATATATATATATATATATATATAATTATCAATCTTCTAATATTATAATAGTATAAGGGTTGAATTTTAAACTTGTAAAATTCTAGGGTTTAGAATTTAAATATTTCAAAATTAAAACTATTAATAAAAAATTAAATTCCAAAACTTGAGGGCAAGTTTTGAAACTTTTCAAAACCTTCTAAATCAAATTTCAAATAATTTAATTAATCAAATAATTAGTGATTATCTAAATTTGACCTAATTCGATTTATGGCAAGATAATTCATATTAAATAATACCAATAATCTATTTTATCATATAAACAAGTGATTATCTAATTATTTAACAATTATCTTCTAATTGGATGAGGATAATCAACATACTATTGAAAAAAATCGTATTTTATTTGTAAAAAACGTTTATGGTAATTATCCCAACCCAATTATAGTCAAAATCCCAAAAAATCTGCTAACAGATGAGTCGAATCGCCGAGTCACGGATCGGACTCGTCGAGTTGCCTTGGACCGTTGTGTTTATTTGGTGAATCAACGAGTTCATCAGTCAAAAGTAGAATTTTTGACTTTTCCAACTTTGAATAATTTAGCTATGCATCAAATACAAAAGAAAAACGACCTAGGCTGGTCATATCATCAATCTTATAGTGCACATGCAAACCCTAAAGCTTTGGATCTAGATTTTTCTAATTGTACATGCAATAATCATCCAAAGCTTGTAAACCCTAAAACTACCATACCAAAATCAAATTAACATGTCTAATAAATAAGTTTTGAAACTTGAGGATAAATTTTGAAACTTTTCAAAACCTTCTAAATCAAATTTCAAATAATTTAATTAATCAAATAATTAGTTATTATCTAAATTTGACCTAATTCAATTCATAGCAAGATAATTCATATTAAATAATACCAATAATCTATTTTATCATATAAACAAGTGATTATCTAATATTCAACAATTATCTTCTAACTGGATGAGGATAATCAAAATAATATTGAAAAAAAATCGTATTTTATCTATCAAAATCGTAATTATCCCAACCCAATTCTAGTTAAAATCCCAAAAAATCTGCTAACAAATGAGCCGACTCGCCGAGTCATGGACTGGACTCGCCGAGTAGCCCTGACCCATCGAGTTCATCAGGTGAATCGACGAGTTCATCAGTCAGAAGCAGAATTTTCGACTATTCCAACTTTGGATAATTTAGCTACGCATCAAATACAAAAGAAAAACGACCTAGGCTCTAATACCATTGTTGGGTTATGATCAAATCATCAATCATATGGTGCACATGCAAACCTTAAAGCTTTGGATCTAGGTTTTCCTAATTGTACACGCAATAATCATCCAAAGCTTGTAAACCCTAAAACTAGCATACTAAAATCAAAATAACATGTTTAATAAACAAGTTAGAAGTTACCTTTGATTGTAGCTTGATAACCTTGAGCTTATGAGAACATAGCACCTCAAATACAATGCCTCTAATGAATCACAAACACCAAAGCAATTGGATAATCTTAGAGAGAGGGGGGAGGCTCAAAAGTCGGCTAGCTATCCTTCTTAGGGTTTAAGTAGCTGAAAATTAGAGGCCCAAGGGATCATTATATAGGTGAGCAGTTAGGGTTTCAGTTAAAACCCTAATCTAGTTGCTTAGTCCTTAAGCAGCCCAAAGGATCCTTCCAGAAGGCCCCTTCGATGATTTCTATGTGAAATCCCATATAGAATTCGTCTGTTGCTTCCTTATGGATCCTAAGCCCAACTTTGTAACTATCTTATAATTACAATATAAGTCCCCTTGATTTAATTAATCTCTTTTGACCACAAAATTAATTCTAAATTAATTATTGACCAATATTAATTAAACAGTATGATTTCTCTTTTAATATATTATTCATATAATATATTAATAAACCATAATAACCTTTTTCTCTATTATTAATCCAGTCAAGTTGCTTTGGTGAAGGCAACCCAAAAGGACCATGCTACAATCGGGTCAAGTACATACCAAATATAGTTATGAGATTAGACACCTAATCCAACAGTAGTTTCTTAGTGTATGCATCATAGTTATACATAACTAAGATTCTATAGCCTGAGAATATTTGGTTTAGCATTATTTACTGTTCTTGTTTGATGAAGAGCTTAAGGTAGAATCAAGTATTTGACTGTCTGTAGGATCAAGTGTTATGTATGATTAGCATACACGAGTGTTGCATGGTTGGTGGAAGTTTCATGAGTGGATGCAGTATATGGCGGGTCAGGGTGAGAATTATTAACCACTCTTGAGTGAGTGAGGTTAGGTTGAACATGTATCCGAGATGTTGGGAGATAGAGCTCGAGAATTTCGTATGAGGATTTGTCTGGTTTTATTTTGTTTTAGTGCTAGTCGACTATACTGCTCGAATGTTGCTTGCTTTGTGCTTTTTGAGACTTGCATTGATGGTAGCTAACTATCAAGTGAATATATTAAGTTACATGCTATGGAGGTTAAATAAACTTAGAGTGAATGATTTAACCCTGTTACGCAACTCTCATTTGAGTCTAACCGTTGTAGGGTTAGGTCCTTTAGTCGAAAGATTACTTAAGTTTTGTTGCACGTGATTGTATTCATGAAGTGGTTGGCTGACATTGATTGGAACCCCTCAACAGTTAATGGCTTAGGAGATGGGGAATCTTAGGAGAGCCTAGGGAGTATTTTAGTGCGGTTGTTTCTCTGTTGATCGGGTATCAGGAGTATTTTTATGAGTACGCCTTAGAGGACCCAAGATGATCCTTGAGGCGAGTATGGGTAGGTGTGGAAGGTAGTATTGGGTTCGTACTATTGGGAGCACATCATCCATACTAAAATCGAGGAGAGTTTCGGGGATTCTAAGGGCTGATCGAGAGAGATAGCATGCTTAGATACCATGATCCATGGCAGTAGTTTCGTATCTTTCAATCTTGTGGTTATGGTTACTCAAGCATGAGGATGGGTCTGGTAGTTGTTTTGGGCCCTAATGGCGATATTATTTTGAGTTGAATGGTGCAGACCAAGATGAGTTTGTTGGTTTTTGTAAAACCCGTGAGTTAGAGCTCGACGTTAAAAGGATAATAATAATTATTATTCATTTTATTCAATAATTAATAATCCTCGATTAGGATAATTATTCTTCGTACTTGTTATGAACTATATAAATATTTATTTATTGTATATGTGATATGTGGATAAATATTATGAGTATAATATTTGTATAAATTTTTTTTATAAAATTTATCGAATAATGATAAAATAAAATTTTTAAATATAAGATTATTTAGGATAAGTAATCTTAATGAAAGTTGTAACTATATTAAAAGTGAACTCAAAGAATGAAACGGTATTTTTTATATTACACTCTTTTTTCGACGATAATTATTATTATATTTTACGACGTTAGTTACCGAATGTTAAATTTAATAGATCATAGTATTATTTATTATAATGATATTTTAGATTCGTATAATATATTATACTGATTTGAAAGTTTATTGACATATATTTTATTGTTATAAATTTCAATATTCCTAATAATAGTTTTATCCTTATCTATTAATAAAATAGACTTAATGATTTATTCATTACAAAATAAACATTCATAGGAGATAAGATTTAATATATGAATGTCATACATATAAATATATAGGTGAATGAATAATATATTAATTATTAAAATTTATTAAAATTTTTGGAGATCATCATAAAAGAAATAGTATATATGTGAGCATTTGCATTGTTAGATTCAATTAACCAATTAAAGTAAATAAGGATGGGTGGCGGCGGATCAGTTACCAAAGGTGTCAAATTCATATTATTTTCTTGGAGTCTAATCCGTATAAAAGATTACTAATCTTTTAAAAATTACGTGTCAATATTAATGATAAGTGTTGATTTTTAAAGACCATCAAATACATTCTCATTAGACTATAAATAGATGAATACCCATAAACATATAATATCTAAAAATCAAAGTAACAAATGGAAGATAATCTATAGCCATCATATAATATAAATAAACGATAAAAAAGGCTAAGATTATCAAGGTAAATTTTTTATTTATATATATAATTTATTGTTTTACAATTGTTGTTGTAAATTTGAAACGTTGGACTATTATTTATTTATTTATTTTAAACAGCGTCATGTTATATTTTGGTCATATCATTATTATCCAATTTAAAATTATTTTATGAAATATTAAACCAACGACCATGATATAACTATAATTAAATTATCGTTCTTTCAAAAAAACATATTTTTATATTAGACCAATAAGGTTTATATAAAATAACCAACGAAATATTATTATATAACTAAAATATTATTATTAGTTATATTATAGTCTATGATTATTAGGTTGGTAACATTAGATATAATTTTTAACCATTTAGATTCAAGAATCACATTGGAAACTATTGGGAAGTGAGATATACAATCATTATATCAGTTGAGTGTATAGTTACTTTCAGCTTACACATAGATACAAAATTTAACTGTTTAAATGATATATGTGCTTATTAATTGTATTTACAATACTTGTGTTTACTTGGCTTACTTGGCTGAACCCAGATTTTGATAAAATATTAAATTATTTATTTTATCATATCTTAAATATATTGGGTAGTGATGGATTGTAGAAGGTGAAAGAATAAAATGGTGAGGCGTTCAGGTACTATCGTACCAATGGTGAATTGTCATCTAACAGAGTATATATGACGACCACATACTATTTTAGACAGTCCAGTGGGAACAATAGCAGGTTCGTAACCTGCAGGTGTTAATGAATGGTGTGTTCATTTAGTGTACTCTATCCCCTCATGGTTGCCTTATTGAGATATATTGCTAAGGAATCCCCGAGGCAACAATGTCTATCATTGCTCACAGGTGGTCTCTTAAGATCATCATTATAGAATCAGAGACTAAGAGAAACGGGAATGGGTAACTATGCTATTTGTTTATGGTGAAATTTATAATTAAAGCAAATTAATTATATTATTGTGAGTTGAAAACCCTATGTGCTCATCAGGCTTTCCCAAGCCTGACAAATTGAATTTATTTGTATCACAGGTAGTGACGTAAGAGCACAGGTGTGATGACTTTAAATCTGGAGAGAGATTAAAAGGAGAATAGGTCATTAGAATAATAAACTATTGTAAGGCCTGTAATATTACGTTTACGCTTATGTTGTTGTATTGACCATGACATCCCAAGACTTTTAAATATATATGAAATACATTTCCTCATAAATGATTTTATAATGACATTGCCATGTTTTTGTGAACAAATTATGCATTATTACTCTTTTGAAAAGAATACTTTGATAAGTGAAAAATAAATCGGTTTTTTCTGGCGGTGAAATTGGGGATGTCACAATTTTGAGGTCTCGGGGGTTTTGCTCGAGGTCATGCATTCTAGTCGTGGGACTCAAGAAGGAAAAGATTGTTATGATTTGCTTGGGGACTGCAGCTGGAAGCGAGTGGTTAATTGATGGATTGGAATGTCGTTATCTATAACGAATATTTTTCCATTTTAGTTTTTCAAGTTTAGAGAAGGAGTGAGCATGCTTGTGACTTCCAGAGTTGGGATGTAAACCCAACATGGGGCCAGTTGGTTGCAATGTTCAAAGATAGTATGCCAGTGTGGAAATGCACATGAGGATTGATGTGGTATGGATGCTTAGTGACACGATCAAGGGTCTTTTTTCCTTAGGTATAGGAAAGTCGGGTACTGGATTGACGATTGGGATTGCAGGCAAGGAGTGTATGTTTCGGATCATAAGTCAGTGTTTTTGTATCCATTTGCATGAAATCCTTATCGTTAAAGTGATTACAATTGGGTATTTCATAGGTCTTCAACTGAAATCCAGAATTCTCTTTGGATTTGATTGGTCCTTATCTAGAAGATCATCTTGAGTGTATTATGAATTCCAAGAGTTAAGGATGATTTGTACCTGGTTGAGACGGTTTGATACATGGCTGGTTTCAACACTAGTAGGTGTGGTTCGAACCCTAAGTCGGGGAGAACTGGGTATTATTCTTGGAGGATTATTGATCTGTTCGAGTATGTGGAATTTCGGTTCAGGATTTGGTCAATTCGGGGGTATGGAGTAAGTGGCGATCGGATGCATATGTTCAGGATGTGCATGGATTGTCTCTCAGCAGAAAGTAGTTGGTCAAGAGCCCGTTGCATATATTGGTTCCTTTTGGGGTGCCAATGAATAGATAAGGAGTTACTAGGATCACTTAGGTTGAGTATCAATTGTGGAGGGAATTTGTCAGCTCGTTGTTTGGATTGCTATTTTTAGTTTAGAGTGGGCATATGTCGATCGGTAAATCAATTCTAAAGATAGATATGTTCAGCTCCATGTGGGTTTTGGTTCTCTAGATTAAGTGTCAATGTATTCTTGACCATTGGTCACTCCATGCATCATCAAAGAGGAGATTTTTCAGAAGTATTGGACTATATCAATTGAAGTTCAATAGATTCTTTGACATATCATCAGGTTCAGATCGAGTTTGGACGATGTTCTTGGTTATTGGGAGTCCAAAATTTGGGTTAGTGATTGGATGGACATGACTAGAGCTTTAGCAACCTTTTTGGATGACCTCCAAGGTTTAAGTGAGATAGTTACGTATTTGTGGGATCTTTTCAGTCTCAATCAAGTATGGGATCTTGTTTTGACCGTGTTGGGTTATGAGCATTCTAACACTCCTAAGTGTACATGCAACCCTAAATACCTTGGATCTATGTTTTCTCTATTATACATGCAAATATGAACATCCAAGGTATTATCCTAATCTAGCATACAAAACTATGGATATAACAAGATAGAATACATACCTCTTTGATGTAGAATGTCTTCATGAAGCTTGAGTGCCAGTGCCCCAAGTGTGACACCTCAAATGGTTCACAATCATCAAAACACTTAGAATAACTTGAGAGAGTTCTACACTTCATGAAAATCGGCTAGCCCTTTCTTACTCTCACTAGTGGCCGATTTTTCCTCAAGAATAAGATGCTTATATAGTTGTACAATTAGGGTAAACCCTAATTGTCATGACTTTCCATTTCCTTGGATCCATGGGTTCAAATACACCATGGAGCATCCATGGAGCATCATATGAGTTTTGGCCCAACTAGATAATCCATGGAGCATTAGCCCACTATACAAGTATGGATGATTTACACAATCAACCCATATATTTAATTAGTCTTCTTTTGATCACTCAATTAATGCTAGATTAATTCTTGATCAATACTAATTAAATAATCTCATTATTCTTATTATTAATATACTAGAACTTATAACATATTAATAACCATAAGTGTCTTATTTCTCTCATTTAGTCTATCCAAGTGCATGATGGTATGCAACCCAAATGGACCATGCCGGGTCGGGTCAAGTCTTACCAATTATAGTTATAGACTTAGACATTAATCCAACAGTCTCCCACTTGGATAAGTCTAAAACTATTATTGCGTATGACTTCAGGAACCAACTGGCAATCGTAGCTCTCAAAAGCTTCTGTCGAACTCTGACCTTGTAGATGAACTCTGATCTTGTCAATAACTTGTCCATTAGATAAGGGATCATATATTCCTACATTCTAGATATCATATGGACTGAGACATGGATTATAATCATTCTCTCTGTCCATTTGTTGTTTCCCGATTTCCGATTTATGACGACTGACTAATTGAACAAATCAAATCAGTCCTGGCCCGGCCGAGCACTTCCATTTGTCATCATCAAATCATCGAGGGGCCCACAGATATCGCTTTCATCCCGAAGGTAAAAGGAATGGATAAACTTCGACTCATATGGCTTGTTCTACTACTTGTTGAATCATACACAAAGACACGTTTTATAACATCGAGTTACCAATGCGTTTCGTGTAATCAATGTACTATCAACTCATATTAACAACTCATATCTCTAGGTTTGAAGAATATAAGATATTATCGTCTCATGATCACTCGTGATAAAACCCATGAAGTGATTCCAATGAGCGCGGGTTGAATCCAATACTCAGAACTTATGAGCACTCATGAGTGTTGTAGCCCTTTGTCCAACATCTTAGACCTCTACAAGCCAACCCATGACAGTCTTAATTCATATCTACTTCCAACATATGACCGACTGTGGATGGTTTGAATAACTTAGTCATTCCGGAAGAATAACCTAGTTTATTCGGGAAGCCAAAACATGCAAAGTGAAACACAAGAATAATTGAATCCGATATGGTATCAAAACCTATGAACATAAATAAAACACATTTTATTTATCACCATATGATTACACATTATTCATTGTATACTGTTTCAGCTATCAACATTATTCTTGAATTTAAAACAATAGTTGTCCCATGCTCCAAGCATGTACACTATGTTTTTCTAAACACTAGTCATGCCACACACCAAGTATGCATACTATGTTTGTCTATGATCTTTACTTTGTGAACTAGATCAATTGAACATAACTTCAATGATTCTTTTTTCACACTCCCAAATCCTTACTGTAAATACAAGAATTCCAAATTCATGTCATTTACTGAAATCTGTTAGATTCTAAACTTATATGCATTGATCCTCTTGTAATGATTATGCACAAAGTCAGAAAGACTTGGCAACAATCATTACAGAGTATTCCAAAGGAAATCAGCTCCTTAGAAACATCCTTCTTGCATTAAGTTTCCTAATCTTAAACAGATTGGAAAAATTCTAACTTTGAAACATTTCCAGATTCCATTTTGACTATCACTTCTGAACAAGAGTTGCCTCCTTACAGATTATGTCAATATGGTCCTTCCAGAATTATCACTATACTTCCAACTGTCCTTGAGCAACCAATCTTTGGTAAACCTTAGATTGTCCTCGACAATTGTTTAATCCTTTTAGTCATATCCAGTTCTGTGACATCCCCAAAATCTCGGCCAGAAAAGTCCGATTTCATTTATGCTTTTTAAAATAATTTTCAGAGTAAATCCTTTTAATTTTAAAAGAGATGCGGAATTTGTTCCCAAAAACAAAACATGATAAAATAAATATTTTTCAAAACATTTCATAAAGAAATATGATTTCATTTCACAATCAAAAGTCGGGATGTCATGTTCCGATACAGATCATAAAGCATAAACGATAGCATTACAAGTCATTCAACAAATATATACATATACAGACTTGTAAACAAAACAACTTGATGTTCGCCCATCTTAAGCTCTTGCGCCACTTCCTGTAAAATAAATCAACTGAGTGGGTCAGGCCTGGGAGCCTGGTGAGCATATAGGGTTTTCAACCCACAATAATTATATTTAATTTCAACCATCAACAATAAACCCGATTACCCATTCCCGTTATCCTCACCTTACGTTCCTAAAAATAACGTCTATTATAAGGAACCTATTTCAGGATTTTTCATCGGGACAGACATCACTGCAGAGGGGCTTCCTCAACAATAAGTGTCCTAAAGGCAACCATGTGGGGGATAGAGTACACCGATGAACACGTCGTTCACAACACCTACAGGTAATGAGCCTGCTAGTGTTCCACAGGACAGTCTAGAATAGTCCGTGGTCGTCATCCATACTCTGCTGAATGACTAGAATAACACCAATAACACCGAGGCCTCTCATTTGTTTATTACACACCAATTATCTACCCATGTTCTACCCAACATATTAGTAGATAAAAATATACGTTTTTATACATAGTTTAAAAACCTGTATAACATGTTTTAATCAATACATATTCCACATAACAGATGAGGCATACACACATAACACGTATTTCATAGAGAATACATCAGATCTATAAGATAGTAGAGAGTGAATATACACTCACACGTATAACAACCAAGTATATACACATAACACGTATTTTATAGGAAATACTTCATAATATTGCGTTGGAATGAAAATAACTACACACTCACTTGATCAAAAGATGATCGGGCAGCACTACGGCTTGCAGAAGAGGTGTTTCTCCGTAGATCTGGAAGATCTTCACAAAACCGGGCTCCTTGCGGGCAACGTTTCGGCTCGGGAATAACGCTCTTCGGGATCCTCGGGGCTTCGGATCTTACTTCGGGGCTCGGGAATGATACCGGGGCTTTGGGGCATAAACGGCACGCAAAACGAGGCAAAACTTAGAGAGAGGGAAGAGTTTGAACAAGAGAAAATGGCTGAATTCGAGTTCTATTTATAGGCTGCTGGGTCTGGGATTACGCGGGGCGTACTCGGGTTACGCGGGGTGTACTTTGACGTCACTGCGTGCGTCGACTGGTGGCACTCAAGTATTGGTCAGACAAGTTGCATCCGACTGAGTACGCGGGGCGTACTCAAATTACGCGGGGCGTAATTGACTTGTCAAACTTCTAAATTGCGTAACTTTCGCATACGAGCTCCGTTTTCGACGTTCTTTATATCCACGCGAAGGTCAGACCATACTCTACAACTTTCATTTAGACTCCGTCGGCTAATTTTGACTTTTATTTTTATTATTTATTTTTAGAAGACCGGGACAGAAAAACTTCGTTATAAATTCATAACTTCTTCGTCTAACGTCCGTTCTCGCCTAACTTTTCATCGTTTCACTACTAACAACAAGATCTTCGATTCTCATTTAGATTGTTTCGGCTAAAAACCGCTCGATCTCAAATCGAGTATTCGGGCTGCATACTGCTAAGTCGAAACTTAGAAAAATCATAACTTCCTCATACGAAGTCAGATTTGGGCGTTCCTTTTATGCATGCTCTCGGTTTAACGAAATCTACGACTTTCGTTTAGATCACTAAGGCTAAATATCGCTCTATCTTAAATTCATATTTTACGTCACTCAGCGTCGTACCGGTTCTGTCTCGAAACTTCAACAGGTCATAACTTCTTCGTTATAACTCGGATTTTGGCATTCCTTATATCTCCGGAATCCTTGTTTCGACCACTACAACTTTATGCAAAGATATCGGGCTTATCTCACACTTAATTTTGACGCTTATTTTATTCTTAATTCATTAAATTATAAAAATTAAGAAAATACACACATAAATCACATAATTCAAATAATTCACAAATAAAACATTCTCATTATTTCAAGTTGAGTTACAAGGTTAACCTAGACTATTACATTGCTAAAAATGGCAAGCCTAGAAACACGGGCGTTACAATTCTCTCCACCTTAGAATGATTCCGTCCCCGGAATCACACACCAGCAAACAAATGCGGATAGCGACTCATCATGTCACTCTCCGTCTCCCAGGTGAGATTTGGCCCATTCGTGTGTTTCCATCGGACAAGCACTAACTCCACCATCTTACGTCGCAATTTCTTAGTCTTTCGGTCAACAATTGCCTCCGGTTCCTCAATCAACCTTTTGTTCTCATCGATCCTCAACTCTAAAAGTGGAATTATGTCGGGAACTTCTCCCGTGAACTTCCTCAAATAACACACATGGAAAGTGTTATGAATTCCATTCAGTTCTTCTGGTAGTTTGAGCTTGTAAGCTTGGTTCCCAATCCTCTGAAGAACTTTAAACAGTCCAATAAACCTTGGACTTAACTTTCCCCTTTTTCCAAATCTTATAAGTCCCTTCCACGGCGAGACTTTAAGCAAAACCGAATCTCCAACTTCAAAAGTCATCGGTCTTCGCTTTTTGTCAGCATAACTCTTTTGACGGTCCTGAGCTGCTAACATTCTCTCCCTAATTATTTTCAACTTTTCAGCAGTTTGATGGACTATCTCCGGCCCCATAAACTGCTTTTCCCCAGCCTCAAGCCAACAAGACGGCGTACAACACTTCTGTCCATACAAAGCTTGATAAGGTGCCATCTTTATGCTCGAGTGAAAACTATTATTATAGGAAAATTCTACCAAAGGTAAATTTTCATCCCAATTACCTAGGAAGTCCAAGGTACACGCTCTTAACATATCTTCAAGTGTTTGTATTGTCCGTTCGCTCTGACCATCAGTCTGCGGATGGTAAGCTGTACTTAAACACAACTTGGTACCCAATTCCTCTTGTAGACTTTTCCAAAATCTTGAGGTAAAACGACTATCACGATCTGACACAATTGTTAGCGGAACACCGTGAAGTCTCACAATTTCCTTCACGTAAGAATTCGCAAGCTTTTCCATAGACCATTTCTCGTTGGCTGCTATGAAATGCGCACTCTTAGTGAATCAATCGACGACCACCCAAATCATGTCGTGACCATTCTTTGTTCTGGGCAGTTTAGTGACAAAATCCATAGTAATGTCTTCCCACTTACCCATAGGCACAGGCAATGGTTCTAAACTCCCGTACGGTTTCTGATGTTGTGCCTTGACTCTTGCACAAGTCACACACTCGGCCACATACTTCGCAATGTCGAGCTTCATCATCGGCCACCAATAATAGGGTTTCAGGTCCCTATACATTTTAGTGCTACCGGGATGAATTGAGTACATGGTCTTGTGAGCTTCTTCCATCAAAAGATCTCTGACTCCTCCTGTCTTAGGTATCCAAATCCGATCTTGGAACACCTTCAGTCCGTGACTGTTTACACCGAACACCAACGTTTTTCCCAAACGTTCCTCCTTTCGGTCATTCTTCTCCGAATCTTCCTCTTGAGCTTTCTTTATACTTTCTAAAATGGTTGAGACAACTTCAATTCTCAACGCTCTTGGCCTTCTCTTTTCAAGATTGACTTTCCGACTGAGAGCATCAGCAACAACATTGGCCTTACCGGGGTGGTAAAGTATCTCACAGTCGTAGTCTTTAAGTAGTTCCAGCCAGCGTCGTTGCCTCATATTCAATTCTTTTTGACTAAAGAGATATTGGAGACTCTTATGATCAGTGAAAAGTTTGCACTTCGTGCCATAGAGGTAATGCCTCCATATTTTCAGAGCGAAAACTACCGCTGCCAACTCCAAATCATGAGTCGGGTAGTTCTTTTCATGCTCTTTCAGCTGTCGAGATGCATATGCTATCACCTTTTCTCTTTGGGTTAAAACACAACCCAATCCAACCCCAGACGCATCGCTATAAACAGCGAAGTCTTCAACTCCTTCGGGTAGAGAAAGTATTGGTGCCTCGCATAGTTTCTTCTTTAGCTTCTCGAATGCTTCTTTATGCTTATCACTCCAAGCATAAGTAGCTCCTTTGTGGGTCAACGCTGTTAATGGACTAGCAATCGAAGAAAAGCCTTGGATAAACCTTCGGTAATATCCGACTAATCCTAAAAAGCTTCGAATCTCCGTGGGACTTTTTGGTTGTTCCCACTTCATTACAGCTTCAATCTTTGCTGGATCAACCATTATACCTTCTTGGTTGACCACGTGACCCAAGAATTGGACTTCTCGAATCCAAAAATCACATTTGGAGAACTTCGCATACAGCTTCTCCTTCTTCAAGACTTCCAAAACTTCTCGCAAGTGTCTGCCATGCTCCTCTTGGCTTTTTGAATAAATCAGAATGTCATCAATGAACACTATCACAGATTTATCAAGGAACGGATTACAAACCCTGTTCATTAAATCCATGAATGCTGCTGGAGCATTGGTTAGTCCAAACGACATAACCAAAAACTCATAGTGTCCATATCGGGTTCTGAATGCAGTCTTCTCTATATCCTGCTCTCTTACTTTTAGCTGATGATATCCTGACCTCAAGTCGATCTTTGAGAAATAACTTGAACCTTGTAGCTGATCGAATAGGTCATCAATCCTCGGCAACGGATATCTATTCTTTATTGTTGCCTTATTCAGCTCTCGGTAATCAATGCACATCCTCATGCTTCCATCTTTCTTCTTTACGAATAACACCGGAGCTCCCCAGGGCGATGAACTAGGTCTAATGAAACCTTTGTCCAATAATTCCTGAAGTTGCATCATTAGCTCCTTCATCTCCGTCGGTGCTAATCGATAAGGTGTTTTTGCCATTGGCGTTGTTCCGGGCAACAAGTCAATACGAAATTCTACTTGTCGACCGGGCGGTAATCCAGGAAGATCTTCGGGATATACTTCTGGATAATCACACACAACAGGAATATTTTGCGTCACCTTCTTTTCCTTCTTAGCATCGATCACGAATGCTAAATATGATGTACATCCTTTGGTCAAACACTTTCTGGCTTTCATTAGAGAAATGATTCCAGAATTTACTCTGCATTTATCTCCATACACCATAAACGATTCCTTTCCAGGCGGATTCACTTTCACTATTTTCTTCTTGCATAAAATTTCGGCATCATTGGCACTAAGCCAATCCATTCCCAAAACGATGTCGAAACCATTAAGTTCTATAGGTAATAATTCCTTGTGGAACTTATTCCCATTCAAATCAATTAAAATGTTTTTCATACGATGGCTAACAGGTACAATCTTGCCACTAGCAACTTCGACTAATAAAGCATTATCTAGTCTCACAATAGGAAAAGCTAGTTTTCTACCAAATTCATGCGATATAAAGGAGTAGTTGGCTCCAGAATCAAATAAAATTTGGGCAGGCAATTTGTTAACGAGAAAGGTACCTGAAGCGACATCAGCTTCATCTTTAGCAGCTTCCAGTGTCATCTGGAATGCTCTCGCCTTTGGCTTTGGCGGAATGTTGGGTCTTGCTGCTTCCTTCTTTTTCGTACAATCTCTTGAGATGTGCCCCTCCTCACCGCAACCATAACAAATATTCTTGGTGAAAGTGCATTCGTTGGCATAATGCCCTGGCTTTCCACACTTGAAGCATGTGGTTTCCGCGCCACACTTCCCATGATGCTTCTTCTTGCACTTGTCGCACCATTTCGCCTCTACCTTTCCTCCACTTCCTCTCGAACTAGACTTCGAGAATTTACTTTTCTTGCTGGACCCTGAAAATCCATCGATTTTCCTTTTCTCACCAACTTCTGACCTTTCTAGACCTTTTTCCCTGATCTGGGTCTCAACATTTCTAGCAGCCCAGATGGCGGCTTTCAATGTGGTTGCTTGCTTAACCATTGGACCATAGTCCGCTGGTAGTCCAAGGGAAAACTTGTTGACCTTAGAGAGTTCTGTAGGCACCAAATATGGGATAAACTTCATCTTTTCCGTGAAACTTGTAGCGTATTCAGTAACGCTCAATTTCCCCTTCTTCAAATTCTGAAACTCATTACTGATTTCCAGAAGGTCTTGCTCGGAGCAGTATTGCAGTTTTAGTTGTTCCAGAAAGTCTTCCCAAGACATTTTGCTTGCTTCTCCCTTGGGCATAGAGTCAGCTAACAGCTTCCACCAACTCAACACGCCAGATTTTAGCAGAGGGATCGCAAGAGCGGTCTTCTGCCTGTTGCTGCATTCGCAACTTTCAAACATAGTCTCCATTTCAGAGACCCAGTCCATAACTTGTACCGGCGTCGGGCTTCCGGATAGGCATGGTGGTTTGGATGCCATGAAATCCTTATACTTGCACCCACGACCATCATTTCCTCAATACTGGTTATTGCGTCTAACCACTGGTTGTTCGTCTTGACCAATGATCCCACTAAAGTTTTCTCCTTCAGATTGCCCTCCATTCTCCTCAGGCTCTTCCGCTTGAATTGACGGTTCTTCACGATTCTGCCTAAGCAGGCGTCTTGTTTCTTCCATCTGACGATCCAACATCATTTGAATCATCATTTGTACACCAGCCATTGTTATCGGCTCAGGTGCAGCAGCTACGACAGGTGCTTGCTCGATTACAGGCGGTTGATTCCTGTTTTCATTAGCATTTCCAACTCCGCTTCTTGTTCTCACCATTTTGATCTATACACCGAATAATTTCACCTTATTACTCCAAACGATTACATGCTAGTTCTAATATCGTACATATACGCTTAGAATCCTAAACACATAAACCTTCAGATCCGGTTGGCAATAAACCGTAGATCCGAACAAATAATATCATATATGGCAACATATAACATTTAGCACATAAAAGCATTTTAGGCAACTTTCCTAAAATAAACTAGTGCTCGTGTCTAAAATTTATCAGACACACACCTAACAATCTCCACTTAGAATGCTAAGTTTAAGTTTAGAAATCCTACAAATTCCTAATTCGCTTAAACTAATGCTCTGATACCAACTGTGACATCCCCAAAATCTCGGCCAGAAAAGTCCGATTTCATTTATGCTTTTTAAAATAATTTTCAGAGTAAATCCTTTTAATTTTAAAAGAGATGCGGAATTTGTTCCCAAAAACAAAACATGATAAAATAGATATTTATCAAAACATTTCATAAAGAAATATGATTTCATTTCACAATCAAAAGTCGGGATGTCATGTTCCGATACAGATCATAAAGCATAAACGATAGCATTACAAGTCATTCAACAAATATATACATATACAGACTTGTAAACAAAACAACTTGATGTTCGCCCATCTTAAGCTCTTGCGCCACTTCCTGTAAAATAAATCAACTGAGTGGGTCAGGCCTGGGAGCCTGGTGAGCATATAGGGTTTTCAACCCACAATAATTATATTTAATTTCAACCATCAACAATAAACCCGATTACCCATTCCCGTTATCCTCACCTTACGTTCCTAAAAATAACGTCTATTATAAGGAACCTATTTCAGGATTTTTCATCGGGACGGACATCACTGCAGAGGGGCTTCCTCAACAATAAGTGTCCTAAAGGCAACCATGTGGGGGATAGATTACACCGATGAACACGTCGTTCACAACACCTACAGGTAATGAGCCTGCTAGTGTTCCACAGGACAGTCTAGAATAGTCCGTGGTCGTCATCCATACTCTGCTGAATGACTAGAATAACACCAATAACACCGAGGCCTCTCATCTGTTTATTACACACCAATTATCTACCCATGTTCTACCCAACATATTAGTAGATAAAAATATACGTTTTTATACATAGTTTAAAAACCTGTATAACATGTTTTAATCAATACATATTCCACATAACAGATGAGGCATACACACATAACACGTATTTCATAGAGAATACATCAGATCTATAAGATAGTAGAGAGTGAATATACACTCACACGTATAACAACCAAGTATATACACATAACACGTATTTTATAGGAAATACTTCATAATATTGCGTTGGAATGAAAATAACTACACACTCACTTGATCAAAAGATGATCGGGCATCACTACGGCTTGCAGAAGAGGTGTTTCTCCGTAGATCTGGAAGATCTTCACAAAACCGGGCTCCTTGCGGGCAACGTTTCGGCTCGGGAATAACGCTCTTCGGGATCCTCGGGGCTTCGGATCTTACTTCGGGGCTCGGGAATGATACCGGGGCTTTGGGGCATAAACGGCACGCAAAACGAGGCAAAACTTAGAGAGAGGGAAGAGTTTGAACAAGAGAAAATGGCTGAATTCGAGTTCTATTTATAGGTTGCTGGGTCTGGGATTACGCGGGGCGTACTTTGACGTCACTGCGTGCGTCGACTGGTGGCACTCGAGTATTGGTCAGACAAGTTGCATCCGACTGAGTACACGGGGCGTACTCAAATTACGCGGGGCGTAATTGACTTGTCAAACTTCTAAATTGCGTAACTTTCGCATACGAGCTCCGTTTTCGACGTTCTTTATATCCACGCGAAGGTCGGACCATACTCTACAACTTTCATTTAGACTCCGTCGGCTAATTTTGACTTTTATTTTTATTATTTATTTTTAGAAGGCCGGGATAGAAAAACTTCGTTATAAATTCATAACTTCTTCGTCTGACGTCCGTTCTCGCCTAACTTTTCATCGTTTCACTACTAACAACAAGATCTTCGATTCTCATTTAGATTGTTTCGGCTAAAAACCGCTCGATCTCAAATCGAGTATTCGGGCTGCATACTGCTAAGTCGAAACTTAGAAAAATCATAACTTCCTCATACGAAGTCAGATTTGGGCGTTCCTTTTATGCATGCTCTCGGTTTAACGAAATCTACGACTTTCGTTTAGATCACTAAGGCTAAATATCGCTCTATCTTAAATTCATATTTTACGTCACTCAGCGTCGTACCGGTTCTGTCTCGAAACTTCGACAGGTCATAACTTCTTCGTTATAACTCGGATTTTGGCATTCCTTATATCTCCGGAATCCTTGTTTCGACCACTACAACTTTATGCAAAGATATCGGGCTTATCTCACACTTAATTTTGACGCTTATTTTATTCTTAATTCATTAAATTATAAAAATTAAGAAAATACACACATAAATCACATAATTCAAATAATTCACAAATAATACATTCTCATTATTTCAAGTTGAGTTACAAGGTTAACCTAGACTATTACATTGCTAAAAATGGCAAGCCTAGAAACACGGGCGTTACAAGTTCTAAACCTTTTCCCTTCTTAATGCCCTAGGCATTTGGAAAATTTTAGAAAGGATGAATATAGCACATGTAATCGATCCTATATCCGAAGGATATGGGACACGATTCATGACATAAAGACTAAACCAGTCTTTTGCTATAACATTTCCGTTTCTATTTGCCAAGTTCTCATAATTCAGATTATGAAAAGGGATGCCGTAATCATAATCGAATTTTAGAATGCAAATAATGGACCCATATACAGAATTTTCTTATGTTGAGCCATTCCAACATGAAATTCATATATATCCTTGACTAAATGATTAAAACCTCACGATCTAAGCTTATAGATTTGAGATGAAGTATAATTTCCTCTCCCTTAATTATAGAAAAACAACTTTTTCCCAATTGAAACCTTTTGTTTTCTATAATTAACATTGCTAGCTTGCAATACTTATCGTAATTATCATGCTCCCACTAACATGATGATTATTAGCATAACACTTATGCTCCCACTAGCTTTGACATGTACTCAGAAATCAGCTGGACTTCTAGAAATCAATACTTTATTGACTTTCTTACTAAAATTTAGATTTCTGATACTAGATTGTTTTGATAGAACTTTATCAAAATCATACACCTTCCCTTAGATAGCACACTTGTGTGTCTAAACAAGTATGAAGAGGGATGTCGTAATCATAATGGTTAGACCGTTTTGCCACTTCTCACAAGTCCAGGTTAGTGTGCCGGTAAACCACACACGCTCCACTAACGACTTTGAGAATGCAAATACCACAATTGCTATCTAGCTAAAATCTACTTAGTGAAAGTGTTTCCTCACCATCATTTTCATGAATCGGAGAGAAACCTTATGACACTTAGATTTAATGGTGTATGTGTTCTTATCCATGTGAATTGTCATAACCATAGTAACAAGACAAGGATAATGACAAATCCAAACCTCATGGATTGAACTCAATCTTAATTTCTTGCCACCTGGCAGCTCAAGGGCCTGCCATTGCTTCCAAGTTGTTGTGCAACCAATTGAGAATTCTAAGAACTCATATGCAAAGCCAACTTTGACTGGAATGGACACAGAATATGCCAACACGATAGGTTATAAACCTTAAGTCGTGTGCTAGTGAAGAACTTTAGGTTTTATTCTTGATTAGTTCTTGAGACTTTCAAGACCTTTAAGACTCCCACTTTCCTCTTGACCTATAAGACTCTCTTGTCAAATATTCAAGGGATAGTGTGGATTCTTTATCAAGATAAACGCTTCACACAATTGGCCTGAGTTGGTCTTTGTTTTATCCAAAACATCACAACTTACCAATTTCAAATGTACAAGAGTAGAAAACTTTTACTCTTACATTTGACAAGTGTTTTAAACCTTCTTTGAGACATATCACTCAAGTCACAATCTTGGAGTACGACTCTAAGACTTGTATTGGAACGAAGTATGACTCATCTTCTTGATTTAACCATTTCAACATTTCAAGATCCCTTCTTCTTAGTCATAAGAATGCACTAAGACTTCCTTAGAGAACTAATTTTGATATGGTTTCTTAATCATTAAGATGATCACAAAACTGATACTAAAGTACTCTCCCATCTTTTCAGATTTGAGAAACTTTTATCCTTCTGCCTAATTTGATTCTTCTTATCCGCTCTGCCATACATTGGAACCTTTTTCCAATGTCTCAGAGTTACACTTACGCTTGTAAGTATAGTCATATTTACTAAGCTTTAGTAAACTATGAAGAATAGCCTTATATCTTTTGTGGTGGACTTAATCAGTGCACATGACTATGTACTCGATCCCTTAGTCCATTACTTGACTCACACATCCATGTGAATAAGTAGTTAGTCTTAATTTTCCAATACTTGAAAGTTCTCATTCATCATGCTATACAACTTGCATGATTCCAAGTCCCGGTCCAATTGAGACTTGGGTGATGAGAATGTTTCCTTATTTGGTAAATTTAGACATTACCACAAATGAAAGAATCAATTTCATATTTCCATTCTTGCTATTAATGGAATCATATAAGCAAGAATTTTTCCTCAAATGCCATTGTAAGGATATTTTAAAATAACTAAAATCAAAAATTTTCTTTTATTTTAAAACTATGCGGAAAAACTTATCCTTACAATACATATGAAAACTTGTTGTTATCTATTCCTAAGCAATATCTCATAACTCCTAAGAAGTAGCTCAAGAATCCAATCTTCAAACTACGCGATAGAAATCCATCTACGCGATCAGATTCAACATATTCTTTCTTTAAGTTCCTTCACTTTTCTTTGATTCTTAAAACATCAACATGTGACCCAGTCACATCATGTAATAAGAATCTCAGAATAGAAACTTTAACAGAGTTAGATAGTGGACTTTACCTGAAGTAGAGTCAAACTTATTGACTTTAACATCCTTAGGTAAACTTGGCAGCTTCGCAAATAATGACCCTTTCTTTTGGCAATATAAACATATGGACCCTTTGATAATGGTACACAGGACTATTACAGACTTAGCCTTTTTCTCTTTACCATTTGGTCAACCTAGTTGACTATGGTCAATCCCTTTCCTTAGGAAGAGAATGCTTTTCTGGATTTCCTGTGTCACTATTGTCAATGTCCATCAAGTTTTTGAGGAAGTTGATCTTAACAAATAAATAAGATCATTAAGGATCTTTTCATAGTCTGTTTCATAGGTGTTCCAAAAAGAACTCACTATGTGACTTAGAAAGTAGTTGAACCACCAACTTTCTCAAGACTTTGACACCCAACTCTCCCGGCTTGTCAATATGTGACTACATCTCCAAGATGTGACCACACCAAGACCTTTACTTGCCAATAGGGCTCGAGTGACTTTAAACTTTTAAAGAACTTGTGGGGTAGGGAGAATAATTCGGAGGAGGTGACAAAAGTATGATTTCCATGAGACATCATCTTCATTTAGGAAAGCTTGTTTCAAGAGATTTGGGAAGATCATAAATGTCTAAACCAGACATCTTTTTGGGAGATATTCAAGATAGTTGATTTTAAAGTCCTTAATATGACACCCAATATGAAATATTAAGGCTAGGACCCAACAAACTATTTTATAACTTAGAAGAGGTATGCCGTAATCCAAGCTATAAAACAATTTGAAGGTAGGTGAATGACGATTCACCAATTTCCACCAAGATAAACGAAATGTATTATTAGGTTTTAATTGGTTTTGAAACTCCTAGATCTTTTGAGATTCATTGAACTGTTCAATGGCATGTTTCAATCTCGAGTGTGCCCTTCAGGTTTTGTGACTGGGATGCCGAGGATCACAAAACAAGGTGTGAAGTAACCATGCAAATTACTTGGTACCCTTAAGTGTTTACCCCTCAATCGATGTGCCGATTAACCACACACGCTCCATCGATACTATGATAAACATTAAGTCACCCTTTGCCTACCTTGTTAAATACGAGTTAGTGTGCCGGTTAACCACACACGCTCCACTAACCGACTTAAACAAAGTGCAAAGTGTAATTTCATGGATTAGCACCTTCTTCACATTTTCCTAAGTAACTAAGATTGGGTATTTTTAAAGAGTTTAGTTACTTAGTATTTATCATTAATACTTTTAATGAAGGGAGAATTATAGTCATGTCAAACCCGTTCGGCTAACGACCCTCCACCAGTCAAGCAAGCGGTGGGTGAGAGTGGACACCCATTAAGTTGCCATTTTATAGGCAACAACCTTATACCCACCTTATAGACCGGCTTCGTGAATGAGGCGTACTAGCTGTAAGACCGACTTTATTCTTATACATATATATATTATTAACTTATAATATTATAAAGTATAAGGGTTGAATTTTAACTTTTAAAATTCTAAGGGCTAACTTGGAATTAAAGTATTCATAAGAGAAAACTTTACAAATTCCAAAACTTGAGGGCAAGTTTTGAAACTATTCAAAACTAATTAATTCCATAACTTATGTGTTTAAAGTAGTTTTAATCCAAAAACTCTTCAAGTTCCATAACTTATGGAAGACTTTAAACTAATAAAAGAATTAACTTTTCCTTTATTTTATAACTTATGAAATTAATTAAGGTTACATTATTTTTTTTTATATTTATTTAATGAAGAGACTCTTGGTCCTCCATAACTTGAGGACAAATTATGGAGTCATAACTCCAATTAATTAGAACTAGACTCTTCATTTTTGTAACCTTTGCCAACTTTATGAGTTTTATGAGTCTTTAATGTGACTCTTCATGTAACTTGAGGATAAGTTACACAAACACATTTTATACTCAACTCTTAGATTAAAATGGATTGAAAACAACTATTTCAATTAACTTTTCTATTAATCTAAGCAACTCATAAGAACAAGATAATTCAAATCAAACTTTTTCATGTAATTAGTCTAACCTTTAAACTAATACAAAAACATGAATCTATTGACAATTATCTTTGAAAATGGATTAGCATGAACATTACCACATTAAAAACAAGTTTATAAGTTCAAAAACAACTTAGGGTAATGTTCCTAGTCCATTTCTAGCCAAAAAACTCGAAAATATGCTGTCTGGGGTCCAACTCGTCGAGTGCATGAACACAACTCGGCGAGTTGGATGCATTTTGCCTTGGACTCGTCGAGTCCCTTCATGGACTCGGCGAGTCTGCTGGGTAGACAGCAGCAATTTCGATTTTTCCAGCTTCTATTGCAGGTATAACAAGAAAACAAGCCTAGGCTCTGATACCACTATTGGGTTATGAGCATTCTAACACTCCTAAGTGTACATGCAACCCTAAATACCTTGGATCTATGTTTTCTCTATTATACATGCAAATATGAACATCCAAGGTATTATCCTAATCTAGCATACAAAACTATGGATATAACAAGATAGAATACATACCTCTTTGATGTAGAATGTCTTCATGAAGCTTGAGTGCCAGTGCCCCAAGTGTGACACCTCAAATGGTTCACAATCATCAAAACACTTAGAATAACTTGAGAGAGTTCTACACTTCATGAAAATCGGCTAGCCCTTTCTTACTCTCACTAGTGGCCGATTTTTCCTCAAGAATAAGATGCTTATATAGTTGTACAATTAGGGTAAACCCTAATTGTCATGACTTTCCATTTCCTTGGATCCATGGGTTCAAATACACCATGGAGCATCCATGGAGCATCATATGAGTTTTGGCCCAACTAGATAATCCATGGAGCATTAGCCCACTATACAAGTATGGATGATTTACACAATCAACCCATATATTTAATTAGTCTTCTTTTGATCACTCAATTAATGCTAGATTAATTCTTGATCAATACTAATTAAATAATCTCATTATTCTTATTATTAATATACTAGAACTTATAACATATTAATAACCATAAGTGTCTTATTTCTCTCATTTAGTCTATCCAAGTGCATGATGGTATGCAACCCAAATGGACCATGCCGGGTCGGGTCAAATCTTACCAATTATAGTTATGGACTTAGACATTAATCCAACAGACCGATCACAAGGATGTCTTTTGTAAATGATTGAGGTTTTTCGTTTTGATAGAACTCTGGTATTTTGATTTTTTTTATGAGGTTATGGGTTCCCTAAGGGTGTGTATTGTGGTAAATTCATTATATATTATCGAGAGGAGTGTATATGGGTTGGTCAATATATCAATAGAGCGTTGGGTTCGAATTATATGCATGGTTCCTTTTAGGTTATAGACTTTGAATTAGATCAATAGTGCAACCGTTTATCCTATTCTCGGGTCATGTGTAACCATGCATTCATAAGGTTATGCATGGGTAGCAGCTTGTTATGTGAAAGGAACTGTGCATGGTAAGATTATGGCATTGTTGTGCTTGGTTAGTGTTAAGAAGGACGTTGCTTAGGTCCCTGCAAGGAGATGGAATGGAGTGGGTATCTTTAGGCCCCAAGGTGTTGGGCGAATGATGTAATGTTGACAATATCAGTGTATAATCGGGAGCATTCCAAAAATAGACTGAAGGTCTAGTATGGCATTCCAGACTCATGTTGTGGGCTCAGAGGCAATCCAAACCAATGAGGACCCTATAGGGGTAATCCAAACATAGGTTGTGGGCCCAGTGATCATGAGTGTTCATTTCTCCTACTTGTGGTACTTTCGGTACTAGTACATGGTTGGAAGTTGGGAGACTCACGAACCAACTGGTTTGTATGAAATGAGTACTTAAGGGTTGTTGGGAGTATTATTCGTGCATCATAAAGTCTCTTGCGGAGTGTTTGCATTATAAATCTCCTTTGTTCATGCGTTGTTATTAGGGGTTTGGTTACCAAGGTTAGGTATCAGTTATGGAGAGAAATAAATTATTGTGTTTGGACATTTTCAAGTTATTGGGTTGCTTGTTGGTAGTTTGATATCCTGCTATTCACTGATATGTTGAGAATGGAATAGATATGCATGATGACGCTAGTTGTCGACATGTTAGTCTAGTAGATCTGTAGGACTACTTGTGATTTGGTCTGCATGATTATCTTTATATGTTTGCTATCTGTTATATGTAGACATATTATGTTGGGTTGAGGTTGTATTGCTTTGTGTTGTAGCCAACAAACCCTGAAGCATTCCATATATGAGCTGAGGGTCGGGTAGGGCATGTTAGACTCATACTAAGGGCTCAGGAGCATTCCAGATATGAGCTGAGGACTGGTTGGTATGTCGGACTCGTACTGAGGGCTGAATATTGATATCCTAGTATGATGACTGATTAGGTTAGGGAGCAAGCCAAACAAAAGTTGTGGGCCCCGAGGGCAAGCCGGACTTATGTTGTGGGCTCAAGAGTAGGCCATATATGAGTTGTGGACCTCATAGGCAAGCCAAAATCATATTGTGGGCTTAAAGGTAATGCAGTCTTTTAGTTGTGGACCAAATACATGTTGTTATTTGTATATGTTATCTGTTTGTGTTGGTACTTTGGGGGAACTCACTAAGCTTTGTGCTTACAGTTTTAGTCTATGGTTTCAAGTACTTCAGAGGACCTTGGCAAGGCGAAGGCGTGACCGTACACATCCTGATTTTATGTTGTTCATCTTGGTAAACTCTGATTTTAAATAATTTTTTGGAAGCAATAGTTTTGTAAACACTTTTATTAGTTAATGAATTGTTTTGAAAAGTTTAAAATTTGTTGTAATTTTTTGGGGATGTTATAAGTTGGTATTAGAGCCTTGGTTTGAGTGAATTGTAGGAACACTCTTGTGAATCCAGTCTCAAACTAAGGAAAATGGTTTTTTAAATGATTTCCAAAGTAAGGGTTTTAAAAATAATTTTCAAGTTGCTTTCAAAATAACCAAAAAATGATGCAGTGTGTACGATTAATCGGAGCCAGTAAGTAGACCCCATATTACCACACTGTTACTTGATATTGTGGTATGTTAGAACAACATGCTAGTGATAGGCTAGGGATCTTCAGGAATTGCATAATAGAATTTCCTAATTATATGATGCCTGATAGCCTAGGGTCTTCCTTATATGAAATTGACATCATTACTATAGTTGCTTAATGTATGCATCATAGCTGTACATAACTAAGATTTTATAGCCCGAAAATGTTTGGTTTAGCCTTATTTCATGTTCTTGTTTGATGAAGGGCTTAGGGTAGAATCAAGTATTCGACTTTCTATAGGATCCAATGTTATGTATGATTAGTACACTCGTGTGTTGCAGGGTCGGTGGAAGTTTCATGAGTAGGTGCAGTGTATGGCGGGTCAGCGAGAGTATTATTAGCCACTCTTGAGTGAGTGAGGTCGAGGTGAACTTGTATCCGGGAAACTAACAATATTCACGAATAAGGTTAAATTTCTAAGATCAAATTAAAATAATTAAGAGTTTTCGAATACTTTATTTATAACTTACAACAATGATATTTTAAAATTAATATTATATATAAAAATATATATTGTTATCTTTAGAAATAAAAACAATATTTGATGTTTTGAATAATTATAATGATGGAAATTAAAATCGTAATCAAATAAATTTTTTAATATTAATTAATCATAACAACTATAAATATCATTAAACCATATATTATATTTAATATTATAAATAGAGGTCATTGAAACTACTGTGATTATAAAATTTTAAAAAATATCTACATTATAATATAATCCAAAACAAAAAATATTTATACCAACTTATTAAAAGATTTTTTTTATACATAAGAGTTAATAACAACGTCATTAATATATTTTAAAACCATATATTCTGCGCGACGTGCGGATATTCGTCTAGTCTTTTATAATAATTGTTTTGAAGACTGCAAACACCATTTATGTAATTTTGTCTACATATTGTTCATATGTTTATATTCGTGACTACTTCGGAAATTTAACTCAAAAATCGTGGACAACCACCAATGTTTTGTTTAATTTTGTAATTGCTTGTGTTGTGCACATCCTCGACAACAACCCTTATCAAATTTTTTTCAAAAGTGGACCCTATCTCTCCCGAAGGACGTTTTTCCTTAACACTAATTGCACACCATTTAAATCTCATCTATTCGACCTAATAAATTTGGGGTATGAGTTTATTCGGCAAATGACCAAAATTTAAGGTTACTTTGAAAAAAATAACCACCGAAATAAGGAATTTGGAAAATGATCATAGATTCCGCAGAGAGAGTTCTGCAAAACCATAAACGCCTTTGAGGAACCATGAACACCTCTGCGGATCGAGGTTTTTTCTAATTTTTTTTTTTTTTTTTGTTTTTTTTTTGTTTATTAATATTATTATTACTTTTTAATCACATAAGGTATTATGTGATTAATATGTAAAAAAAATTGTTTTCATTTTTCCTTTTTCTTATTTAATTACCCATTTAAAAAAGTTGTGTGTTTAATAAAAATTATACAAATATTTCATGTTTTTTTATAAAATTATACACACCAGTATTCTGAATAATAACATACTTTAAGTAGGTTGCAAAACATACTTTAGAAAGCATAAACACACAACATTCATCATAAAAATACTTTGAAATAAACTTCATTCATTCAAATCGAACCACAAAAACTTTGATCTGTTTTCGTATTTCGGCCATGGGTTTTCTGTTGTTTGTGTCCCTAGGTTTACTATCGCTTGCGTCCATTGGTAGTTATCTGGCTCTTACTGGCATTGGTACTCGGTGCAACCCTGTCATTGGTTATGTGGCTTTTCATATGATTGGTATTCGGTCCTTTGTGTCAATTGGTTATGTAGCTCATGTTGCCATTGATGTTCGGTATGTTGTGTCCATTGGTTATCTAACTGTTGTTGCGATTGATGTTCGGTCTGTTGTGTCCATTGGTTGTCTGGCTGCTGTTGTCATTTTTGTTCGGTATGTTGCGTCCATTGGTTCTTTGGCTTATGTTGACATTGGTTTTCGGTCGCTTGTGTCAGTTCATCTTCTATCGCTTTTGTCCCACTTCTTGATGCCGCTATACGTTTTTTACTTTTACTTTGGTTCTTTGGAACAATTTCCTTACACGTCCTTGCATTTATGTAGTTTTTCAAGAAACCATGTCCAAGAATCTGTAGTCTCTTTTGAGTAAATTCCATACCCAATAGGCAAGATCTGATTGTTGACATCCATGGCTATTGCATGCAAGATGGTGTCTTTGTACTTTCCCTTCAAATGAGCATCATCCATAATAATAACTTTTCTACAACACTCTCTGAAAGCACGTATCCGCAACAACAATAGAAAAACCATTAATATATCAACAATATAATTTGTTTATAAACATTTAAGAAAATAACAAATATATTTAAAAATATATTACCGCGCATCCAATAGCGAAAAAGCAGTACTCAAAACGATCCTCCGAATCAGTTTTTATGTACGCCACAGTACCAGAATTATGTTTCTTCAGATTGTGAAAATAAACTGGAAGTTTGGAGAAACTTTCTTCGGTGGTCCTCATCATCAATCCCAGAGCAAATTCTCTAGAATGTCACGCTTGTGAATAACTCATATTCATTTGTAGCAAAGCATTCATATCTCTAATTATATCATTAAGCTTCCAAACTCTCAAACTTCCTTGACCCATAATGTCATGTATTATGGTTCCCACAACTTTGCTATTTGCTTGCCTATGATTGGGTGTATAAGCAATGAAGAACATGTATGCTCGTCATTAAACATCTTAATTTCAAACATTTATGTTCCTTTAATGAGAGATGTGTATAAACGCCAATGACAGTTTTCTTGCATACAAACAACCTGGTACCGAGATTTTGAAGATTTTTCAACCTTATCTGAAACTTTTCTCTAATGGCTTTGAATTTAACAGAAAATGGTAGCACTTTTTTGGTGTTATAGGTTTGATTGACAATTAATTTATCATTCAGACCTAAATTGTAATATGGTCCAGGTTCAAGAATAGGTTCTGGAAAATCAGGAATAGAGTGAATACAATATCATGGATTAAAAGCAGTTTTTCGTTGTGTGTACTCATCATTCGACCACCCTTCATTTGATTTTTCCTCACATCTTCGATCATTAATTTTAGAAACTACTCCAAACTCAAACAAATTTTGATGTTGTAATTCAGTTATGCCCAATTTTGCTTCTTTATCATTATATGTACACTGATCCGCAGAAAAACGGTTATTACGTGGCGAAGTCACTAACTGATGTGTCAAAAACTCCTTACCTGGACTTCTGCAGATCAAAGTTTATGTGGTTCGATTTGAATGAATGAAGTTTATTTCAATGTATGTTTATTACGAAGGTTGTAACAGATTAAAGTTTCCATGTTTCGATTTGAATGAATGAAGTTTATTTCAATGTATGTTTATTACGAAGGTTGTATGTTTATGTTTTCTAAAATATGTTTTGTAACCTACTTAAATTATGTTTATTATTTAGAATACCAGTGTGTGTAGTTTTATAAAAAAAAATGGAATATTTGTATAATTTTTATTAAACACACAACTTTTTTAAACAGATAAATAAATAAGAAAAAGGAAAAGGCAAAAACAAATTTGTTTTTACATAATAATCACATAATACCTTATGTGATTAAAAAAATATTATTATTAATAAACAAAAACAAAAATAAAAAAATTGAAAAATGAAAAATAAAATTAAAAAAACCAAGATCCGCAGAGGTGTTCATGGTTCCTCAGAGACGTTTACGGTTCCGCAGAACCCTCTCTACAGAACCTGTGGTCATTTTCCGAATTCCTTATTTCCGTGGTTATTTTTTTCAAAATAACCTTAAATTTTGGCCATTTGAATAAACTATTTGGGTATTTACATCTTCCAGAAGTTTAAAGTAAATTCCTCATTAACAATGGACTCATTATAAAGATCAAGACAGTTTATTTTTTAGAGATGGAAAAATAACTTTATCATATATAGGTTGAGTAACATGCTAAGATCTATAATAACGTTTATATTGTTTTAAAAGTTGAGTCGAAATAATTGAAGTCCAAAATATTATGTATTAAATCTTAGAAAAAAAGACATTAATTTTAATAATTATTAAATCTTATATATTTAGTAAAAGAATTGCCAAATAATTTTTTAGTATATTGAAATTCACCACTGATTTTTCACGTGATAGACAATCTCTGATTAGTAATCAATATTTAATTAAGATGTTAATACCAATATGTTTAATTCATTAAATAATTTAAATTCAAAAAGTTTTTAGTTGACCAATATTTGCTTTTTAAAAAACTTATAAATTATGTAAAATATTCTTATGGTTTATAAAAGGGTTATCATTTTTCTTTTCTGAAGCTTGCTTTTCAGAAAATATGTTAAAACTGTAAAGCAACCAATTTTATGTTTTAAAAAGTAATTTACTCTATATATTTTCATTTCACGTTAGTTACGGACTAAAATCGTAATAAACCCAATACTTAATGACCAAATTGTTAGAAAAATATAAGAGAAACGGCACACAGACCATTTCTAGTTTTCTACAATTATACCGTTGTTAATGGTTCTATATATCTTTGACTCTTGAGTAATTTATTTATATTTATTATTTAGTAGACAGTGACAAATGTTAAACATAAAGCATCATCGTTTTTACAACTTTATAATATTTTATATTGTTTATTAACATTGAATAATAAAGTCAAAGTTTCTATATCATCAATTCATCATAAAAACATGGACCCATTCGTCGATGCATAATCCAAAAAAGAGAATGAAGCTGGAACCTCTTAGGTCTTTTTCATCTCCAACCTCTATTCTCATTAGAAAACCTCCAATATCACCATATCTTTTATTCACTTTCTTAGCCTTCATCATCTTTGCCATCTTCCTCTACGGTGAAGACCTCCGTTGTATCATCGGACAACACCACCACCTTCATCTCGACCATATCAACCCCAACCCACTACCGCTTTCTGCTGCTACTGGTACGTTATCTTTCCTTTTCGAACTCACCGGAAAACAAAAACTGCGATTTGAAACTGAAACTTTTCCGGCGATATATAATTAGAGAAGCATCAGATTCATGACACGAAGCTGCCGTTTTCAGTCGGGGAAGAGGAGAAGGAGTGCGATGTATTTAGCGGCAGGTGGGTGTGGGATCCGGTGAACCATCCGTTGTATAAAGAATCGGAGTGTCCGTACATACAGCCGCAGCTTACATGCCAGGAGCATGGCCGGCCGGACCGGGATTACCAGTTTTGGAGATGGCAACCTCATGCTTGTTCTCTCCCGAGGTAAATTTTTTTATCTTTTCAATGAAAATTGTTATTTAATTTTATCATTGATTATTTAAATCTTATGTATTATATGAGTTTATTTAAAAATAAATTTAAATATGAAATTTTAACAATTTGAAAAGTTTGAATTAATAAAAAAAGAGAAAATTTTTGAATTATTAAAATTAATGAGGTTTTAATGTATTGCATTACATATATAATTTTTTCTAATAAATACCTTACATATATATTAAATGTAGAATTTTAATTTAATAAAATGAAAATTACAATAAAATAACAAATAGAAAATTTAAAATTTAAAAATTCTAAAAAATATCATGTATCCAAATGAATGAGAAGATAACATGTACCAAAAAGTTCTTTATTTATTAGGTAGAATGTTTTTTTTACAATGTACTTAGAATATTAAAATCAATAAAATTACATATTTAAATTATCAATTACATGTTTATTATATATGTTAATAACTTAATACTAATGCATTTACATGTAATTTACTTCAAAGTAAAAAATTAACCGAAAATAATTTTATTCTTTATGATTATTACAAAAAATAGGATGTATTTACAAATAAAAATAGTTTTAGAGGGTGTTTGGATAAATAGTTTTTAGCTTATTAGTTTATTGTTTATTTGTTTACTGCTGTGGGAATAAATATTTTTTTTAAATGTATTTGGATTAGCTTATTGCGGTGGGAATAAGCAATAAGCAATAAAAATTTATGTGTTTGGCAAACAAAACAACTTATATGACTAAAATAACCAATAAATAATAAGCATTCCCCCTTGCTTATTAAAATCAGTTTATTTGGCTTATTTCTGCCGCTAATATGAATTTTAAAAACTCATATTCAAACACTTAAATTTATTTATTAACGTGGGATTATGCAATAAACAATAAGAAGTCCTTTTAACATAAGTGATTCAAATATATATATAAAAGATTTCTTTTTATATACTTCGTACTGATCGATAAATCTTATAATAGCTAGGTCCCCACACATTTATATAGTAAATTTTGATGGAAGCTACTTTTGCAGCAATAACGTATTGATCTAGTTGTTACCGCGTTCAATTAATTTGTTTTTACCGATAAGCTGCAATTGTAACATAAGGGTTACAAAAAAAGGGTTTTGAAACCAAAATATGATCAACATAATTCTTAATTCTTAATGTTTGATCGAGGAACATGTATGTAAATATTTAAATTTTAATAATTTAGTTAGAGTTAGATCATGGTTCCACCAACTCATTTAAATATAATTAAATAAACAATATTTAATTTAAAAAATTTAGTTAGAGTTAGATCATGGGTTCCACCAACTCATGCAGATTTGACTTCCTGTTTATGGATTGTTAATTGTTTTGCAATCAATTAAATTTGTGAGACAAGGACAAGTTTATCGTAGGTACTTATTTTTTTTTTCAAAAAATAAACCTAAAAATAAAAAACGATCCATCGCATATGAACTTTCACGGTTTGAGATTTTATTATTTGGACCGCAATTTTGAGATTAGATATGTGATTTTATCAAAAGCATAAAACGATAAGAAAATTTGAACTTTGCCACTTTTTCCATCCTATTTGCATCTCCAATACCACACCATTTAAGTATATACATTATTTTTGTGTCAAAATGCTGCAATTCAACTTCATTTTTAACATTAAAAAAATTAAGAATTGACATGATTGCTTCAAAATTGATTATTTATATTCAATGTGGATGTCAAATCAGGCATTTATGTCATATTTTAGTTTTTATTACACATCATAATTTAGGTCAACTTAGAGAGTCGTGTTGTATTTTTAGTTTTCATTACACAACATGACAATTATTATATATCATGACACGGCACAATGTTGTGTCAACTTTTGAACATGGATAAAACGTGTTTTTTATACTAGATACAAACATGAAATTAAGATTTTACCTTTAATTGTTATGGGTTGAGAAAGATGAAGAAAAATAAAATAGATAAAATGATGTGGCAGTGGGTTTAATGGGTTGGAAAGAAATAACTCCCTTTTCCTTAAGAAATATGATCAACGTTCATAAACTATGTTTAAAAATATCTTTATGTGCTATTTTATGTTTTGTAGACTTACTAAGTATGACTCCCCCCCCCCCCCCCCCAAGCTCTCTCTTTCAATCTACTATCCAACATCGTTACTAGGAACATAATTGTGTGACTTATGCAAATATAACGTAACACTTCCAATTTAAAACTTGAGGTTTACTATAACCTACAAAGCTTAGTACATATATATTCTAGGTGTGTGTCACACACACGTACACGCACATGTTTAAGCAACCACAAAACCAATTACAAACACAGATTTTTCAAGTAATGAAAAACTCATTTATTTGCATCTTTTTCATAAATTCTAATCTGAACTCTAAAGTATGATTCTTACGTGTACTTTTGATGACAACATTTTTGAAATTATATATATATATATATATATATATATATATATATATATATATATATATATATATATATATACACACACACACACTAGCCGTTTACCCGCGCAAAGCGGCGGGCGATAAATAGTTTGTTTTGACAATTAATTTCTTTTCAATGGAGAATGATTATTTTCAATTCAATCATTAGCTTGTTTTAGGAAACATGTCATATTAAAAATAAATAAAATTCATGAAATGATCAAATTATAGGGTGTTAAGTATTTATTTGGATGAAAAAAGATCTGATCAAAACCTTGGAAAAGAAGATTTATAGGAGTTTGTTTAAATTTTAATATTATTTTATTAGTGATTAGTTGTACAATTAACTTAATGATTTGGACGTTTTAAAAAAAATATTATTATTTTATTCAATCTATTTTTAGAAATAGTGAGATTTGTTTTATAAGATTATATATATATATATATATATATATATATATATATATATATATATATATATATATATATATATATATATATATATAATTTAGCCTTTAATCTTTAGATTTTATACATATTTAGCCTAAAAATATAAAATTTATGTTGCGCCCCACCCTCCCCCGGCTCTCCGATTTTCATATATATTAAACTTTCGGCCCCTCCAAAATAGATGTCCATGCTCCGTCACTATATATATATATATATATATATATATATATATATATATATATATATATATATATATATATATATATATATATATATATATATATATATATATATATATATATATACACACAGTTGTAATATGTTTGTATATAGCACAAAGCGAGATATTTCATATCATTAATTTCATCGACATGCATGGTAAATATCTTTTAACACAAATGTTAACTTGAATGACAAAAAACATGAATTGATCTTTGCTTATGTCAATAATTAATGACAGCTTCAATGTATCACTAAGAAACTCATTTATTTGCATCTCTTTCATAAATTCTAATATAAACTCTAAAATATGATTCTTACGTGTACTTTTGATGACAATATTTTTGAAATTATATATCTGTTGTAATATGTTTGTATATAGCACACAGCGAGATATTTCATATGATCATTTCATTGACATGCATGGCGAATATCTTTTAGCACAAATGTTAACTTGAATGACAAAAAACGTGAATTGACCTTTGCTTATGTCGATAATTAATGACAGCTTCAATGCATCATTAATGCTGGAAACATTAAGAAACAAGAGAATGATGTTCGTTGGAGATTCCTTAAACAGAGGCCAATATGTATCAATGGTGTGTCTTCTACATTCACTCATCCCTGATAATGCTAAATCCATGGAAACTTTCGGTTCTCTAACTGTTTTCACTGCCAAGGTAAAGGTTTAAGATAATACCAATTACATCATTTAATTTCATTATACACAAGCTAGCCTTCTTATTAATACAAGTTGTAGATTTGATCACCAATAACAATCACTCAATTCAAGTATTAACAAAATCAAATAATATATTAACTACAAGTTAAGTAAGTCGCTAAATTGTATTATTGGCTAATAATGATTATTAAATTGTTGTATATTGTAGAATTACAACGCGACAATTGAATTCTATTGGGCTCCTTTTTTACTTGAGTCAAATGCTGATGATGCTGTCATACATCGTATTTCTGATAGAATTGTAAGAAAAGGTTCTATAAACAAGCATGGAAAACATTGGAAAGGGGTTGATATAATAGTTTTCAATACTTACCTATGGTGGATGACAGATGCCGATTTCAAAATTTTGTAACTTCTTGTTTCTTCATCTTCTCTTAGACTTCAAGCTAATGTTTTGTTTTGACTAATATAACAAGATGAAAATACAGGCATGGATCATTTAATGATGAAGTGAAACAGATAGTAGAAGTGTCAACAGATGATGCTTATAGAATGATGATGAAAAGTATGATGAGATGGATAAAGGAGAATATGGATCCTAACAAAACAAGAGTGTTTTTCACCGGAATGTCTCCAACTCATCAAATGTTAGTTATTTCTCTTTTCCAAAATAGACACATAGGCTTTTTTGAAATATAAATGATCTAATATATATTTTTAACTTTTGGAGAAAATTGGTGTAAAAATTTACTTTCTTAGTACTTGTTTTTGTGGTTTTATGTGTAGGAGCATTGAATGGGGAGGCAATCCAAATGGAAGATGTTACAATCAGACAAAAATGATTGCGGATCCAAACTATTGGGGATCAGATAGCAAGAAAAACATAATGAAAATAATTGGAGATGTTTTTAGAGAATCAAAGTTTCCTATAACATTTTTGAACATCACGCAACTCTCACTTTACCGAAAAGATGCTCACACATCAATCTACAAGAAACAATGGAACCCTTTGACACCGGAACAAATAGCCAACCCTAGTAGCTATGCAGATTGTATACACTGGTGTTTGCCTGGACTTCAAGATACATGGAACGAACTCTTATTTTCCAAACTTTTTTTCCCTTGACATGACAAATGGAATTTTTTATACTTTTGTTTGCATATATTTTGTAGTTACATCATCAGAAGAAAAATTATAGGAAACAAAAGGAACTACATCCATAAAATTGTTTAATTTGATTTTCATAATTGAGATTTTGTAAGTTTCTATATCTTTCAAATATTACAGTCTAATCAATGGGTAGGCTTCTTGTAATTTTTTATTATTTTCTTTTAATTTCATTATGTTTTAAGCATTTATTATGGTTAAGGTTGGTTGGTGTGGGCAAATATATAAGATGACTATTAATTAGCTATTCACTACTCGGCTATATAAAAGAAATAAAGTAAATTGTTTGGTTGTAAACTAAAATTTATAAAGAACCATTAAGAAAATATATATGCTAATTTAGTATTATATATGTTGAAAAACTATAGAGAAAAAATACATATTAATAGTTTTTTTTATTTTTGAACCTATTAAAAATGTTAACATAGTAAATTAATACTTGATGAAAGATATATATTAAAATTAAAAAATACAAAAAATAAATAAATAAATTCTATTCAATTTTTTTGGACTATTCGGTTTTTAATTTACATTTCATTATTAGTTATAAAGCTAGTTTAGTGTTTTTATCTTTCCAAGATATCATATAGTTTGATTTCCTATTTATAGTCCCTTTTTCTTTCATTGTAATTTTTTCATTCAATACAGCTCGTTGAGATTCCATTCAAGTTGGCTCGTGTTTTATTGCATGTAATTTCTTGAATTTTTATCTCAGATTCCTTTGATGACTTATAACACATCCATTTTGTTAATCTACTGAAGAACTTATTTCATAATATTTGTGTGTTTTTCAAAATTTTTGCTTTTGCCTATGAACTTCTATATGGTAGTAAAGCAGTTTTGAAAGCCATTTGTTAGAAATTTGAATACTATCACATAACTAGCTTGCATAATTAGGTGGCTTACTGGCTTAGAAGTGTGACAACCGTTTCCCTAAGTTGAAGTATTTTTTGGTAGTTTTATGATTTGTTTTTATAAATTGTAAAGGAATCATTGCATTTTATATTTTATAATAGTCAAAGCAGTAGAATTTTGCATATAGCAATACAGCTATTTATTAATGTGATTGTTGCAACAATCTTGAAAACAAAAATTACACATACACATACACGATAAAATATTGAGAAATGGTTGAAAAATAGCAACCACCTATGATAATGGTTCAAACCAGGCACATACCACACCTTTCTGCTGGGGATGAGCATAGTAGGATTTATCAATTGAAGTTTGGTATATTTTCTAGATATATATTTTTTATAAAGTTTAAATAAGATACAAGATGTTAATATGAACAAAGTAGTTGTAGACGAGCAGATTGTTGATATGGGTCTACATGTTACATTCCCAATTTCAGCTTTTTACTCATTCATATTACCAGATTTTGTAGCTTTAACTATATTTAGTCTTTAAGTAAATTATGCGGTGGTTACCCTTAAATAATTGTAATTTCACATACAAAATTTCATCTAATATCGCCAAGAATCTCTAAAATCTAACCCTAACCATGGTTTGCAAAACTGAAGGGTAGACAAAATAGACCCGTAATAATTAGTAACTACTATCTATGGTGATGATGATCTTTTCTTTTTTGATGATTTGGAATTGGATGAACGTCCTCCATTGCTTCTTTTTTTGTCACTCTTTTTATCTTTTGGTGTCCCATGTTTTTCTGGCTTGGTTTTACTATTACTAGAAGACTTAACACTAATCACAGCACCCGATGCTATCTTTCCACCACTTGGCAAAGCACTTTCAAAATCCGCATCCTTATCAGCAATCGCATACCTCTGAAGAAACTCTGGGTTCAATAACCCTTCACTCTTTGCTTTCATCTCATCCTATGTATATACAAAAATTCAATCACAATACACAAATAATATATACCCCACCCACATGAACAAAAAATGCAAACAAACAAACCTTCACTTTCTTTGCAGCTTCATCAAGATCCTCATCCACAGAAATCAAATGTGGCTTCAACTCAACCTGAACAGAACCAAATTAAATTAGGGTGACTTTTTAGGGTTTAGGGCAAAATTAAATAAAGTTTTTCATGACTTACTTCTTTGACTGGTGGAAGAGTGGCACTGAACTGTTTTAAAGATACTGAATTCAAATGTTTCTGAAACTTTTTCATCACTTTCATGAATAATGACAATACTTGTTGTCTTTCCAACTTCATCACTCCCTGTTACAAATAAAAATAAATAAATGAACAAACACTACACTACACTTCACTTTTTAAGTATGTATATAGAATTAAATAAAAGATCAAGTTAACTAATGAGAAAAAAAAACCTCGGTATATGAAGCATCTTGGTTCTGTAATCCCATGCATAGTAACACAGAAGCTTGAGCATATGATAATGTAACTGGAAACTTCTCCTGGAAGTATAGGTATGCAAGAGGCAGTTTCAGGTCTGAAATCTGTTAATTAATAAAATAACATATGTTTTAAACAATCCAGAAAGATGAATAAAAAGATGTAAAGTTTAAAAAAAAAAAAAAAAAAAAAAAAAAATCAGGATTCTTACGAGATGATGATCAGCAAGGTGGTTGACATAAGATTCTAATCTTTTCATACTGACTGGAGATTTGATGATGTCATCATATATCCCATGTGAAATTGTTGTTGATGAAGGGTCTGCATCCGGGAAGCTGAGTTTTGGATCCAAGATACTACATACAAAAGGAAAAGTATTTATTTAGTAGTATTATATATATCATTGAAATTCAATATGGAAGATGTATTGTAGTGTGTATGTACCTCATTGCAAGCTTGTATTCCATTGTGTTAAATCTTGGAGAACATAAAAGCCTAGCAAATGCTGCCTTAAAAGCTCTATAACAATCACCAAAGAATCCCCATTCATCATCTGATTTTTTAACTTCAATTTCATCGTTTGCCAACAGTTTTAGAACCATACATGTGTGTTCACCAGTCACAGCATTCTGTATTATGAAAAGACGATTCAATATATAAGAAAGAAATATTAAAAACAAGTTTATAGAAAAATTAGAGAGAGTAACAAACTTAACTGGAACTTCACAAACATAAAATGGAGCAAATTTATGTTTTCTCCAGAATCGAAACAAGTCAAGAGTAAGCCCAAATGAGACACCCAAGTAATGAAGCTTTTCAGGCTTTCTTTCACGCAGATGTACAAGTAGAGGAGGTAGGTCGGATCTTGGCCTTATATTTTCTTCAAGCAATGACACCTGTCAGTTACAAATTTCAGAAAAAGTTTTATCCAAAATTCCAATTAAAAAAGATCTATCTTACTTTCTCAGCAGCTTCGGTGATTCTGAGATGTGAAGACTCTGGTTTGTTTTGGACATCATCTTCTTCAGAGATGGAAGTGAATTGACCTTCAAAGTACCTATTATAAGAATTCACTGTAATTAGCTACTATGTGATCGAAGGGGTATATATGGAAATACCAAAATATAAACATGTTGGTTAAAGTAAGTACCTTGACAGCAATTCTATTGCAGCTGAACCATATCCAAGCTGCAAGCAACAGATAAGACAACAATCATTTACTATTGTGACTTGTGAGTGACAGATAATGGAAATAAATATTATGATAAGTGCATAAAACACACACACACCCACCTTCATTGCATTTGGATGTGTTGCGATGCGGACGATTCTAGCACCAGAAAGAGTTGGGAATTCTTTGTCTTGGAATTGTTCACAGAACTTCCATGGAATTTGGTCTCCAGAAGGTTGATGTCCAGCACTTAAACTTCTCATTGCAGAAGCCTGTGAAATTTTTCCTTCAAGACACACCTGTACAACAATTTAATTAAACAATCAACCATATAAATATTAAAAAATAAACAAATAAACAAAAATAGCAAACCTGGATGACACAAAGTATATCTGGGAGCTGATTTCTTGACTCGTTAACAGGACCTACATACATAAATATAGGCAATGTACTTTATTTGTTTTTACCTCTAATACCTAAATACTTACATTTATAACAATAATAAACTATGAAATATAATATCATAAACAAAAAGTATACCGAGTAAGACGAACAAGTGATGAGCTGGCGCATCAGCCAATAACTGGAGATCATTTGGAGAGTTTTTGTAGTGAGACGCAACATATAAGGCCATCATTCTCTGAATAGTGTGTAAGAACAATAAATAAGCACCAATATTATACACGTGAATAAATTAACTAAAAACAATAACCAATAAGCACATAATAAAAATACCTGAAGAAATAGCTCGCTGTCTTTATGATATGAAAAAAGGGTATCCCGATTAACATAATAAAGATCACACTCACTAGGAGGAGGCAACCTGTTGATACTAGGAATAGAATTTGCAATATCCAAACAGAGTAAATTGTTAAGCCATGATTCGATTGGATCACCATTTGCATATCTAATAGCTTCACTCAAATCAATCTTCTTAAAAAGCCGCCCTGCATTCCATTGAAATAAATCAAATCTTTGTCTTGAAGAAAACTAAATTAGATGTTGATTTAATCATCTTGATGGATTATTATTATTATTATTACTATACCAGAAGGAACAGCTTCTTTGCTTTTTGAAGATGTGCGACTTTGTTCTTCAAGTTGTTGAAGTAGCTTTAATGATAGAGATCGCCCTGTACCTTCATATCCATTAACAGTAGAGGAAAGGAAAACAAGATAAGGACCCAATAAGGACTTGACAAGTGGCAGTGGAATAGCTGCAGCTTCATCAACCACCAAAAGTTCAACTTGTGACAGTTTTCCATGTTCATGTGGCTGTATATACTGAATTGTCTGTCTGTGTTGTTTGTAGATATTTATTCTGATGGTTGCTTTTTTAAACTCTGGATTTGAGCTTTTCACAATATCATAATCCAAATGCTCCTATAAAACATGTCCATAAAGTAATATATTATCATATTTATATATAAAAAAAAAAAAAAAAAAGTATACAATAAGAAATAGAAACAAGTTTTACCTTGTACTCAAGCAGACGAAACCCTGTTGATACAAATTCAAACAGAGTTTTGAGGTTTTCTGGGCTAGGAGCAGTCACAAATATATTTGAATACCTGAAAAATCATGTGTTAATTAGATTCATGAAGTCAACAAAAGTCAAAAGAGAGTCTCGTACCCTGCAGCAACAGCTCCAGCAATTGCAAGACCAAGTGCAGCTGACTTTCCACGCCCTCTACCAGCAAGTAAAGCCACAGTGCTACGAAGTGTTTTGTCCAAAATTGCATCAAGAAAAGTAATCACAGCTTTTCCCTGAGTAATTTATATAAATTTGACAATTTATGAAACTGGTAAACCTGTATTAATAAAAAAAAAAAAAAAAAAAAAGCGTGAATACCTGGTCCAATGTGCAGCAACTTTTAATCAATGGGCCAACAGGAAAATCGTCTTTTAATTGCTCTTTTAGATCTTTTAAGTCGCGTTCTGCTTCTGAGAGCCCTTCAGAGTCCTTTGATTAAGAAGGGGAAGAAAAAAAAAAGTTTTAGAAAGTTGTGTTAAGATAAATTATAATGTTTGAGAGACTAGAAGTTTACCTCTTCGACTGGAACTTGTGTGACTGACTTCATATGAGATGAGATTGGTAGGATATTTAACTCATCATCCATAACTATACATGATTGACATGATGCAAGTGAAAGGAGGAAACGTTCATTGAAGCGTCCAGTTGCTAATGAATGAGATTCTGTACGGAATCTCTCATGAACATCCTGTAAATAGTTGTAAAAGATAATTCCGAATCACAACATGAACATGATAAGTTTTGCTAAAAGCAACTGGCGTAAGGAATTGTGGATCATACCATGACCATGGTGTAGAGACTAGTGAGCGAAGACAAAGAACGAAGCAACAGAATAACCAATCCACCACCTTCAACTGTTTCTATGGTTCTTGCTAGAAGATTTGGAGTCAACGCCTCAAAATCCTAAAGAAAAGGGGGGGAATTTGAGTACAGAAATGTAGAAGATACCATGGAGCTTCATTTAAAGTGAATGGCAATTGTAATCTACCTGAAGTATACACATGCCGAATGTATTTCCAAGAATCCTCTCAGAATCCTTGTACTGGCAATAAGTGATCCCTGCAGTTTCTAGGAAAAGTGAGAAGGGATCAACCTTCTCAGGATCTAGAAGTCCTCTATGCATAAGCTTCTTCACCTGCTTGGCCCGTTTTTTCTTATGACTGTCAAATATTGTCAATGAACATGAAATTAGCACAGAATTCTAAGCATGTTGAGGCATTTAAAAAAATCAAAATTGAAGTTGAAAGTAACTTGCTTGAAATCCAAAATCAAATCCTACAACAATGGATAGAACTAAAAAGTAAGGAAAGGAAAAAAAAAAAAAAAAAGGTGAAACGAAGCACCTGCTAAGTTCAAGTTTATCCCTGTAACACCATAGAACATTAGGTCTTGACTTAACAACTGATTTACTAAGCATGTAGTGGAGGTTCACAATCTGCTCACAACATAAACCACCACACATATTAATAGATAAAATCAATACTCTATAAACAACATATAAATATTCGTCTAGGTATAAACAAAAGTTTGTGATTTTGTTCCAGAGTGGACTAGCCTGGTCGCGGGACTTGTCGCCGATGATGACGAACATTGAACGGTGTCTCGTTTTGACTCCATTTTCAATTAGGGTTCTAATACGTTCGTCCACCTTTTTCCTCATTCTGCTCGCTTTTGTTCTGTTAGCTTCGGTAACGTAAACAGGCGACGGCGAGGTTCAATTGGCGTATCTCCGGCGAACTGTTGATATTAGCTTTAGCAGAGAGCGACGCTGGTATAGAATAGAACTGATATTAGGGTCTATAAATATTGGGCTCTATTAACGATTTCCTATTTCATGGGCTCGAAGAAACAGGCCTGAGTTTCGGCCAGGGTCAATGAAAAATGGAAAATAGTAAATCAACAAATTTCAAATTCTGCAACAAGATTCGATGGTGTGGTAGGATTTTTTTTAGGGAAGTGCAAGTCTTGAAGTTCAAAGAAACGACAAAGTGCAATAAACCCATGAAGATTCAATGGTTAAATAGATTATAAATATAATAGTTGTTTTTTTATTTGTAAAGATCTTAATCAAGAAAGTGGAGATACGATGAATTTAGATGATATTTAATTTATTTTTTTATTTTTTTCCACAACATATATAATATCACTCACTAGAATACCTAATCAACTATGTATAAATTTTCATCTTTTATATAATATAATGTTTCATTGATAAATAGTAATGTTAAACCCCGTATAAATATGGATACATAAAAGACCTAATCTAAACCCTAAATTGTTTGGACCTAAACCCTAATCACTAACATCCCCTGCATTTTGATCGGGAGGGGACGATTAAATTGGAAAAACAAAAACACAAAACTTAACATAAATGAAGAGACAGTGGCAGAGCTCTAACGATGACGACTAACAACAACTGCTCGTTGGAGAAAGAGAAAGAAGAAGGGACGGTTAACGACGGTTCCTTTGTATAAGAAGAAAGGAGTGGCAGCGACAACGATCATCGAGTCGACGGCAGAGGAGTCCAGAGAAAAGCAGCGAGAAAGAAAGAGGGCTCGAGGTGAGGCGGACGGAGCCTATTCCGACTGAATCGGAAAATAGATTTGAAGAAGAAGCGAGTTGAGGAGAAGGCAAAAATCTTAAAGGCAAGAGTCATCTTACGAGGAGACATAATGTAACATCTTGTTTTGAGGTACTTTCACTTTTGATCCTTATACTGAGATTTATTACATTTTGGTCCTTAAAATGTAAGACTTGTGGTTGTGAGGGGGTAATTGTGACATCCCCATTTTCATGGCCAGAAAATACCAACTTTGTTTATGCTTTATAAAAATCAGAGAGCCTCTTTTAATAAAAATGTTGCGGAATTGTTCCCAGTAAAACATGATAACTACGTTATCAAAGAATTTCCGAAAAAAAGTATTTTTATTCATTTTAAAATATTTGGGATGTCATCATCAATACAAAAACATAAGCATATACAGAACTTACATTCATTATCACTAGTGATTAATATCTCCTTAATCTCTCAGTGTAATGTGACTTAATATCAACACCTGTGATATAAATAAACTGAGTGGGTCGGGTTGAGAAACTTGGTGAGTACATAAGGTTTTCAACCTACAATAATATAATTATTATGTTTAATCATCAAACAGTTAACTCAATTACCCATCCTCATTATCTTATTTACTCTTAAGGATCTACCCTAAGAATCAGTTATTTCTCATTCATTCATTCCTAAGGATTATCCTAAGGAATAGGTATGAAGTCCATCGTTGTCAATAAAACAGATGTCTAGCACAACTGCTAGTTCTATCACATAGGCGCAGCTGCCAAAACTATGACATTCTCTATGAGGTGCAGCTGTCGGTATTGTCCTTCGGGTCAACTGCTTGGGTTATCTCGTTTATTAATAGTATCGTTTTCGAGAGTCCACTCGCAATACATGTCAATGGGTTTTTAGAGTACACCGGTGAACACATCGTTCACAACACCTACAGGTTACGAGTCTGCTAGTGTTCCACTAGATTATCTGGAATAGTATGTGGTTATCATCCATACTCTGCTAGATGATGGGGCCAACATTTAGGAGCAAGGCTTCTCACATTGTCCACCTCTCACCCTTACCTCATTGTCTATATCACCTCTGAACTCATCATCCAACTCATATTTCATTTACCCATGTTTTACCCAACATATTATGTAGATATAAATCCATATACAATTTAAATCATATAAAACTTATATAAAATCGTTCATCCAGCATAGATAGCAAGTATACAGATAATATACACACATAGCACGTAGTTTATATAAAATACTTCATATCTATGTGTAAGATGAAAGGGACCATACACTCACTTGAAAAGGTGGTGATTCCGAACTCAGACAGCGTTTCGCTTCTTAAAAATAATTTCTTTCAACGAAACCTAGTATTATTACCACTAAAGTTTAGTCTATTATTCGCCTAGACTAATTAATAGTCTAGTTACTATTACTACTATATAAGCGTTAAACAACACTTACATAACCCATAATAATAGCCCAAGTACTTATTATAAGTTCCTAATAACGTTACTATAATTAAATAAAAGTTATATTAAAAATAGCGTAGGTGTAGCTCACTTACAGCGGGTTTTATAAAAAAACCGGACTTCGCTTGGAGCAGCATTCCCGAGCCGAAAATCTCTTCTTCTCGGAGCTTTAGAGCACTCCGGGGATTCCGCCTCATGCTAGGGAGGTTCCCTAGGCTTTTCGGGGGGTTTCGGGGCTAGATAGAGGTTATAAAAAGAGAGAGAGAGAGAGAGTAAAGAGATGAAAGAATGAGAAAGGTGTGAAGAAATTTAGAGTGGGAGAGGTTCTATTTATATGGTGAAATATGGCTGAACTTGGTGCCACATGTCACCATCTGGTGGCAAGACTTGGGGAGAAAGCAATGGCCAAGATTGTGCGTCACCCATTTCGCACAACACACTTCCGACTTCTAAAATCCGTAACTTTCACATGCTAGGGAGGGTCCCTAGGCTTTTCGGGGGGTTTCGGGGCTGGAGAGAGGTTATAGAGAGAGAGAAAGAGAGTAAAGAGATGAAAGAATGAGAAAGGTGTGAAGAAAATTAGAGTGGGAGAGGTTCTATTTATATGGTGAAATATGGCTGAACTTGGTGCCACATGTCACCATCAGGTGGCAAGACTTGGGGAGAAAGCAATGGCCAAGATTGTGCGTCACCTATTTTCGCACAACACACTTCCGACTTCTAAAATCTGTAACTTTCACATGCGAGCTCACTTTTTGACATTCTTTATATCTACTTGTAGGTAAAAATAAGATCTACAACTTTCATTTTGACTCCGCCAGCTAATTCTCGACCGATCTTAAATTTAATAGTACGATAAGATTATACTGTTAAATATCCGCGTAAAATTCATAACTTCTACATACGGACTCTGTTTTTGTCTGTCTTTTTACCATTGAGTTCCTATTAATGAGATATTCAATTCTCATTTAGATCGCTTAGGCCAAAAACCACTTGATCTAAAATTCCAGTTTCGGGTCGTGCACTACTAAGCCAAATCTTAGAAAATTCATAACTTCTCATACGAAGTCATATTTGGGCGTCCTTTTTTTGTATGTTCTGGATTTAATGTATAATACAACTTTTGTTTAGATTTATAAGACTAAAAATTCCTCCATCATAAATTCCCTATTTACGTCTCCCGATGTAGTGTCGTTTTTACCATAAAACTTCGACGGGCCATAACTTGTTCGTTATAACTCGAATTTCAGCGTTCTTTATATGTACGGAACCCTTGAGACGTATTCTACAACTTGGTTAAGATTATTTATTCTAAATAATATTTTGTCAAAAAGTCGTTTTCGACCCCTATTATCTCTAAATTGATTAGTCCGGATCTACAGGCGTTATGTCACAACTAGAAATTTTTGTGCCTTGTAACTACAACACTTAAGTCAAATTGTGAATCAAAGACATAAGAGCATGTATGATGCATACTCTATGACAACAAAATTACAAACAAACACCCGCAAACATTTCAAGTAGTCAACAAGCAATTGGAAACCCTAGGAGTTCTTGTTTAAGTCCATTTTGGACAAGGACTTCCTTATTGGGCCCATTAGACCAATAATCTTCCAATTTGATGATCTTGGGTTTAGAACTCTTAAATGGGCTCTAATTGGACCCACTTCCATGTATTTCAATATTCTGGGCCATATTGGGCCTAATATGAAATAAATTAATTACATGAACCATTTTGGGGCATAATTTACCTAATTTAGCCCTAATAGGTCATAAAAACTATACTTTGATTTATTTGAGTCAAGCATCATCTAGCTTAACTATAATATGGGCTTAAGGGCAAAAAGCCCAAAAATCTCCTCTTTCCCTCCCATTCTCTACCCAACCCCAAGGGAAGGAAGAGTTGACTTTGTGTGTGCCACCTCACAATTATTCAAGGGACTTCCATGCAAGAGGACTCATACTTCCATGCACCATCCTTTCACGCTTCTCTATTCTCTCCTTTCTTCTTAATTCTCAGCCGAACCCAAAACACACACACACACACACACTTCACTCAACTCTCTCAAAAGAAACTCTCTCCACTCCTCTCCAAGTGTTCGAAAATTAGGAAGCTTCAAGGAGATTTTTCCCACAAACACAACATCTAAGGTAAGTTGATGTTAGAGTCATAAGCTAGTTATTTCATTCCATTCAAGAATCACCTCTTAATCCATTCAAACTTATGATTTAGCACCTTAGAATCATCCAAGTTCGAAATCATCCAAGGAAGGTAGCTAAGGTCGAATTTCTTCTCATTTTTCCTTCCAAAACCGAAACCACACCCAAGGTGAGCTTCATACCCCCTATTTTTCTATTTTTTTAAGTTTTTGTGGGGGATAATACAAGCAAATGTGTAGATCTATGAGTTCATGTATGCCTTGTGTGATTTTTATGCTTGTATGTATGATTTTATGTGTTATGTGATGAATATGTTAGCCAAAAATACCTAAAAACCGAGATCTACCACATGAGGAGTGAAACAAACATAACTTATACCCTTTTACACTAATCAAGTCAATAAAAATAATTTATTTGGTTAGGATGAACATTTTTGGACATAAAACCCATTTTTGGGCTCAAATTGTCAAAAATACAAAAGCTAAAGGCCCAAAACGACAAATGATAATTTCTGGAGGTTGGAAAGAGTCCAAACAATTTCTAATAAAAATTTTCTGAAAATCAACACTTTTGAGGGGCTTAAAATGCAAATTTTGAACCTAATGGGCTAAAAATGGGCTTTTCGGCCCAATAAGCCCCAAATTGCAAAAATTCTGAAATAGAGGGGTTGAAATTGAAAATTTCTGTAAAACTGGGGACTACTAGTGTAATAAAACTAATTCAAGAGTCAAAAATGTTTTCAAAGTCAAAAGGGATCAAAAAATGCAAAAATTTTCCATTTTGGGCAAAAACTGTAAAGTTGCGAAAATAAGGGTTCCAACCGAGAGAAAATCATTTTTGAAGGACTTAAGTTGTTTATCCAGTAAATCTAGGCTGAAAATGTCTTTTTAATAAATTTTTATACTAAAGTGTCAAGAAAAATGGTTTAAGGACTAAAATGGAAATTCTTTTATATAAAGGGTTAAAAGTGTAAATTTTATCCAAGAAGGGTCATAAAAAGGTAAACTCTTATTTTTTTTTTTAAAAAAAAAACAATAAATCCCTTAAGATAAAATACGAGTACCACGACTACCGGCGAAACATAATAACAAATACGTTTTCAACACCAATATCGTTATCAAACAAATTGATTCGGGCTCGAATCAATAACGAATCAAAAATCAATAAACAATAAGTACTTCAATAAACACACGAAATTCACGAGAAGTCAATATTCAATCTTTGGGCTTGAAAGTTTCAAATCGTGCTTGTTGGGCCTAACTAGCCCAATAACATGATATTTGAGCCCGAAGGGAACGCGCTTACATATTATTGGGCCTTCTATGACCTAATTCCATGTAAAAGGACTTTCAATAGCTTTATTGTGCTGTTGGGCCCCAAGGGCCCATTGGTACTACTATCAAAGTCGAGAAGTCAAATGTGAGTCGGGCCTAGTGACTTCCGCATTCACGTAAGCCTTGAACGACTTATGGAAATAACGAGGGCTTCGTACCCTCTTTTCTCCTCAGTTGTGGGGCTATGAGAAGTCAGGGTGGTTGGATTAAGTGAGCCTTACGAACGACGCCAAAAGGATCGTTTGTAATTGGTAGTTATAAACTAGTCATTTTCGTTAATGCGTGATTATAACAACTCACAACCCATAATTAATCCAATGTCACCTGGAATTATCGGAAACAATCGTCGAATCGGTATAACAATAAACAAGACACGAAATTTTATGTACGAGGAAAACATCGGGTTTTCCCGGGAAGTTCAACACTTTTATCTATGTGATGTATACAAGGTTTAACAATTATACAAGTTTACAAAAATCGACAAGCATACTATGGATCTCCACACTTTTTATAAAACAATACTCTTTTCAGGAAATATCGGATTTTGTGAGTTTTCAAACTACACAAAAATCATTATTATTCAAACACGACTTATGAACTCACCAACATTTCATATGTTGACGTTTTCCAAAATACTTGTATTCTCAGGTAATAGGTAAATTAAGGAATATGTATCCAGTGATGTCACGGTGTTTTGTTTAAATTAGTATCGAACGATTTAAGTTATGGAAATGTAATGTTTAAAACAATGTACTAAATGTAAACCATATCAGTTGTAATGTTTCAATGCTTGGTGATGAATGATGTTATGATTCATGTATAATCATTGTAATGGTATTCAATTGAGTCGTAATAGCCCTCAGACGTTTCCGCCATCTGCTTCGGGGGTGTGACACGTTACAATTATCTCCCCCTTAGGATGATTACGTCCCGAAGTCATCAACGAAATAGGACTCACATGATGACTCCATACGTTATCTCTTCATCCTAAGTAATAACCATAACTTCGATGTTTCTTCGAACGAGTATCTAACTCTAGGACTTCCTGATTGCAGGCGGTGCTCGATCTTGCACTTTCTCCCTATCTCACGTTAGACTCCAAATTATGACCTTCAAGTCACAATCTCGATCCTTACTGTAGACTACTTCTTCTTCTTAACAAACTTAAGATAAGTTATTTTATTACTACAATGGACTGATGTGTCATATTTAATGACTTATCATCGTATGTTCCCACGGTTAGACTCAAGTCTCTTAGAGTCTTCCTGAACAGACTATACATTTCTTCATGTTCTAATCACATCTTAAAAGGTAGCATTTCTAGCTACAAGCAGCTATCGTGATACCTCTACTGATCGATTTGATTATTTTTTATTGCAATCTTCCGGCTTAAGTAAGATGTTACATCAAACTTGGTTCTCTGAACCACGTAACATACTTATCGTAGTCGAAATCAATTCGATATGACCACTAGGGTCAGAATAACAATTATACTCTTAGTCATTACCGAAACGATGGTAACGACATATTTAAATAAAACGACATCAAATACTAGCTTCTTGGTAACCTTGTGACTTTCCCTGATCCAAGCGTGAGTCATGTGATTCCGGTAGTATAGGCCTCTACTACCATTCATACCTACTCATACTCGTCCCAAGTATTGTCTCGCAGTTCTCCAAGTTATTATCACAAAAAAAAAAAAATAATAATAACACATACAAATGTGTCCAAACAACCACAGAATTTTCCATAGACTCTACTAGCACTTCTTCCATGCGTATCTTCAATCATCAATTCTACTTCAACTCGGTTGGTGATGGAAATGTCATACGATGGGATAACTTCATGGATTAAAGAAAAAAATCTTTCTTTCTACTAATGAAAGTATACTTCTTCTATACTAGACGTATTATTTATTAGATGCATTCTAAAGGCAAAATATCACTCTTACGATATCTTCCGATAGGTATCATTCACTATCGTAAGCCTTCTCATTTCCTCCATTTACTCAAATCACTACGAGTCTTCACCATGATGTTCTACACACCAAATCAGTCATTTGGTGTATCGAAACGAGAAAATAGATAGAGGAAGGTTTAGACACGTATTCTTCCTTATTACTTCGAAAAAATTACTTGTCAATTCTAATATCGTAATTAAACATTTAGAAATCTGAACACATAAAGTTTCCAGATTTGGTCGGCAACAGACCATAGATCCGATCGAGCGAGAACATCATAAACCATCGCAAATCATTTAGCACATAAAAGCAATTTAGGCATCTTCCCTAAATGAGCTAGTGCTCGTGTCTATTCAAGTGTACTTCCTAAAATATATTAGACACATTCCTTACAATCATCGCTTAACATTCTAAGTTTAAGTCTATAATTAAATCCTTATTCCTAGTTCGCTTAAACTAATGTTCTGATACCAACTGTGACATCCCCATTTTCATGGCTAGAAAATACCGATTTTTTTTATGCTTTATAAAAACCAGAGTACCTCTTTTAATAAAAATGTTGCGGAATTTGTTCCCAGTAAAACATGATAAATACGTTATCAAAGAATTTCCGAAGAAGAGTATTTTTATTCATTTTAAAACATTTGGGATGTCATCGTCAATACAAAAATATAAGCATAAACAGAACTTACATTCATTATCACTAGTGATTTATATCTCCTTAATCTTTCAGTGTAATGTAACTTCATATCAACATTTGTGATATAAATAAACTGAGTGGGTCAGGTTGGGAAACATGGTGAGTACATACGGTTTTCAACCCACAATAATATGATTATTATGTTTAATCATCAAACAGTTAACTCAATTACTTATCCTCATTATCTTCTTTACACTTAAGTATCTACCCTGGGAATCACCTATTTCTCATTCATTCGCTCCTAAGGATTATCCTAAGGAATAGGTACGAAGTCCATCGTTATCAATGGCACAGCTGTCAAGCACAACTGGTTGTTACATTATCTTCATGCTTATTTCTTGAAAATTTGTGATTAATTCCCTTGTGCAATTTGCTTTGTTCCTCGCTTCAACCCTTCCTTGGACTTTAAAACCATACATAAAAAAAATGGAAAAACACATTTAGAACCTGGTTGTTACAGTGGTGGTTGTAGTTGTACCTTGGATATCAGACATATCCTTAGAATAGATATCAAGCCATTGAATTATAGGAAAATATATGGATTGAATTATACAGAAAGAGAGCACACATATTCAGAACATAAGCCACAAGGGATACATGAAAAGTAAGAAGGGAAAATATAATTGTCTTCTTTTCCACAATATTAGTTGCCACACCAATAGGGGTGATATAGAGAGTCTATGGTTTCATTAGAGGTGCTCAAGGAGGTGATGGGGGATACAAATGACAATTCTAGGTTAAATGCCCATAAATAGACTCAAATCCCGAGAAAATGACATCAACCCATTGCTTGGGCACCCGACCTCCAATACGACAAATAACTGTCTCTGATTAAATAGAGGCGCCCAACGACTCGGCACCCTACACCTTCATGCTTATTTCTTGAAAATTTGTGATTAATTCCGTTGTGCAATCTGCTTTGTTCCTCGCTTCAACCATTCCTTGGACTTTAAAACCATAAATCAATAAATGGAAAAAACACATTTAGAACCCGATTGTTACAATGATGATGGTAGTTGTACCCTGGATATCACACATATCCTTAGAATATATATCAAGCCATTGAATTATCTGAAAATAGATGGATTGAATTATACAGAAAGAGAGCACACAAATTGAGAACATAAGCAACAAGGGAGACATGAAAAGTAAGAGGGAAAAACAACGCTGTCTTATTTTTCCACAACATTAATTGCGACACTAATAAGGGTGATATAGACACTAAGAGCGACATGACAATCAATATGACAACCCAAGCATTAGGGGTGACATCAAACGCATCCGGTTGCCCCTAAATTCCGTATCACCCTGTTTTTGTCGCCATTATTTGTTCATATGTTTTGTTTTACTAATTAATAAAACAATTATGACGGATTATATGGCCTACTCACGAAATATAACATGTGGAAAAGTCATGGAAACAAGTGTGGGTAATTCGATATCTAAAAGTTCAATGGTAAAATTATGGGTGTTATATATGTAGGTAATTCTGGGGAAAAGGTTACCAAATGTAGTTTATAGCTCTCATTTTTTTTAACGGCATTACATATTCATTTTTAAACATTAAAACTAATAATGAGGAAGGAACATAATATTCTATTAAACATGAGAGTAATCTAGGATATTTCATAACATTACACCATGAAATACCAACCTGATAAAAATCCCACGAAAAAACATAAGAAAATTATACCAATGACCAATTAGCTTAAAAGCTGTCCAATAAAATGCAGAGTAACTAATTATGGGTTAAATTTTCAGCCATTTGCTTGAGTGACTGCAGGTTACATCGTACAATGGTATCGACGAACACACACGTCTCTTCCTTGGTGTTCCCCGGTGGCACGTCAACAACGTACGACTCCACGATGATGGTGTTTCCGCCACGCGTCGGTAAAGAATGGAGCGTGGTGACAGACCGGTAGTTTTTCAGGCGATGGTCTCCACCGACGACGCTGAAGCTCATGACATGGCGTTCGTCATCAAGGATCTCAAGCCGCTCCATGCTGGAACCGGCCGGCAACCCCGACACCACTTGGACCTCCCTTACGGAACCCACGTCACCGTCTCCGACGATGACGTGACAGCTCTTAAGAAAGTGTTTATACGCCTGTGGGTTGTCGAAGCGACGGACGACCGACCAGACAGTTTCCATGGGGGCGGAGATCGACAAGGTTATTGTGGAAGAACACTGGTTTTGACCCACCGCGTGAGTGTGGTGGTGGTGGAGGTCTTCGGGGAGGTAAACAGACGGTGTAACTCTCCATATCGTAGTGGTGGTACTAGAGGAATGATTGCGGTGGTTCACGGTGGTTTTGAGGTTGTTGTTTTCTTGAATTCTTTGGACTTGAACCGAGGAAAGCATTGCTTGATTCTTTTAATGAACCGACACTGTGGTACGTACCGTGTGTGTGTGTATATATATATATATATATATATATATATATATATATATATATATATATATATATATATATATATATATATATATATATATATATATATATTTGTGTGTATATATGTATGTATATGTGAGGATTGGAAATGGGATTGCAAGTTGCATGCAATTAGTTTGAATTTGGTTGGGGGGAGCATGCAAGTAGAAGGAGCAACTTGCATATAAACTTTTACTTTTAGATCCCTTCGGCGATTATCATTAATCATTACTTTATGATATACTTTCTCAGACTTCTAGAAAATTAGAAATTTAATCTAAATAATTTATAATATGAAGTATTGATAGAGTGTTTTTTTAGCCATCTAAGTTAATCATTTTGATATATGGCATGCGAGAATTTGTGTTGTTGTTTTAACCGATCGATTGATGGTTTTAACTCTTAAGCGAGAATTTTTAAAAGGTGAATCACTTATATTTGAGAAGTACAGAGAGTATTGATGAACACTTCGAAGATTAGAATCGACCTAATTGTTCTTATTTCAAGCTCGGTTTCATTTTAATTGTAACTCAACGGGGTACAATCAATGCAAACCTTGATCGATATTAGTAAAGCCAGGTAATTATTTAAATGACATGTTAGTGAATAGTGAACATGTAATATTTTTATTTGGGATAATGATTTGAAAGGGTAACGAACTTTCGATTTTTGTCACATTTAGTCACTAAACTTTTTTTCGTTATCTATTTGCCATTGAACTATTAAAACTGTTCACATTTTACACTTATGACCGACTGTTGCCGGTCATAGGGGTAAAATATGAACAATTTCAATAGTTTAATGGCAAATAGATAACGAAAAAAAGTTTAGTGACTAAATATGAACAAAATCGAAAGTTCGTTTCCCTCTAAAAAGTTCAATGACTAAATGTGAACAAACTTCCTCTTGTATTATGTTTTACCAAATTATTTGTTTTTGTTAAATTGTAGCAACATTTGTTGATGAAGAAATTTATGAAAAAAAAAAAAAAAAAAAAAACCTGAAAATATATTTAAAAAAAAAACAAAAAACCAAAACCGAAATAAAAAACCAATGGTTTGACATTTTCCAAAATAAAAAATCAAAAATTCCAATCTGATTTTGGTTTACAAAAAAATGAACCATTCTCACTGATGTGAATTATGACCATTGGTTTGGCATGCGAAATTTGTGACATCCCATGAATATGTAGTTACAACATCGTCTGAACTCGTAATTCATAGTAAGGGGTTAGAGTATCATCGCATGAATACGTAGTTACAACATCGTTTGAAATCGTAATTCATCACCTACATGTTATGGGCCTGCTGGTGTTTCCACTAGGTTGTCTAGAATAGTCCGTGGTCGTCATCTATACTCTGGTGGATTACTACATCACCACATTGCTGGTTAAGGTTATGGTTTCATCCTGTATCACATATTCATCATCATCTATTTACCTAATTATCATCACCTTTCTATCATCACCTATCTCTCATCATTTTATTTCATCACATTGTTGGTTAAGGTTATTCTTCCTAACTTCGAACCCCAAGGTTTACTCTGCTAAAGCTTCATATTCTTGGCTCTCTAGACCTAGAAGGGTCCAGATCTATCACACCAAAAAGCTCAAGATAGTTCTTCCTCTCACTCTACACACTCAAGCTCACTAGGGTTCTCACTTATGAGAAAGGTAGTCGCAATTGAAGGCCATAAGTGTCTTTAAATATGGCTCGGGCCCAAAGATTTACGGTTTCTGCCAACAGTGTGGACTCGTTAAGTCGCCTCACCGACTCGTCGAGTCTATTCATTAATCTGAGTTATCAGTCGCGACCTTACTCGACGAGTTGAGGCGTCAACTCGTCGAGTCTCTCTTCTTAACTCAAAAGAGAAATACTTAAATTATGATACCTGGAAATCCGGATGTTACATTTTGTTTTTTTATTTCATAGATTTCATCATCAACAAATGTTGCTACAATTAAACAAAAATAAATATTTTTGCTAAAACATAATACAATAGGAATAGGAAGTTTGTTCACATTTAGTCATTGAACTTTTTAGAGGGAAACGAACTTTCGATTTTGTTCGCATTTAGTCACTAAACTTTTTTTCGTTATCTATTTGTCACTAAACTATTGAAACTATTCACATTTTACCCTTATGACCGGTAACAGCCGGTCATAAGGGTAAAATGTGAGCAGTTTCAATAGTTCAATGGCAAATAGATAATAAAAAAAAGTTTAGTGACTAAATGTGACAAAAGTCAAAAGTTCGTTACCCTTTCAAGTCATTATCCCTTTTTATTTTGGTACGAGACTCTTACATGCATTGATGTTAGCATTAATAAAATAATACTACCATTTACTTCAACTCCTAAGATTAAATAATACCTTTTCTAGAAGGCATGGTAAAAAAAATTAGCGTCATGGTCTCCCACAAGGAATATGTTAAGTCAAAGGCTAGTAATTCAACTACTAATACAAGACTATATTGTAGTATAACCAGACAAACTATACAAATGCCGAAACTAATTAAGACCAAAACTGAAAAGTTAAGATTATTTGTTGTCAATTAGTCTAAAAATTATCCTTATAATCTCTTACTTTTAACCTAGTTGCATTTTTCAATTGTTCTCCATATATGCCTTTTTCTTTATGAGTGATTGCTTTGGAAACTTAACTTAAATTTCGTCAACAACTACTCTAATACATATAGTCGAATAATTAAAACAATAAAGTACCATATGCTATACCTAACAGCTACCATAGCTAATCAACTTGTGGTTTCTTTTATGTTCTCAACTTCTTCACATGCTAGTTTTCTACAAAGAACACACCAATTGGCGATTGGCCACCATTCCAGTCATCTATATTCTAGTGGATTTCTCCCAAAAAAAAAAAAAAAAAAAACCATTAGTAGCATTCGAATTTTTAATGATACTTTTAAACTTGACAGTGAATTATCATATTTAAGTTTTAATAAAGAGCGATATATATAAAACCAATTAACACTACAAAAAAGGAGTTCAGACATCACCAAATTCATGAAACGGATCATAAAATTATCCTGTGAGTATACGTTGGTTACTAATTTTTGAGCGACAAGATTAGTTATGGAACATCCCAATTTAACGATGAAAATATACATCGTTGATTTGACACTTTACACTCATTAAACAACCACAAACCGACAAATTAACGGCAAACATATTTAGCCACAAATTAGCGATTCGTTTTAGTTATAAAATCTTTCATGGTTTATCGATATTAACTGTTTTTAATTTATAAAATTAAATATCACAACAATAAACATACACACAAACGTAAATATAGCAAAATCAAATACAATATTTTTTATAGCTATGAGGATGGGCCGACGTCGGGTGGAGGGGCAAATGGGTTGATTCATGGGGATGAATCCCAATCAAAAGATCAATAATAATTGGGAGGAAAAGGCCCTAAATCTACTCCTCAGGTTGTTTTGTAGGAGTTCTTTCGTTTCTTTTTATTCCGGTTTAATATATATATATATATATATATATATATATATATATATATATATATATATATATATATATATATATATATATATATATATATATATATATATATATATATATATAAATAATTTGAGACCATTCTAATTTTGTGAGACCATTAGACCAAATCTAAAAATAATTTTAAAATGCAAAATAAATGGAAAAATCCAAAAATTCTTTTTTTAAATATTATTTTCGGAACTTGAATTAACTAAAAAAATATAAAAAAAAATAAAAAAGATTCCGTTTTTTTTTTTTTTTTTGAAAAATACGTGAAATATTCTAAATAGAATATTACACTGATATATTCTAAAAAATAATTTTAAAATGCAAAATAAATGGAAAAATCTAAAAATTCTTTTTTTAAATATTATTTTCGGAACTTGAATTAACTAAAAAAAATTTAAAAAAAATCTTTTTTTTTTTTAAAAATACGTGAAATATTCTAAATAGAATATTACACTGCACATATTCTAAAAATAATTTTAAAATGCAAAATAAATAGAAAAATCAAAAAATTCTTTTTTTAAATATTATTTTCAGAACATGAATTAACTAAAAAAAAATAAAAATAAATAAATAAATGCGTCTTACGGTCTCACAAAATATAGGTGGTCTCAAATGAACCTAACCCTATATATATATATATATATATATATATATATATATATATATATATATATATATATATATATATATATATATATATATATATATATATATATATATATGGCGAATTTTTATGGGTTGTTTGTACATCTAATATAACAAATAAAAATCTGTTTGTCATATGACATACAACCAATTTAGAACAAAAGTAATTAGAAAAGTTGCTAATGGTTCATTTAACAGTAATGGTTTTTTTTATCACAAAATTTCAATTTTCACGCCGAGTTTCGATTTTGACAAATTTTAGTGTTAAATGAACAATGTTACGATCATTCCTAAAAACATTTGAAAAGTTACAGAAATTTCAAATAAATATAGTGTAATTAAAATGACATCCCTAGATTACTATCTCCTCAATTCTAAATCAATCTCCAATTCCATTTTCAAGCTGCCCTTTCCTTATCCATCCAAAAATTTCAATTTTAAAATCACAAATTAATGTTGGTTTATAGAATTTGTATTTTACTAAAAAATTATTTCGATATTAATGTTGGTTTTTGAGAAAATTAAAAGTTATAAATCAATTTCCTATATAATAAAGATATATTAATATATGAGTTTTAAGTCTTACTTATATAAACTTTATACTGAAACTAATATAAAAAAGGGTAACCCATAGTACGTATAAAGTGAAAAATGGATTAGTTTTTTAAATAATATTTTTTTGCCACGAGATCCTCGAAAAATAGATAGGATTGTTATTTTAGATCCAAAACACGGTTCACCAAGGAGGCCATTATGATCAACAAGAATTTAATTTTTATCCTATCTGATTTGGATTTTCAAATTTAAAGAAATGATTTTTAAAATGCTATCAAGATACATTTTAATGTTTTTATCAACCAAACAATATCAATATATTTATAAATGTTAAATATATCCGGTTGTTATTTTGTCAGCAAGTAACAAATTAATCATTAATGTATACAGGTACCAAAAAGATGGATACAGACAAAACTTGACATGAGCATTGAAATTTAACAAAGTTGAAGCATGGCGACAGCCTGTATATGGCCAACCTAAACAAAAACCCAAACCAAATACTCACGACTTATAACTTATCCATCCCAAACTCCTACTTGTATTGTTTCAAGGAAAAGCTTTGCTCATTCAATTTTGGCTGTATGTGGACAAGATGAAAACAAGTTGTTGCGGGCTCCGTACATATAATTGACTATCAATGTTTAATGTACGTGTTTGTCTACTCTTATAGGTAAACCTACAAGACGGTTTTCATTAACTCTATATATCTTTGTGTGGGCCCTTATACGTATATGTACGACGAAAGCACGTGTTCATGACAATCGTAAACTTTCTCTTTTGCTGACACATACCTTATGGGTAGGAATGTTCGTTTGAATGGGTAGGTTTAATTCGATTTAGTAAATCCATATTGATTTCAGTTTTTAAATTAACCTGAATAGTTTGAATTAAGTATATATCCCATACGCACCAACTCATTCATAATTCAGTTGCACCAACGGTTTTTACAATTTGGTTTTTAAAAACAGTACAACACAATATATAAATTACATGCTAACAAGCCCGAATTGCTTAATTCAAATAGACAATGGAGCAATTTGTAAAAAAATGTTAATAAATAATAACTAGTTATAAAAAATATATTAAAAACATAAATATAAATAAATAAATAAGAAATCAGTTTTTTTTAATTATCCTATTCTCGTTTTAGTAACCAAAATACATATAATATTCAAAATAATAATTCAGTTTTAGTCGAAACCAATATACAAATTCGAATATTCAAACTATATAGTTCAATTCAAACTGTCCAATTGGCACTCCGGTTATATTCAAAATAGTAAACAACGGTTCTTATAGGTTTTTTGGAAGGTTTCATGAGTTTTTTTAATATTCATCTTAAACAATAAAATTTTGTAAAAAGAGAACATGATTACAAAACAAATTTAGCATATCTAACACTTTATTTTCTACATATTCAAATGAACAAAATGTAAACCGTCTAATATACGCCACACATGAGTTGTTTGATATTCATCTTCAACAATAAAGTGTACACATTTCGTCTCAAAAGAGAACAGGATTCTTGGTCAGTTCTACAAGGCAATGTATCAAGTTTCCAACTCTTGCTAGTAGAGATGCTTCTACAAGGTTGAACAAATTTGTGCCTTTTATATTAAACATTTTAGGGTGGCAAACTAACTTAAATCGATTACCTACAAAAACTCAATTCAACAATAGAGGTTTGGATAATTCTCTCATTCATTTGCTCACTTTGTGATGAAACTGTTGAATCTATTGAACATCTTTTTGCTACTTGTTTGTTAGCATAAAGTATAGTAGTATAAAACATGTTTAGACATCTTTAGTGATTTGTCTATGTAAAAGACCAATTGAAGTAAACACTTGCCAACTTGCAAGCAATTGACAATTTCCCACAAAAACTCAACGAATTATTCAATAAAAGATCCAAATTCAAAAGGTCAACAAAATGAAACTTAAAAACCTTTCAAGTTGAACTAATTAAACATGATTTATAATTTTTTTTTTTAGAAAAAAGGCCAACCTAAGATGTGGTGTTTGACTCTGGTGCACCTTTCACATAAATTGGGTGAAGTACATGGCCTTCTTTGGGCTCAACATGGATCCACTTGCGTCCACTAAGCTTATGGCGTTCAAATTTCACACACCCTTCTTTCAAAGCATAAAGTGTATGATCTTTTCCCATTCCTACATAATCTCCTGGGTGGAAACGAGTCCCTCTTTGTCTCACAATGATATTCCCAGGTACCACTCTCTGTATTTCCCAAATATAAATATAAATAAATAAACAAAACATATGATTTAAATATTTAATATGAATTTAGAATTTTAGTTGAACCTCGCCACCAAACTTCTTGACACCAAGCATCTTGGGTTTTGAGTCACGTCCGTTTTTTGTTGACCCTGCTGTTTTTTTGGTGGCCCAACGTCTGAATATCATGCTTAATCCATCTCCAGTTACATCTATCATTCAGTTAAAATTAATAAAAAATGTTACCACAATTAAAAGAAGATGATGGAAAGACAATAAATAAATAAATTAAAGGGTTATAAGAGGTGTACCTCTTGCAGAACTGTAGACAGGAATTTTTGTAACCAGGTTGCTAACAGTTAATCTTTTACACAAAGAAGCTGCAAAATTCATCCTCCTCTTTTATGTAACTAAAACCTGTAAAAAAAAAAAAAAGGATTTAAAAATAATGAGAACAAGTCACTGAAGGCACCTATATAACCTAATTGAGCAATTGTCAAAGCTTCTATTGAAAGAGGAGCATATAGAAGAAGAGGGAGAATATGATGATTAGAGATTACAGATCTCTAGTGAAGGAAATGAGAAAATTACAAACTTTTTAGAATTTTTGTTCATGTAAGACTTTTTTTTTTCTTGGTACTTTATCATTATAAGGTGTTTCCCTATCAAGATTTAAGGTATTTAAGGCATCTATTTTTTTTTTTTCAGAGGGACAATGTCATTAAACAGTAACCAAGTTTTAGATTTATTCCAACCTAATTAAGAGGTTTTACAACTCAAGATTCAGTTTTGTTCCAATTTTATAAAACTTTATACATTTTTGATCTGCTGCTATGTCATTTGAAAACCAGGTTTGCCTTCTACCTGTTCTTCAGGTAAACCATATTATTAAACACATGTACGCTTCAAGTAATGCTAATATCATGGAAAGTAATAGCAGTTTTGCAATAGCAAGTCTTTGCAACTAACAAACTTGCATGCTCAGAAGTACCAAAGATTTAGGAGCTTAAATATCAAAAGAACAATGTTGTTAGATATATATATGATGCAAGCATCGTGTTAGTTGAATTTATCATTGTTGCATCACTATGAAGGATCAACTAGCTTAAAATACACAACAGGTACCAATGCTAGGTTAGGATCCGCTACTAAACTCTTAAAGGGAATCATGGTGGCATACGAATAACCTTATCTTGAGACCATTGCAAGTGTCAAGATTGAGAAGAAGTTGAAAGTAGATTAGTCTGAAACATCCGACAATACTCAACTGAAAGAAGCAACTTCAGTTATGAAAGTCACTGGAAAACATCATAAACCCTCTAAACCCTAATTCCAACGGAGAATATAACCCATTTAAAGAACATAATTTAAACTCTATACACAGAACGGATAGATAAAGCTAACAAACAATCACAAGGGTAATTGGCCTAGGGTGTCTAAGTTCCAATGTAAGACCTCATATTCCTGGTTAAACCCCAATTAAAGAATCAAACTTGGCAATTTGAATGATAACAGCGTGCGATGCATTAGTACACCAAAACATAAAGAACAAAAACAGGATGACCTGAAATCGACCAAAAAACGAGGAGCAGTAGCACGACTACAAGGTAAAATCGATTTGCAACAAAAGAATTCATGATAAAGTCATCCAGAAAATAAACCCTAGGTTAATTTCAAAGAAACACATAAAGAGGATATAGGAAGAGAAGCCTACAGAATTGACAACTTTGATGTTACTTATCAAGTCGGAGGTCAAGAGCCTTGGTCGCTCAATTTATTGGTGGAGATTTGCCGATCAGGCAAGAACAGGAGGGAAGTCGCAAGAAGGAAAAAGAAAACGTTGGATCGGTGAATGATGAGATTGAGGTAAAAGAAAAACCATCGTTCATATTTTGGGCTAAAAAGTAGCCGATGGGCTGGCCCAGAAGAAAGATACTTTTTAAATAGACCCACGATGAAGTTGTGAAAAAGCGGTGTGAAAACGCAAAAGTAGCGGTACCATAAATTATGTCAAAAATCTTTGATCAATGAAACAATCTAGAAACTATAATGTACCTTCTTCTGTTATTGCATCGTGAAGTTCTTTACGATACCATTAAAAGCATCATTTAGCTTTATTTGCATAAACATGAATGTTGTAAATAAATATACATTTTACTAACTTGGTCTAAAGAAGCTTACGAGGATCTGTAATTCTGTATGAATCAATTCCTGGACCTGTTTGAGTTCAGCACTTGAGCACAACGAGTTCTTTAATTCTGATTTCAGACCTGTTTGAGTTCAGCACTGCCTACATATCATAAACACAAAGAGATTAAACTTGTAAAGAGATTAAACCAAAAATCAGAGAGGTGGAATCAAACCTGTGAAAAGATTTAACCTGTTAAAAAATAAAAAAGAAATCGTGTGTTAAACTGTTAAAGAATTCAGAAAATGAAGTGGGATCGAACCTCTAAAGAGATCAAACCAGAAAGAAATGGAGCTGGAAGCGGAGCTTAGCTATGTTTGGAAACTGAATCGGCTTCGGTTCCCGTCCCAGGATATTGGTGAGATTGCGGTGGAATATTGGTTTGAAGACCCGTTATTTTTTCTAGGTCTTCAAACCAGTATCCCGCCGTAATCTCACTGATATCTCAACGTCATTAACCACACAATCAAGAAGTCAAACAAAACTAAAATGCTTGTAATTTGTAGGTTAGGGTTTACGCCTCCAAGGTGAAGTCGGGAAGGACTAGGGGTAGGCATGCACAAAAAAACCGGTTCAAGATCCGAACCGGTCAAAGAACCGTTAAACCGGTTTCCGCTGAACCGGTCCACAGTGAACCGAACCACCGGTTTACACCCATTCGAGATGTAACTCCCCATTCTTAAAGTATTATGTATGAGTCCCTGAGATTTAAGAGAAAAGGTAATGTTGGTCCTTTTATGGGAAATGGGTTTTATCCGAGAAGGCTTCGGACTGGTGTGTGTGTGTTGATAGAAGCATAGGGCTTCTCGCCACCCTCGTGTGAATATAAAGTTTATCGGAAGCGGGTTTAGAGTAGAGGAGTTACGATGTTTCGAAGGTGATATCAATTATAGCTCCTAAGGGGAAATTAGAATAAGAGGTTCCATGCATGCCATGCATGCGTATTTGAATTTGGTTGGGTACGCCCAGTGTAAGTTGGACGTACGCCCAGCGTAGTGAGGGAAAGAAACACGGGTGATGGTCAAAGTACGCCCAATGTACTCTCAGACTTCCAAAACCCTAATTTTAAGGGCAGCCACTATATAAAGATCATAAAGGCTTCCTCCTTAGCCCCCATAAGCACTCTCTTAACCTCAAGAACCCTAGATAGTCGTCCCACCTCCATTGTTGGGTGTGTTTGGTCTTGGAAAGCTTATTTTGGCAAAAGAGAAGCTAGAAGAAGAAAGGAGAAGTTGTCAAAGAAGGAGAGGAACAATTGGAGCTTATAGATCTGGAAAGACATCATCCTTTGGAGCCTATTTGAGGTATAAAGCTTCTTGCTTGGCATTCATATTGTGTAGATCTATGTATTGTGAAGCTTTGACACCATTCTTGTCCCAAAAGTCCTCATCTTGTTGCATGCTTCGAGTTGGTCAATATTATTTGTCCTTTCAGACCTTAGGAAAGGTCTTGAGTGAGAAAAATGAGGTCCCAAGGGTTGTGGTTGTTCCATGTGTGAGATAAGTAGGTATTAATGGATTAAGACCATAGATTAAGAGCTTTACGGACGTCCCAGGTGATATAGTTCAAGACTTTATGGATCCTAGGCATATTTGGCCTAAGGATATGAAGTTTGGGCTTAAGAGCTTAAGCCATCAAGCAGTTGTATGAATTTGTTGAGCCACAAGGTTATCCCCCGCGTAACCTATGAGTACGCCCCGCGTAGAGAGTAAGTGCCCCGATCCCCAACTGCGAATCAACGTGTACACCCCACGTACCAAGGAGGGTACGCCCAGCATACTCCCCCTGTTGGATTTCCATTTGGGGCCTTGGAGTTTGGGTTGTTATTGGGCTGTTGGTTTATGGGCCATGACTGGAAATTTATGAATAGAGTATTTTGGGCCCAATTATTATTATGGACCTTGGATCTAGGCCCATTTGGTAAGGAGGGCCCAATTTAGTAAATTAGGCCAATATTGGGCTTTGTAGAAGATTTGGACTTTGGTCTTGGCCCAATAAGTGGATGTATGTTTGGCCTAATGATTATTTTGTTATGATGGCTAGTTCGGGACTTTCGGTGAGTCGGTGATTCAAGAATCTGCTTCTTCAGTTCAGAGTTTCGCCAATCGCGAGGTGAGTTATCCTCACTATATCGACAGGGTCAAAGGCACCAAGGTCGGCCCTTTTCGGATCGTAATCCGGGTATCATTGTTATGTTTGTTGGATTAGTGTCTAAGTGCATAACTATTTTGGTATGTACTTGACCCGATGGTGCATGGTCCTTTTGGGTTGCCTTCACCAAAGCAACTTGATTGGAGAAATATATAGAGAGAGAGGATAATATGATTTATTAATATGTTATAAGAATAATATATTAAAGGAGAAATCATATTAGTTTAATTAATATTGGTCAATAATTAATTAAGAATTAATTTTGTGATCAAGTGTAATTAATTAAACTAGAGGGGCTGAATTGTAATTATGTGATAGTTACAAAATATGGTAATAGTTATCCTAAATATAGGTTGAACGAATTCAAGGAGATAAGGATCCTTGAAATCATCCAAAGGATAAAGAATAAGGGTTTTCAAGGCTTATCTTATGGTTGCTTGGTGGGCAAGCAACTAGATAAGGATAAGGACTAAAACCCTAATCCTAACCCTATATAAAGACCCCTAAGGCCTTAGAATTTGTGGACTTGATCCCTAGAGCATCTAAGGATGAATTCCTACCCTTTTCCTCTCTCTTTATACCTTCTCCATTTGCTCTTGGTGTTTGTGAACCATTAGAGGAGTGACACTTGTGACTCTAAGCCTTCCAAAGTCAATACAAGGAGATTTGGGATTGTTATTGCTACATAACAATCAAGGTAATATTATAAACCTATTCTTATGTTAATATGATTACTTATATGCTAGAATTAGGGTTTCTTTATGTGTTCATAATGTTGTGTATCTAATAGTGAAAACATAGATCCAATTATAGGGTTGCATGCACACATAGGATTGTCTGTATAAAAACCAACAGTGGTATCAGAGCCTTTGGTTAACTTGTTTTCAATTAGTATTATACAATGTATGAACTTGAAAAATTAGGGTTTATGGCCAATAAACCCTAGGAAGCTTGGATTTTCGAAATTAGGGTTCTTGAACCCTGATTTTCGAAATTGGTTAGGGTTTCCTAAACCCTTTCCTTAGCCACCAAGTTTTCGAATTCTAGGGTAATCCAACCCTTGATTTTCGAGATTAGCCTCCTCCCCAAGATAAGATCCTAATTTTTAGGGATTTGGATTATCCCATATCTTGTAATTATCCTTTAATGGTTATATATGGTAATTAAAGATTATGAATTATCCTATCCCATGATTTTCGAAATCTATAGAGATATTTAAGGGATTAGGATATCTTAATTTTTTAATTGGTAATTATCCTTTATGATTTAGATAATCCCTTATGATTTAATAATTTAAATTAATAGTTTAAGATAATTATTAAATCAAGAGTTTTAATATTTGAAATTTTAATTTAAATGGTATTAAATTTCGAAAATTTTAAAGTGAGATTGAAACCTAATTGTTTTGAAAAGTTTCAAAAACTTGCCCTCAAGTTTTGGAGTTTAAATTTAGATTAAAAGTTTAATTTTAAAATGTTAAATTCTAAAACCCTAGTTTTGAAAAGTTCAAATTTCACCCTTATGGTTTTATTAAAATTAATTAAATGTATAATTAAGAGAGAGTTAATAAATCCATAATGTTATGGTTTACATTTAATTAAATTAAAAGTGTAATTTATAAAATTAAACCACCTAGTATTTTAAAAGCATAAAATACACCCTTATACTATGTATAACACTAAAAGTCTAACATTATATATATGTATGAGTAAAAGTCAGTCTTACCGTTAGTAGGCCTCATTCACGAAGCTAGTCTATAAGGGGTGTTTAAGGAAATTGCCTATAAAATGGCGATTGAATGGGTATCCACTCTTACCCACCGCACTCTTGACTAGTGGAGGGTCGTTAGCCGAACGGGTAGGATAGGACGAAACCTTCCATTATAAGTATAATGAAGTATAAAAGTAACTAAATGTTCTTCAAATTCCCAATCTTAGTTACTTAGGCAAAGTGAATTGATGCAATTCCATAAAATTACACTTTGTGCCCTTGTGAAGACATTAGTGGAGCGTGTGTGGTTTACCGGCACACTAAATGGTTCTAAGCAAAGGTAGCAAAGGGTGACTCAATGTTTGTCATAGTTCGATGGAGCGTGTGTGGTTTACCGGCACATCGAATAGGTAACTGTAACATGTGAGGGCACCATGTAAGTTTGCATGGTTATTCACACCCGCTTTGTGATCCTCGGCATCCCAGTCACAAACTAGAGGGGCATATCGAGATTTAAACATGCCGTTGAAATGTTCAATGAATCTCAAAGGATCTAGGAGTTTTCATAGATTTAAAACTTAAATTAATTTTTCGTTTTTCATGGTGGAAATTAGTGAATCGTCATTCACTTACCTTCAAATATTCTGCAACTAGATTACGGCATCCCTTTTCTAGGTTGTAGCATGTTGTGTTGGGTCCTAGCCTTGGAATTTCATTTGGGTGATTTACCAAGGACTCAATCAATCAACTAACTTGAATTTCGTTTTCTCCCGTTTTGTAGATGTCAAAGTTCGACAACTATGGTCTTCCTGAATCCCGTGTAACAAGTATTCCACATGAAGATGATATTCCACAATTCGATCGAGGAACAAGAAATCATGCTTCACTTCCTCCTCCTCCTCCAATTATTCTCCCTAACCCACAAGATTGTAAAATTGAAAGGTTCAATATCACTCAAGCCCTTTTGGCAAGTAAACATAAAGAAGGAAAGTCGGTGTGTGCACACGTCCTAGGGATGAAGTCACACATTGATAGACTAAGAATGATGGGATCCGTTGTCGGTGAGGAGATGACTGTTGATTGGGTTCTTCAGTCACTTCCCAACTCATATAGTGAGTTCGTAAGAGAGTACTATATGATGAACCACGACGTAACCCTTATAGATCTCACCTATATGCTTATTGCTGCTGAATCAGCAATGGTTTGGCGCAATAGAAAAACAAAGTTGATTGGTGAATCTGCCTTCAAGACCTCTATGGATATAGACAATGGCAATGAAATTCATGCAATGATCGAAAAGTTTGATCATAAGTGAAAGGCGATGTCTGAAGTAGTTCCATGTGTTGTTCCAAAAGAGTCAATTTGCTTTTATTGCCAAGAGAAGGGGCATTGGAGACGAAGTTTCCCTAATTACCTAAGAGATCTAAGATATGGGAGAGTCAGAAAGTATGGCTCCACTTTAGGTAAAATCCACTATATAACTCCGTTAAGTTCCTATTCATTGATTCTTAATACATGATGTAATAAGATTGCATTTGAGTGTTTTGCAGGATCAGTGAAAAGAAAGGAAGCTTGTTGAGAAAGCAAGATGAATCTAATCACCAAGAGATGGATCTCGATCGCATGGACTAGAAGATTAGATTTTGAGCTTAGATAGTTATGATAGAGTTGTTATAAAATTTCATTTTTTACATAGTTTTCAATGGATTTTGCATTGTAAGGACAAATGTTTTTCCGCTGCGTTTATAGATAAAATAAATTTTTTTGTTTGACTTATTTATTTATTTATTTGTTTATTTCCTTGCAATGAAATCATTATGAAAATTGATGTTAGCATATTTCTACAACGAATGGATATGATTCTTAGTTATGTTATTTATGGAAATGTCGAGAATTTACTAAATAGAGGGAGTTTCTCATCGCCCAAAGTTTCAATTGGACAGAAATTTGGAATCACGCAACTTTGTTGCATGATGAATGAGAAATTTCATATTTGGAAATTAGACTGATTCGTTGACAAAGTGTCAAGTGAAGAACTAGGAAATCAAGCACACAAAGTTGCGTGTTGATTAAGTGCACCATAAGAGTAACAAAGACTTTCGTCATGATTTACTAAAGGTTTAGTAAATATGATTATACTTATAGGATTAAGTGTAATTTTGTATTGATTGAAAAGGTTTAAATCAATAGCAAAACGAATAAGAAGAATCAAGTAGGCAAAAAGATAAAAGTTTCTCCATTCTAAGAAGAAGGGAGAGTAGCTTTTATACTTTATGATAGGTCTTAATGATTAAGAACCATATCTTAATTGATCCTCTAAGTGAGTCTTAGTACAATTGTATGTTTAAGAAGAGGAATCAAGGATTGAAGAAATGGTTAAATCAAGAATTCTATCATACTTCGTTCCAATAACAAGTCTTAAAGTTAAGATTGTGACAATAAGTGAAAGGTTTTAAAGGTTTATAACATTCATCAAATGTGGAAAGTTGTGATGTCTTGGATAAGACAAAGACCAACTACGACCAATTTATGAAGTGTTATGATAAAAACTACACTAACTCTTGAATATTTGTTTGTCAAGAAATGTTTATTGACAAAAGAAGCTTATATGTCAAGGAGTCAGTGGGAGTCTTAATGGTCTTGAAAAGTTTCAAGAACAAATCAAATAAACCTTATCAATCATCACTAGCACACGAGTTGAGGTTCACGACCTATCGTGTTGACGTTATTTTGTTTCTATGCCATTCAAATTGAGTTAATTATGCATGTGAGTTCTATGAGTTCTCATTTGAACACATAAAAGGCAAAGCACCTTAATCAATGAAAAGTACATTGATAGGAAAAGATGAGATGCTTAACTACTTGGAAGACGTGGTGGGCAGCTGTGCTACCATGAGGCAAGAAATCAAGATTAAGAAAGTTCGGTTCATATGAGTCTGAATTTGTCGTAAACTTTGGTTTTAACAAATTCACATGGATAGGAACACATACACCGTTTAAAATCTAAGTGTCATAAGATTTCCTCCTTCATGAAAATGGTTGTGAGGAAATGCTTTCACTAAGAAAGATTTTAAGAAGATAGTGATTGTAAAATTGCATTCTCAAATTTGATTATGGTTACGGTATCCCTTTCCATGATTCGAATTGTGAGGTTTGGCAATTAGTCTTAATCGTTAAGACACACATATAAACTATCTAAGGAAAAGGTGTATAAGTTCAAGAAGCCTTGATAAAAGGATTATCAAAGCATTAAGTATTAGAAACATGAACTTAAGAAATTCAATAAGTATTATTTTTCTGGAAGTTAAGATGTTTATGAATACATGTCGAAGCTAGTGGGAGTATAAGTGTTATGTTTTATAGTAATCATCATGATAGTGGGAGCATAAAAGTTATGATTGTATGCTTATTATGGAATGTATTGCAAGTTGGCAATATTAATTATAGAAAACAAGAGTTATACCTTGCAAGGTCATAAGGGTTATAAAGTTGTTTTGCTATAATTAAGGGAGAGAATATTATGCTTCATTTCAAATCTAAAGGATTAGGTTGTGGAATGTTAATAAATTTAGTCAAAGGTACATAGTGTGTTCTTAAAATTTCGATTATGATTACGGCATTCTTCTTCACAATTCGAATTTTGAGAACATAGCAAATAAAACATTATGCGTCGTGTTCCATACGCTTCGGGTATAGGATCGATTGCAAATGTTTTAATGTTTGACCATTCTAAAATTTTTTCCAAATGTCTAGCGCATTTAGAGGGAAAAGGGACTAGAATTGATTTTGACTAAAATAATTAAACAACTATCAAAGGACAATTCAAAGTTCGACGAGAATTGGTCGCTTGTGAGTAGTTGTAAGTATAGTATTGGAAATTATGGAAATGTTTCCATATTGGATGGATCATATCGACATCATTACAAATAGAAAAGATTCTATTAAGAATGAGTTGTCATGAGGAAAATATGGAAGCGTGTCCATATTGGGAAGTAAATATTGAAAATCTATGACTAGATTAGAAACTTTTATGCAAAAGGATGTTCAAAGGAATGTACTTTAAGTGAGAGACATCATATCTAAGGAATTGTCTTGTAACAATCTCCGTTAGAGAACTTTGTAATATCATTGGCAATAGTCTTTGTGACTTTGGTGCAATGATATTACGAAATGATCGTTGCATAAAATGTTAGAATCTAGTATATTCTATAAGTAGCAAGAATTTGATATTCTTACACTTATGAAAAAGGATTTGGAGTTGTGAAATGAGAATGATTGGAAATGTGCTCAATTTGTCTATTTCACAAAAGTAAGAACCATAGGTAAACATTGTGTGCATGCTAGGAGCATGGGACAAGTGTAATAATTCAAGTAAGAAGTTGATTACCCGAAACGACAAATAATGAGTAATCGGTATGATGATAAATAAAAGGAGTTTTATTTATACTTAAAAGCTTGAGGCCATATGGTATTAGTATTATTCTTGTGTTTCACTTTGCATGTTTTGACTTCCAGAATAATTGAGTTTATTAAGAATAATCGAATTATTCGAACGGGCCACGGTCGTTCATATGTTGGAAGTAGATATGAATGAAGACTGTCATGAATTGGTGTGTGGATTGTCTAGAAAAGTATTAGACATAAGCAAATGTTTGCTGCAATGTTCATGAGTGCTTACGAATATGATTTGAGCATTGGATTAAACCCACGCTCACTTGGATCGCTCCATGAATTGTATCACGGGTGATTTTTGAGACGATAACATCTTATATTCTTGAAACCGAGATGTGTGAGTTGTATCTTGCGAATCGGTTACACATTGATAATATGTAAACGCACTAGTAACTTGGTGTTATAAAACATATTGTTGTGTGCAATTCGGTGAGTGAGTGCAAGCGAGCATTGTATCAAAGTTTATCCGTTCCTTTTATCCAAAGTAGGATAAAAGCGATATCTTTGGGCCCCTCGATGGTTTAGTGATGACATACGTAAATGCTCGGCCGGGCTAGGGCTAATTTGATTTGTTCAATTAGTCTATCGTTATAAATCAGAAATCGAGAAGTAGTACAAAGAGAATGATTAGAAATCATATCTCATATGATATCTAGAATGGAGGAATATATGATCCCTTATCTAAGGACATGTGTATCTGATATGATCAGAGTTGACAGCGGCTTTGGAAAGCTACGATTGCAGATCGGGATCTGAAGTCATACGCAGAATAGTTATTAGACTTATCCAAGTGGGAGACTGTTGGATTAGTGTCTAAGTCCATAACTATTTTGGTATGTACTTGACCCGATGGTGCATGGTCCTTTTGGGTTGCCTTCACCAAAGCAACTTGATTGGAGAAATATATAGAGAGAGAGGATAATATGATTTATTAATATGTTATAAGAATAATATATTAAAGGAGAAATCATATTAGTTTAATTAATATTGGTCAATAATTAATTAAGAATTAATTTTGTGATCAAGTGTAATTAATTAAACTAGAGGGGCTGAATTGTAATTATGTGATAGTTACAAAATATGGTAATGGTTATCCTAAATATAGGTTGAACGAATTCAAGGAGATGAGGATCCTTGAAATCATCCAAAGGATAAAGAATAAGGGTTTTCAAGGCTTATCTTATGGTTGCTTGGTGGGCAAGCAACTAGATAAGGATAAGGACTAAAACCCTAATCCTAACCCTATATAAAGACCCCTAAGGCCTTAGAATTCGTGGACTTGATCCCTAGAGCATCTAAGGACGAATTCCTACCCTTTTCCTCTCTCTTTATACCTTCTCCATTTGCTCTTGGTGTTTGTGAACCATTAGAGGAGTGACACTTGTGACTCTAAGCCTTCCAAAGTCAATACAAGGAGATTTGGGATTGTTATTGCTACATAACAATCAAGGTAATATTATAAACCTATTCTTATGTTAATATGATTACTTATATGCTAGAATTAGGGTTTCTTTATGTGTTCATAATGTTATGTATCTAATAGTGAAAACATAGATCCAATTCTAGGGTTGCATGCACACATAGGATTGTTTGTATAAAAACCAACAATGTTGTTGTCTTGTTACGTTTGCATCCGGATATTAGGATGGTATATGCTAGTGACCTGTTAGGTCGGTATCCTGCTTAGAGTATGTTATGATCCGTGATCTGCTAGAACGGTTTGATTGAATCTGAATTGTTATAGGAAGGTATGTTTATGTGCACATGGTTGCTTGACTGGGGTTGGGTTGAGGCGGGACCTGCTTTGTGCTGTAGGCCAACATACCCAGGGCAGAACGGTTATTTTGAACTCCCAGTGAGCGGTCCGGACAGACTGTAGGCCCCACGAGGGCGGACCAGACGTGCCGAGGCTCGGAGAGTGGACCAGTTCGACTGAAGGCCCGATGCGGGCGGACCAGTCATACTGTAGACTCAGAGAGTGGACCAGGTGGGTTGAAGGCCGGTGCGGGCGGACCAACCACACTGCAGACTTGAGGGACATGACTAGACTCGGAGGGTGGACCCGGTGGACTAAAGGCCCGATACGGCGGACCAGTCACACAGTAGACCCGATATGCATGGTTGTTCTGTGGTTTGTTATGATATAACATTTTATGTGTGTATGGTATATGTGGTTGGTATTTTGGGGGTATCTCACTAAGCTTTCGGGCTTACAGTTGTGGTTTAATGTTTTTCAGGTTCTTCAAGAGACCGTGGCAAGGCAAAGGCGTGATTGTACCGCTCCTCGTGTTTATGTTTATGTTATGGTTCTGGGAATACTCTGATAATAAATGTATTAAAAACCTTTTTGTAATAACATTATGAAAATGGGTTGTTTTTGAAAAGTTAAAATTTATTGAAAATTTATGGTCGTTACAAGTTGGTATCAGAGCCTTGGTTTGAGTGAATTGGAGGAACATTCGTGTGAATCCAATCTCAAATCAGGGAGAGTTTTTAAAAGAGAAAAATTAAAATGGTTTTCAAATTAAGTAAAAGGAGGACGCGGAGGTACGATCAGTCGGAGCCAATAAGTAACCCAAAAATACCATACATGATATTTGTTTTCGAGCTTTGATAGAACAACATGCTAGTACTAGGTTAGGGATCTTCAGGATTTCATGATAATGTTGCCTGTTTTATGATGCCTGCTAGCCTAGGGTTTCCTTCGGTATGAGATTTCCAGTGTTCCTCTAGGAGTGAGGATTGAGTGCTTGTTATGTATATTTGTCACTAGGGTGTTGTGGTAGTACTTCATACAAATATGGGTAGTTGTGGAAGGTAGTATGGGCCCGTACTACTGAAATTACAGGACCAATACGTGTATCAGGGAAACCATAACCTCTAGGGTTGAGTTGGGAGTTGGTTCCCGGGTTAGTGGGAAGTGTCTGAGATTTTGTGGTGTTTTTCAGTATGGTGGTCACGAGGCATGCTGGGAGCGGATCCGGGTCAGGATCGGGAGCAGGAGAGGGAGGTCAGGGGGGGTCAGTACCGCCCTAGGTTATTGGTCAGATGAGCACAGGTGAGTTGGATGCTATGATTCGTGAGATACTACATGATGAGGTTGCTGCATTGTTCCGGGCCGAGCTGCTGGAACTGTTTGGGTCGATCAAGACCGCCATGGTTGAGTATTTTGATGAGCGCTATGCGGCTCTCACAGAGACGGCTGCCGCCGCGGCTACAGCGGCTGTAGCAGCGGCAGGGGGAGGAGCTGGTAGAGGTTTCCAGTATCGGGACTTCGATAATACGAAGCCTCCTACCTTCGATGGGGTGCATGACCCGATTGTTGCTATGAGATGGTTGTCGGACGTGGAGGGATGTTTCTTCACGTGTTCATGCTCTGCTGATCAGAGGGTGAGGTGTGCTCTGAACCTGTTGAGGCTTGGGGCGAAATATTGGTGGAGATTGACCACGGGGTCATATTCCGATGCGCAGAGGGTTGCGGTTTCATGGGATCAGTTTCGAGAGATGTTCAACACTCGTTATGTTCCGTGGGTTGAGAGGGAGAGATTGGCTTATGAGTTCCTTGAGCTGAAGCAGGATTCGGAGTCGGTGACGGAGATCACCAGGATGTTCACTGAGAGGGTGATGTTTTGCCCCGAGTTTGCTTCAGCAGGCTCAGATGTCCCGATATATGAGTATGCTCAAGAGGGATATGAGGCAGTTCGTGTCTACGCAGAGATGCGAGACCTTGCTAGAGTTGCAAGAGGCCGCCAGGCGGCGGGAATTGGAGATTGAGTTGCAGTTACGAAAGCTGAGGCAGGCCCCGATACAATCACAGCCGGCACCGAAACGGTCTAAGACCATCGATTCTAGATTAGGAGATCAGAGCAGCCACACTTATGGGAAGTGTGGGAAGGGTCACACCGGAGTTTGTCGGTCCGGTGGTGCGTGCTGCAAGTGCGGAAAGGAGGGATTGTCGGCAGGCAGCCCCGGGTCGGGATTTGAGGATCTGTTATCAGTGTCATCAGGTTGGGCACTTGAGGGTCAACTGTCCACAACTTGCTGCAGGACCGGTGCAGGCTCCAGCACCGGCCACATTGAGAATCACAGGCGGAGGTCAGGGTGGAGCGGAGCCCCCAAGGGCTCAGGGTCGCGCTTTCCAGCTTACAGCGAAGGAGGTCAGGGTAGTGCCGGATGTAGTTGTGGGTATGTTTCTTCTTGATATCTTATTATTTTATAATTATTGTGGAGTATTGTTATATGCTAGTCTCGTTGTGTGGTTTTCGGTATTATATTCATTGATTTTGAGGGTTATGGAATGGTTATGGATTTAGTGTTGGCTACTACTCCAATCCCTCCTCATTCACGTTTATTAGGTCTCCCTTGCAGCTTCAAATCATCAGTGCAACTGTCCTGAAGCACCAACACAACATTCTGTGAGGAGTTGCTAGCCACCTGTGTTTCCAAAACAAAAAGCACGTCATCCTTTAATTTATTACAAAACAGTAAAAAAACTTGAGTACTTTGAGTAATTACCTAGTGAGCATCATTAATAGGGATGTAAAATGTGGAATTTAAAAAGATTGTAAACTATTGTGGTTTTCCAAGGGACTTTGGGTTAGAACTTGAGGCAAGATAAATAGTCGTAGTCCCTTCTAAAACTATGAAAACTTACTCACATGAATGATGAATGTCCATGAATCAATGTGTGTGCTCCCGGAGCAAATATCTGAAGCTCTATCTCACCCTGTTGAGCCCTTCAACTTCCTGCAATCGGCAAGCCAAAGTAAGTATGATTAAACCCAACTCAATAGTAGATCGTTTACACAAATGTCTAAGTTAAGTTGATACAATCTAATCTAAAAGAATATATAACAAAAAATCTATTTTTATTTTTTAAAAACAAATCATCTTCGTAAATTATTTACCCTTATAATTTGCCACATTTGGGAAATGCATGCATACTATATTATAATAGTTAATTTACAGATAATCAGATAGTGAGCTTGTAGTGATAAAGAGCATGACAATTTCTTTTCTTAGTGTGAAATAATTAAACGCACAGGATATCATCGAGCTTTATTCACAACACTCTAATTCTAATGCTTCTCATCATTTTGGTATGCTAACCTTAATCTAAATGTCTAATGCTTTCCTTTCCTTTTTTCTATAAAAAATCTTAGTGGTTTTCATCATTTAAAAATTTTGCAGACTTTCTGTCGAGATAGAGGATGAAAATAATGCTAGACATGAAAGTATAAGATTCTGGTTTGGTTTTACCTGGGATTGGTGCTGTAAAATTGATAAAGGGCAATTTTGTCTTTTGTAGTTTAAAGATAGATGTTACTATTTCAATCAACTTAACATCTACCGTGAAGGTTTCTGTTGGAATAAGAAAATCATAATGAGAATAAATAGAAGGTTTTTAAAGGATTCTTTACTATACAGGTTAATAATGCTGCAGCAGGAGCATTTTTGTCGTTAAGCAATAGATGCAAGGGAAGGCGATGAAGATTCCATTTTCAAAAGATTGATGCCATCATGCTTAACCCCTTAAAAGCAGGCCTTGTGGGGTATCAAAACAACATCAACGAAATAGCTTAGAGTATCCTTGAAATACAGTAAAAACTATATTTTGAATAAAATTTTTGATAAAACAACCTGATCATACCTAAATGTAAATGTTGATGTCTATAACTGTATAAACCACTGAAACACACACTTGTGTCCACCTTGTACTGCAGTCTACATATTTCATAAAAACAAACAATGCCAATATGTATAAGTAGAAATGAGTACAAATTGAATCATCAAAGAGAAAAAACGAACAAAGGGATTTATAATCGAAACGTATGTTATGATTTGTCATCGCATTGATGGCTCAATGACTGTTGATGGACTGATGAAACCTAAAGTCAAATGACAACCCATAAAGTCAACACGCGCCATCAATCAAACTCATATGGAATTAGGTCTCGTTTGCGAGAACATACCATAGAAGTGTTGAAACTAGGGTTAGACAGAATGAAATCGATTTGAGGTATTAGGAGATTAATTTGATACCTGAAAAGGAGAAGACACTTGGTTTGTTCTATGGCGATGAACTGAGGTAGCAAACTGGAGCGGAAGGGCTTCGGGTCTGGTGGCGATTATAACCATGAAGGGTGGTGATGTGGGGAACACCTTTGAAGATAATGGAACTAAAGCGTAACGCCTTCGGGACCCAAATGTAACGACCCAATTTTCACGTCCAAAAATTTCGTTTTTAAAACATTACTTTAGAAAATATTAATAAATAAAAACATTGTTTGACCAAACTACATCACAACATAAACCATGTTCAAAAGTCAAGCCATACAACCAATCGAAACATCAGAGTATAAATCCCAGAGAAATCTAGTAAATGCGGAAACCAATGTGTGTGCATAATGTGCCGCTACCGAGCCAGCTCCTTCCCCTTCGATGAAGAGGTACCTGAAACCAAAACTGTAAAATGTAAGCACAAAGCTTAGTGAGTTCCCCCATTGTACCACATACCATACAATACATATCATACATACTGCCAGGCTATTCTGGGGTGCCTGACTACCTGGTACGGCCATTCTGGGGTGCCGACTACCCGTGTCAAGCCATTCTGGGGTGCTGATCTACCCATGTTGAGCTATTCTGGGGTGCTGACTACCCTTCGATCCTAACAACCGAACCTCGGGGCCTATTTCACCCCCTACTACTACCATCACATATATCATAACACAAACGTAATATCAGACATATCTGGGGTGTCTGACTACCCTTCGGTCCTAGCAACCGAACTCTACTACTATCACATACAACATATCATGCCAACATATAACATATCAGGTAGTAGCAAACCTAGATGATATCACAAAGACAATCATCTAACATACAACTCCTACTGGTGGGCCGACATTGTGGCCTTAGACCCACCGCTACTAGAAGGCAACTCACCTCGAAGTAGCTACTGATCTTCGTAGGAATAGTCTGACTGCTGCTGCTGCTGTTCCGGAAATCATCCGACTGTAATTCCCACCAAACACTTAGTCAAAAACTGCTAACTGACCTTTGGGTAAAATGACCATTTTACCCCTGATCATGCCCTAAGTCAAAGTCAGGGTCAACTTCCAGTTGACCCGACTCGCCGAGTTGGCTCGCCGAGTCCATGTCCAAACGACTGACCTGAATTCTGTTTCTACTCGTCGAGTTAGGCGTCGACTCGACGAGTTCTCCTTCCAAACTAATGTTCAAGTCCTTCATCCTACTCGCCGAGTTGTATGAACAACTCGTCGAGTTCATCTTCATCCGATGAACAAGTTATACTGTGACTCGTCGAGTTGTATGAACAACTCGCCGAGTCTGATCTTAATCTAAGGAGATTGCCTTGAACTCGCCGAGTCTGGACATCGACTCACCGAGTTCCACTACGGGTGAGTTTTGGCTTCCAACTCACCGAGTCCGTCCTGGACTCACCACACAACTCGACATAGCAAAAAGGGGACAAACCCGGAGACTCGCGACTAGACTCGCCGAGTCAGATGAGTGATTCGCCGAGTCAGCTCCATGCAAGAGCTACAATGCGATTTTGCTCGAATCCAGTCCATGCCATTCGTAGATCTGGGCTCCTAGAGCATGAATAACACGTAAAGTTTCCAACTTTACGTGTAAATATCTATCTATGGGGTTTTTAGGGTTCAAAATGCACCAAAAGAGTAGATCTAAGGTTTATATACAATATGGGCTCATAAAGGTAGTAGATCTGAGCTCATGGAGCTCAACCATGCTTAGATCTAGAGGCCAATCAACTTATTTCGAAATATGATGCACATACAAGCTTGGAAATGAGTCATGAAGGACTTTAATGGGGCCATAAGCATGGAGACAAGGGGGAAAACGAGCCATACCTTAGAGATCACTCTGAAATAGCTCACAAGTGCTTGACCTCCTCTTCTTCTTCTTGATCTCCTTCCCTACTCACTCCAATCTTCAAGAGGACACACCAAATGGCTTCAAATCCACAAAACAAGGCTTAGAACGAGGTATATGACTCTGAGGGTGAATGGGGGCTGGCTTAGGGACGGAAAGGGGGATTAAATAGGGTGCAAACCCCTGAAACTTAGGGTTTCATCCAACAGCGGTGACTCGCCGAGTCCAGTATATGGACTCGCCGAGTCGCCAACTTAAACGTGTCCCGAGTCCCGTCCCTACTCGGCGAGTCGAACCTATGACTCGCCGAGTCCAAGGCTTAAAATGGAAAATACTCAATTAAGATTTACATACCAGGAACCAGGTGCTACACCAAACCTGAACTAAACATCAGGAAGTTTTGAAACTGCAACGTGCGCATCATCGTTTCCTATTCAGATGAAGAAAAATCAGAAGAATCGAGAAGATGTGGAGGAAGTAAACTAACCCTAGTGGAGGATTAAGATGAACGAAAGCCAGAAACGAATATGGGAAAAGCGACGGAGCGGTAAGAATAAGAAATATATGAGGTGGTTTTTGGTGAATCAAGAATACGTCGAATAGAAGATAGGGAATGAATATATTTGGAGTTGAAGTGTTGTAAGGTAATTGGACGGAGGAGGCGATGAAAAGATGAGGATGCATAGAAGAGGAACACGTAGATTGCATCCTGTTGAGTTACGTTCCTTTAATAGTTGAACGGTGACCAATGTAAGCAAGAATTAGAAAGGAAGTAATTAACTGCCACATAAAAAAAAGACAGGGACCTGGAATGTAACTTAAGAGACCAAAAGAGACAAAAATTATGCTATCTTTTACTATTCCTTTTTTTCACATCTTTAATATATATATATATATATATATATATATATATATATATATATATATATATATATATATATAAATATAATGGATGTATTGAATGATAAAGTTAATCATTTTATTTTTTGAACTATTTTCTTAAAGAACATTAAATAACATCATATTTCATAAAAAAAGTAGAACCATAAAGCATTCAAGAAACCAAATCAAGCAAATGCATATAATAATAACACAAAGCTTGCAATTAATTAAGAAAAAAAATAAGACATTTCATGCCTACACAAATATGTCAAATTGCAGCCCATGAAGGTGATATTGTTAGTTGGGAGTCATGAAATCACAGATGAATCTAACCACTTGCGATTTGTGTGATTATTTTTTGAAAACAAATAAAAATTATTTATTATTTATTTATTTATACTTCTTTCATTTATTAGTTTATTAAACTGTTTTTTAAATAAATTCAAAAAGTTTCACTCAATAAAAAGCCTTAATATGTTTTTTTTTTTTTTTTTAAAATATCTATAAAATATTAAACTATAATATATTTTTTGTTTATAAATTTTAATTCTCAACTAAATAATTTGTTTTTGTTTTTTATAAAGTTGACTAATATTCAAATTATTTTTATATTTAAAATATTCTAAACACATCAAATTCATGTCGACACGCGACACGTATAAACGCATGACACACATGTATAAAAACCAAATTAAATTTTTATTTTTATGTAATACAGTTAAAAACATGTTTAATCGCGGCTTGTCACAAGTCACATGGATTAATTGTGTGTTGTGTGTGTGTTTGATACACAAAACGCGTTTAACAATTTGTGTCGTGTTTTTTTGTTTGTCATATTCTTGTTGTATAAATTTGTGTCTAACAGGTATCACAGATTGCCAGGTATCACACATTGCTCCGGTCTAATTAAAACTTTTGTATTGTTGAAAGAGCTTAAGATCATATATTTTTCCTGTTTAGCGATAAGATGAAAATTTCTAAGGGGGTGTTTTTTTTTTTTTTTTTTTTTTGAAACGGCAAATCTAACCTACTCCTAAACTACACCTTAAATCCACCTATATCTAAGGGGTTTGGTATTTCTTTTCGATTTAGCAAACGAAAACACTAAGAACAATTTCTGATGATACTACAACCTAATCCAAGGTGTTGAAAAAATGTTTTAGCACTAACATCCATAATCTAAATAATCATTGTTTCTTCTCCCTAGACCAATCCCCACTCTTCCCTCCAGTTTTATGTTCCAATCGCACATCTGTAATCTGAATATGTTTTGATGCAGCCTTACACATATCATACACAGTTAACCCAGCAAGAGTAACTGCTGTCAGTGCTTCCATCTCAACCCCAGTTTTCCCTGTTGAAGCAGCCTCCCCTCGTATTTCAACACAATAATCACAAGGGTTTAATCGTAAATCTACACCAACATGAGTTAAGTTGATATTGTGGCATAGAGGGATAAGATTACTGGTCTGTTTTGCTCCTGTTATTCCAGCTATCTTTGCTACACTAAGAACATCTCCCTTTGCGACCTGATTGGCAGAAACTAAGTCATATACTTTCTTCCCCAAAATAACTTTGCAGCTTGCAATTGCAACTCTCTTGCTAATATCCTTGTGAGACACATCCACCATTTGAGCTTCACCTTTCACACTAATATGGCTCAGTTTTGATTCATTTTCCATTTCCATGTTTATTTTTTCAACAGGTGTAAACTCTGAGTCTTGGGATATAGGTTGACTTTCACTGGAACCAGTAAGACTTGTAGGTGGAGCTTCACCAAAAACAAATTCCATCTCCTGAAAATTTTCAAACATTTTATAATTAATTGAATTCCCGTTTTTATAACGTCAAACTTCATCAATCATTAGTATCCCATATAATAATATAAGTAGAGTGAACCTGGTATAAAATTTTTTTATGGGGTCTCTTGATACATAAAAACATGGAATTCTTCAATGACATCTTCCCATTCTGGTGCAGATATCAAAGAAATAAAAAACAGATTTAATTCTTAAAGTTACAGAAATAATTAAAAATGCACCTTATTAAGCTCATCAATGGTGCTTGCAATATCATGGCTGCTGCTAAACGACCTTCTTGATTTATGTAACATCAATGATGCCCGACGAAGATACATGACAGTAAAAAGCTCCCCTTATAAATACAGGAAATACTGAATTAGGAGAAAATCTAATGAGCCACATTTCTATATTCAGTCTCACTCATGCATTTTAACGAATACCTACAGTGCTTTAAACCAAATGGTTAAAGTGATCACAAAACCTCATCATTCAAAGCATTATTTGTGGAGTATACTACCTGACGTATCTATTGATTATTTACACTTACCCTGTTCGGTGCGCCCGGAAGAAAAACAATGATTCAAAACTTAGCCCTCTTGATTACGAATTTTCTCTATGTAAGGATGTCTTTGTTGTGTACTAAAGTCCCGATCAACATAATTGCATAATACAACTAAATTAATAGTGTTTGTGGCTATCAGGACAAAACCTATACCACCAGTCAATGCAGTTTTCTTCTTTAGGAAAAGATTGATGTCTGTGATGTTTATTAAACATGAACCATATGGATTATAGATCTATATCTAAACTAATTCAACGCTATCAGAACTTGAAAATTTTGTACAAAATTAAGTTTCTAAAAGGAAACTTGAGAAAATCAAGCACAAAACAGAACATAATAGACGACCCACACCAAGACTAAAAATCGCAATTCGAGAAGGACTAAGGCAAGTTGAGACGAGAAGTCAGAACTCAGAAGCTTACTTGTAATTTGTAGGTTAGGATTCAAGCCTCCAAGGTGAAGTCGAGAACGAGAAGGACTAAAAAAACTACAGTTCGTCCGCCTCCAACCCACCTCGTCCAAGGTGAAGCCGTGAAGTCGTGTTGAAGGACTACAGGTTTAGCCAAAAGGGGTTTCTGATTTCTTGACTTTTATTTGGCTTTCTCTTAATAAAATAGATTTATAATAAAATAATAAATACTAATAACACTAGTGTGAGATACATAGAATGGATAGATAAAGCTAACAATCACAAGGGTAATTGGTTTAGGTGTTGGTGATTTGTTGTCATTAAAATTATTTAAGTGTAATGGGATTACTTTGTTGACCAAAATGTGATCTTGATAAATCTTAAACAAGTAGGAAGGTGTGGAGTACATACTTGTTTAAATTCGATCAAGTTTTCAAAGTACACTGTCATTTAGGGGCTTCGCCCCTAAACAAATGGGGGTCCGGGGGCAGCGCCCCTGAGAGCGGGGTCTAAGGGGCAGAGCCCCTGGCTGGGGTCGAGCTGCCAGGTCAGCGCGGAATTTTTTTTATATAGGGTATGTTGCTATATAAAAAATGCATCAGAAAATCGTATTTTCAGAGAATTGACCATTGTTTGACCCTTATCCAAACTTCCGTTTTATGTCAGTTTTTATAGTTTATGACAGTTAGAAACTGTCATATGATAAAAAATGTCTGAATATCATGCTTAATCCATCTCCAGTTACATCTATCATTCAGTTAAAAATAATAAAAAATGTTACCACAATTAAAAGAAGATAATGGAAAGACAATAAATAAATAAATTAAAGGGTTATAAGAGGTGTACCTCTTGCAGAACTGTAGACAGGAATTTTTGTAACCAGGTTGCTAACAGTTAATCTTTTACACAAAGAAGCTGCAAAATTCATCCTCCTCTTTTATGTAACTAAAACCTGTAAAAAAAAAAGGATTTAAAAATAATGAGAACAAGTCACTGAAGGCACCTATATAACCTAATTGAGCAATTGTCAAAGCTTCTATTAAAAGAGGAGCATATCGAAGAAGAGGGAGACTATGATGATTAGAGATTACAGATCTCTAGTGAAGGAAATGAGAAAATTACAAACTTTTTAGAATTTTTGTTCATGTAAGACTTTTTTTTTTCTTGGTACTTTATCATTATAAGGTGTTTCCCTATCAAGATTTAAGGCATTTAAGGCATCTATTTTTTTTTTTCAGAGGGACAATGTCATTAAACAGTAACCAAGTTTTAGATTTATTCCAACCTAATTAAGAGGTTTTACGACTCAATATTAATTTTTGTTCCAATTTTATAAAACTTTATACATTTTTGATCTGCTGCTATGTCATTTGAAAACCAAGTTTGCCTTCTACCTGTTCTTCAGGTAAACCATATTATTAAACACATGTACGCTTCTAGTAATGCTAAAGTTAAGTAGGCAACATGACAAGATGTATATAGCAAGTCCTTGCAGCTTACAAACTTACATGCTCAGAAGTACCAAAGATTTAGGAGCTCAAATATCAAAAGAACAATGTTGTTAGATATATATCTGATGCAAGCATCGTGTTAGTTGAATTTATCATTGTTTCATCACTATGAAGGATCAACTAGCTCAACATACACAACAGGTACCAATGCTAGGTTAGGATCCGATACTAAACTCTTAAAGGGAATCGTGGTGGCATACGAGTAACCTTATCTTGAGACCATTGCAAGTGTCAAGACTCAAGATTGAGAAGAAGTTGAAAGTAGATTAGTCTGAAACATCCGACAATACTCAACTGAAAGAAGCAACTTCAGTTATGAAAGTCACTGGAAAACATCATAAACCCTCTAAATCCTAATTCCAACAGAGAATATAACCCATTTAAAGAACATAATTCAAACTCTATACATAGAACGGATAGATAAAGCTAACAAACAATCACAAGGGTAATTGGCCTAGGGTGTCTAAGTTCCAATGTAAGACCTCATATTCCTGGTTAAAACCCCAATTAAAGAATCAAACGAGGCAATTTGAATGATAACAGCGTGCGATGCAATAGTACACCAAAACATAAAGAACAAAAACAGGATGACCTGAAATCGACCAAAAAACGAGGAGCAGTAGCACGACGACAAGGTAAAATCGATTTGCAACAAAAGAATTCATGATAAAGTCATCCAGAAAATAAACCCTAGGTTAATTTCAAAGAAACACATAAAGAGGATATAGGAAGAGAAGCCTACAGAATTGACAACTTTGATGTTACTTATCAGGTCGGAGGTCAAGAGCCAGAATCTGCCTTTGTCGCTTAATTTATTTATTGGTGGAGATTTGCCGATCAGGCAAGAACAGGAGGGAAATCACAAGGAAAAAAAAAACGTTGGATCGGTGATTGATGAGATTGAGGTAAAAGAAAAACCATCGTTCATATTTTGGGCTAAAAAGTAGCCGATGGGCTGGCCCAGAAGAAAGATACCTTTTAAATATACCCACGATGAAGGTGTTAAAAAGCGGTGGGAAAACGCAAAAGTAGCGGTACCATAAATTATGTCAAAAATCTTTGATCAATGAAACAATCTAGAAAGTATAATGTACCTTCTTGTGTTATTGCATCGTGAAGTTCTTTACGATACCATAAAAAGCATTATTTAGCTTTATTTGCATAAACATGAATGCTGTAAATAAATATACATTTTACTAACTTGGTCTAAAGAAACTTATGAGGATCTATAATTCTGTATGAATCAATTTCTGGATCTATTTGAGTTCAGCACTTAGAGCACAACAAGTTCTTTAATTTTAATTTCGGACCTGTTTGAGTTCAGCACTGCCCACATATCATAAACACAAAGAGATTAAACTTGTAGACAGATTAAATCGGAAATCAGAGAGGTGAGATTAAACCTGTGAAAAGATTTAACCTGAAAAAAATAAAAAATAAATCGTGTGTTAAATTGTTAAGAATTCAAAAAATGAAGTGGGATCGAACCTGTAAAGAGATTAAACCGGAAAGAAATGGAGGTGGAAGCGGAGCTTAGCTATGTTTGGAAGTTGGAATGATAAGCTCATGTTGAGTTTGTTGTTGATGTCAAGTTCGGAGCTGGAAACAATAAGTAGTCGGAGTTGGACTCTGAAGAACAACCACAGTCGAGACGTGACTTTGCTTCACGATTTTGAGTTGCGATTAGGTGTAGGGCAAGTGTAAAGTGGAAATGAATCAAAGTGTCAAACGATTGCTTGAGTCGGAGAAATGGACTTTGTTGGGCTTCATTTACTTTCACACTAGAGTATACATATGGGCTAATTAAATGTGTTTTTAAATTTTATTATTTGTATATAAAAATTAATATATAATACAATAAAATATAATTATATATAAAAAAAATTAAATTATATATATATATCGGCCCAGTCTGGTTTCTATATGGTTTGAAATCTTAAAAACCGTAAGTCAGACCGTTCATTATGGTTTGAAATTTTTGAAACCATAAGAAAAAAAAAATACAAACTGTAAAACCAAACCGATGATCGATTTGGCTGGTTTCACGGTTTCAAACCCTACTGCGAACACCCCTAGTGAATGTTGGCTCAACATTAAGGACCTATAGGGGTGAGTAACGGGTCGGACCCAGACTGAATCAGTCTAAAGACCGAAAATCTGACCGGCTTCGGTTCCGATCTCAGGATATTGGTGAGATTGCAGTGAAATACTGGTTTAAAGACCCGTTTTTTTTTTTTCTAGGTCTTAAAACCAGTATCCCACCACAATATCACGCACAATCGGGAAGGACTAGGGGTTGTTTGCATTGGGCGCAAATTGCCTTGGTTTCTACAAATAGAAGGAATGCTTTATGATATATTGATCGACAACTTGTTCGACTATTTTGGAAATATTGAAATGCATTAATCTTTTATATTGCCAAAAAAAAAAAGTTGATTTTTGAAGTAATTGTTGATAATTCATGTGATTGGTTTGTGAGTAGTAATGGAAAAAGAACAATTAAATGGGTTGGTTGGTTATTAAGAATATTTTTATGTAATATTTTACTAGCTTCTTATTTATTTTTTATTTAATAAATATCTACAACTGTTTATAAAAGATCTGAATAAGACAGATGTCTGAATCAGCAAGAGACGTTGAAAAATCTATCTTTGATTGAAAACATATTATTTGATTAGAATGGATGTATTGAATGATAAAGTTAATAATTTAATTTTTTTGAACTATTTTCTCAAAGAACATTAAATAATATCATATTTCATCAAAAAAAGTTGAACCATAAAGCATTCAAGAAACCAAATCAAAGCAAATAACACAAAGCCTTCAATTATTTAAGAAAAAAAAAAAAAAAAATTCATGCCTACACAATATTAGGCTGGTCATGGGCCGAAAATATGCCCAATTGCGGCCCATGAAGGTGATATCGTAGTTGGGAGTCATGAAATCACATATGAGTCTAACCACTTGCGATTTGTGTGGTTATTTTTTGAAAACAAATAAAAATTATTTATTATTTGTTTATATTTCTTTCATTTATTAGTTTATTAAACTGTTTTTTAAATAGATTCAAAAAGTTTCACTCAATAAAAATCCTTAATATGTTTTTTTTTTTCTAAAAACAATTATCTATAAAATATTAAACTGTAGTATATTTTTTGTTTGTAAATTTTAATTCTCAACTAAACAATTTGTTTTTGTTTTTATAGAGTTGACTAATATTCAAATTATTTATATATTTAAAATATTCTAAACACAAATTAAATCCGTGTTGACACACGACACGTATAAACACATGACACACGACATGTATAAAAACCAAATTAAGTTCGTATTTTTATGTACCACAGTTAAAAACATGTTTAACTGTGGCTTGTCACTAGTCACAGATTAATTACGTGCCGTGTGTGTGTGTGTTTGACACACAAAACACATTTAACAATTTGTGTCGTGTTTGTGTTTGTCATATTCTAGTTGTATACATATGTGTCTGATAGGTATCACAAATTGCTCCGGTCTAATTAAAACTTTTGTATTGTTGAATGAGTTTAAGATCATATATTTTTCCTGTTTAGCAATAAGATGAAAATTTCTAAGGGGTTTGGTATTTCTTTTAGATTTAGCAAATGATAATACTAAGAACAATATCTGATGATACTACAACCTAATCCACGGTGTTGAAAAAATGTTTTAGCACTAACATCCATAATCTGAAGAATCATTGTTTCTTCTCCGTGGACCAATCCCCACTCTTCCCTCCAGTTTTATGTTCCAATCGCACATCTGTAATCTGAATATGTTTTGATGCAGCCTTACACATATCATAAACAGTTAACCCAACAAGAGTAACTGCTGTCAATGCTTCCATCTCAATCCCAGTTTTCCCTGTTGAAGCAGCCTCCCCTCGTATTTCAACATAATAATCACAAGGGTTTAATCGTAAATCTACACCAATATGAGTTAAGTTGATATTATGGCATAGTGGGATAAGATTACTAGTCTGTTTTGCTCATGTTATTCCAGCTATCTTTGCTACACTAAGAACATCTCCCTTTGCAACATGATTGGCAGAAACTAAGTCATATACTTTCTTCCCCAAAATAACTTTGCAGCTTGCAATTGCAACTCTCTTGCTAATATCCTTTTGAGACACATCCACCATTTGAGCTTCGGCTTTCACACTAATATGGCTCAGTTTTGATTCATTTTCCATTTCCATTTTTATTTTTTCAACAGGTGTAAACTCTGACTCTTGGGATATAGGTTGACTTTCACCGGAACCAGTAAGACTTGTAGGTGGAGCTTCACCAAAAACAAATTCCATCTCCTGAAAATTTTCAAACATTTTATAATTAATTGAATTCCCGTTTCTATAACGTCAAACTTCATCAATCATTAGTATCCCATATAATAATATAAGTAGAGTGAACATGGTCTAAATTTTTTTATGGGGTCTCTTGATACATAAAAACATGGAATTCTTCAATGACATCTTCCCATTCTGGTGCAGATATCAAAGAAATAAAAAACAGATTTAATTCTTAAAGTTACAGAAATAATTAAAAATGCACCTTATTAAGCTCATCAATGGTGCTTGCAATATCATGGCTGCTGCTAAACGACCTTCTTGATTTATGTAACATCAATGATGCCCGACGAAGATACATGACAGTAAAAAGCTCCCCTTATAAATACAGGAAATACTGAATTAGGAGCAAATCTAATGAGCCACATTTCTATATTCAGTCTCACTCATGCATTTTAACGAATACCTACAGTGCTTTAAACCAAATGGTTAAAGTGATCACAAAACCTCATCATTCAAAGCATTATTTGTGGAGTATACTGCCTGACGTATCTATTGATTATTTACACTTACCCTGTTCAAAGATTAACGGTGCCCAGAAGAAAAACAATGATTCAAAACTTAGCCCTCTTGATTACGAATTTTCTCTATGTAAGGATGTCTTTGTTGTGTACTAAAGTCCCGATCAACATAATTGCATAATACAACTAAATTAATAGTGTTTGTGGCTATCAGGACAAAACCTATACCACCAGTCAATGCAATTTTCTTCTTTAGGAAAAGATTGATGTATGTGATGTTTATTAAACATGAACCATATGGATTATAGATCTATATCTAAACTAATTCAACGCTATCAGAACTTGAAAATTTTGTACAAAATTAAGTTTCTAAAAGGAAACTTGAGAAAATCAAGCACAAAACAGAACATAATAGATGACCCACACCAAGACTAAAAATCGCAATTCGAGAAGGACTAAGGCAAGTTGAGATGAGAAGTCAGAACTCAGAAGCTTACTTGTAATTTGTAGGTTAGGATTCAAGCCTCCAAGGTGAAGTCGAGAACGAGAAGGACTAAAAAAACTACAGCTCGTCCGCCTCCAACCCACCTCGTCCAAGGTGAAGCCGTGAAGTCGTGTTGAAGGACTACAGGTTTAGCCAAAAGGGGTTTCTGATTTCTTGACTTTTATTTGGCTTTCTCTTAATAAAATAGATTTATAATAAAATAATAAATACTAATAACACTAGTGTGAGATACATAGAATGGATAGATAAAGCTAACAAACAATCACAAGGGTACCTGGCCTAGGGTAGGGAAGAGATTTAGAACCGGAATCGGACCGGAACCGTTAGAACCGGAATATACATAACCTGTTTCGGGTTTAAAAATTTGTTTTATCCGGGTTCCGGGTAATCCGGGTTTAGGTCCATCGAGTCTGGGTAAACCGGGTCTAAAAACCGGAACCAGAACCACATTTACGGCCGGAACCGATTTTTGTGAAACATATAAAAGAAGCATATTTCATTTGTTTCAACTCCGATTGACATGCGGTTTTTTCAATGTGTAGTTTAGAGTTTGTACATAATTTTAGACAATAAATTTGCCATTTTTAGTTTTATATTCACTGACTTACATTCCCCCAATGTCGAGATATTAAAGCTGAAAGTTTTTAGTTTTTCAGTTTTTTTGTATTTTGTGAAAATTTTAAAACATGCATATCTAATTCATTTGAAACCGAATTGACATGTGGTTTTTTTCAACTTAGAGTTTAGAGTTTGTACATGATTTTAGACTATAATTTTGTCATTTTTGATTTAATATTCAATAATTTATAGTTTCCTGAAGTCAGGATATCAACACTAAAAATTTTCAACTTTTTAGCTATATGTTTTTGTACTTTGTATTCTGTGAAAAATGGTAAAACATGCATATCTCATTCGTTTAAAGTTGAATTGACATGCGGTTTTTTTTAGAGTGTAGTTTAGAGTTTGTACATTATTTTAGACTATAATTTTGTCATGTTTGGTTTTATATTCAATGAGTTACAGTCCCCCAAAATCGGGATATCAATATGAAAATTTTCAAAGTTCAAACCACTAAGCCTTCCTTCATGTTCTAATGTGATATAATCATACTTTAACATGTAGCATTTCTAGCTACCAACTTCTTTAACAACGAGCGCGATACTTTTATTGATCGCTTTGATTTCAATCGTTTGGTTTAAGTCGGACGCTACATCAAACTTGTAACCTACTCATCGTAGTCGGACTCAATGTGATATGACCACTAGGGTCGGGATAACAACAATCTTCTTAGTCATTACCGAAACAATGGTAACAACATACTTGAATAAAACGAAATCAATTACTGGCTTCTTGGTAACCTTGTGACTTTCCCTGATCCAAGTGTGAGTCATGTGCTTCCGGTAGTATAGGCCTCTACTACCATTCACACCTACTCATACTCATCCCAAGTATTATCCCGCAGTCTCTCCAAGTCACCATACAAGAAAAAAAACAACTTAACACATCAGATAACAAAACAAAGGTTTCATATTATTTCTTGAAATGATAGGTGTTCAAGTTCACCCTAGACTATGCCTCTAACAGGCTACATCATATGATTCTATGGCTACATTATAACTCGATCCTTGGATGTCAAGCTATCATTCCTGAATCCTCGCATTGTCATCTGCTTCGTCTAGGATCATATGGAATGCTCTTGCCTTCGGTTTTGGCGGAATGTTTGGTTTTTCCGCCTCTTTCTTTTTCGGGCAATCCTTAGCAACATGCCCTTCTTCACGGCATTCATAACACACCCTTTTGCACTCGTTGGCGTAATGTCCGGTCTTCCCACACTTGTAGCAAGTCACTTCTTCGCTACATTTCCCAAAGTGATTCTTTTTGCACTTCTCGCACCATTTCACTTTGTTTCCTCCTCCGCTAGACTCCTTTGAACCAGACTTGATCTTCTTATTGGGCCTCGTAGATTCCTCAAACTTCCTCTTTTTGCCAACCTCAATCTTGTTGGCAGCTCTTCCCTTAATCATATCTTCCACAGACTTGGCAGCCCAGATAGCTGCCTCCAGAGTAGGTGCCTGACGCACTGGCACCGCGTACTCCCATGGAAGTCCCTTTGCGTACTTGTCGATTTTCGTCAGCTCATCCGGAACAAGACGCAAGGCAAACTCCATCTTTTCTGTGAAGTTGTTCGTGTATTCATCGATTGACATGCTTCCCTTCTTCAGGGTTAGAAACTGGTTCTCTAGCTCAAGCAGGTTTTGAGCTGAGCAGTACTTTCGTTTGAATTGCACCAAAAATTCTGCCCATGTCAGTTGCAGGGGCTCATTAGGGCTCAGAGTCTTCCCCAAGGTATTCCACCAACGTACAACACTTCCTCGAAACTGACGCACTGCAAATGTGGTCTGTAGCTTCCCTCTGCAACCGCATGTCATGAAGGCTAACTCCATCTCCGAGATCCAATCCATGACCCCGATCGGATCCTCCTTTCCAGTGAAAGTCGATGGCTTGCAAGTCAGAAAATCCTTGTACTTGCATCCATTCCTCTCGACTTCGTCATCTTGGTTGTTTTGTCGAACTATTGGTGGGTTGACTTGACCAACAGTCCCACTGTAGTTTCCTTCCTCAGTCTGCCCTTCGTTCAACTCGGGCTGTTCGATCTGAATAGTGGCTTCCTCACGATTTTGCTGGAGCAAACGTCTAGTTTCCTCCATTTGACGATCCAACATCGCTTGGATCATTGCTTGCACTCCGGCCATCGTTATTGGCTCAGCAGCAGCTACCACAACCGGTATTTGCTCAATTACTGGGGGCTGGTTTCGGTTCCCATTTGCATTCATGTTTCCGCTACGGGTTCTTGCCATCTTGATCTATACACCGAATAAGGTGAATCTAGACCTTTACTTAGGATTGACGGTTAAATCATCCTTATCACTCCGAAACGTTTATATGCTAGTTCTAATATCGTAGTTAAACGCTTAGAATCCTAAACACATAAGGTTTCCAGATCCGGTCGGTAACAGACCATAGATCCGAACAAATAACAGCATATCAGGCACAAGTATTTAGCACATAAAAGCATTTTAGGCACAATTCCTAAAATAATCTAGTGCTCACACCTCACAATCATCGCTTAGCATTCTAAGTTTAAGTCTAGAAATAAATCCATATTCCTAGTTCGCTTAAACTAATGCTCTGATACCAACTGTGACATCCCCAAAATCACGGCCAGAAAAGACCGATTTTGTTTATGCTTTATGAAAATCAGAGTACTTCATTTTATAAAAAGGTTGCGGAATTTGTTCCCAGAAAAACACGATAAATACGTTATTAAAACATTTTCGAAGAAACGTATTTTTATTAATCTTAAAACGTTTGGGATGTCATCGTTAATACAGAAACATAAGCATAAACAGAACTTACAATTATTTACACTAGTGATCTACATCTCTTTAAATCTCTCAGTGTAATGTCACTTCATATCGCCACCTGTGATGTAAATAAACTGAGTGGGTCAGGTTGGGAAACCTGGTGAGTACATAGGGTTTTCAACCCACAATAATATAGTTATTATGTTTAAACAATCAAACAATCAACCCAATTACCCATCCCCATTATCTTCATTTAGTCTTCCCTAAAGATATTATCTCAAGGGTCATCTCCTATATCATATTTACTTCTCATCTCCTTACATCGTATTTCCTTACATGATTGTTCCTATGAACTTTACCTAAGGATCATCGCCTACATTGCATAGACAATACTAATCCGAGGATTACTCCCTCAATATGTGTCTAGCAAGAGTTAGGGTATCATCGCATGATTACGCAGCCACAACATCGCCTGGACTTGTAAATCATGATAAGGGTTAGTCTATCATCACATGAATACGTAGCCACAACATCGCCTGGACTCGTAATTCATAATAAGGGTAAGACTATCATCGCATGAATACGTAGTTACAACATCGCTTGAACTCGTAATTCATCACCTACAGGTTACTAGCCTGCTGGTGTTTCCACGGGGTTGTCTATAATAGTCCGCGGTCGCCATCTATACTCTGGTAGATGACTACATCTCCAAATTGTCGGACAAGGTTGTAGTATCCTACATCACCGATTCATAATCACCTATCTATCATCACCTTCCTATCATCACCTATCTCTCATTATTTTATTTCATCACTCACCAACTATTTCATCTACCCATGTTTTATCCCAACATATTTGTAGATATAAAATAAATATACAGTTTAAATCATTTAAAACATGTATAAATCATTCATCCAGCATAGACAACAAGTATTCAGACAATATGTACACATAACACGTAATTTATATTAAAATACTTCATATCTATGTGTAAGATGAAAGGGACCATGCACTCACTTGATAGGTGGTGACTCAACACTCGGACAGCGCTTCGATACTCTCAACACAATTTCCTTCGATAAAACCTAGTATCAATACCACTAGGGTTTAGTCTAACGATAACCGCGACAAACTAATAGTCTGACTATTATTATTATTATTATTATATAAGCGTTAAATAACACTCAATATAACTCATAATAATAGCCCAAATACTCATTATAAGTTCCTAATAATGTTACTATATTAAAACATAAGCTATACTAAAGATAGCGTAGGCATAGTTCACTTACAGCGGGTTTTTCTCGAAAACCGGGCTTCACTGGAGCAGCGTTCCCGAGCCGAAAGGCTCTTTTCTCGGGACTCCAGGAGCCTCGGGGTTTCCTTCGGGTGCTAGGGGGTTTACCTAGGCTTTTAGGGGGGTTAGGGAGCTTAGAGAGAGAGTTTAGAGAGAGAAAGAAGAGGGGTGAGGGGTGAGGAAATGAGGGAACCCGGCACCTCTATTTATAGGGGTGGAATCTGATGGACTCGCCGAGTAGGGGGGACCTACTCGCCGAGTTGGTCCATGTGGTGGCCTTCTGGTGGTGCCACGTGTCCAATTCTGGTGGTGCCACATCACCCCCTATCGCGTATCAGCCCTCAAACTTAGAAAAATCATAACTTTCGCATACGAGCTCCGTTTTCGACGTTCTTTATATCCATGCGTAGGTAAACTCAAGATATACAACTTTCGTTTAGACTCCGTCAGCTAATTCTCGACCGATCTCAAATTTAACAGTAGGAGGAGTTTAGACTGTTAAATGACTGCGAAGAGTTCATAACTCCTTCATACGGACTCCGTTTTCGTCTGTCTTTTTACCGTTGAGTTCCTATTAATGAGATCTTCAACTCTCATTTAGGTCACGTAAGCCAAAAACCGCTCAAACTAAAATTCGAGTTTCGGGCCGTGCACTGCTAAGCCGAATCTTAGAAAAATCATAACTTCTTCATACGAAGTCAGATTTGCGCGTTCTTTTTATCGATGTTCTTAGTTTAACATATTCTACGACTTTTGTTTAGATTGCTAAGGCTAAAAAGTCTTCTATCGTGAATTCACTATTTACGTCTTCCGGTGCTGTGCCGGTTTTGCCGTAAAACTTCGGCGGGCCATAACTTCTTCGTTATAGCTCGGATTTCGGCGTTCTTTATATGTACGGAAACCTTGTGACATATTCTACAACTTGGTTAAGATTATTTATTCTAAATAATCTTTTGTCGAAAAGTCATTTTTAACCCTTATTGCCTCTAAATTAACTAGCCCGGATCTGCGGGCGTTACACGTATCTATTGATTATTTACACTTACCCTGTTCAGAGATTAACGGTGCCCGGAAGAAAAACAATGATTCAAAACTTAGCCCTCTTGATTACAAATTTTCTCTATGTAAGGATGTCTTTGTTGTGTACTAAAGTCCCGATCAACATAATTGCATAATACAACTAAATTAATAGTGTTTGTGGCTATCAGGACAAAACCTATACCACCAGTCAATGCAGTTTTCTTCTTTAGGAAAAGATTGATGTCTGTGATGTTTATTAAACATGAACCATATGGATTATAGATCTATATCTAAACTAATTCAACGCTATCAGAACTTGAAAATTTTGTACAAAATTAAGTTTCTAAAAGGAAACTTGAGAAAATCAAGCACAAAACAGAACATAATAGATGACCCACACCAAGACTAAAAATCGCAATTCGAGAAGGACTAAGGCAAGTTGAGATGAGAAGTCAGAACTCAGAAGCTTACTTGTAATTTATAGGTTAGGATTCAAGCCTCCAAGGTGAAGTCGAGAACGAGAAGGACTAAAAAAACTACAGCTCGTCCGCCTCCAACCCACCTCGTCCAAGGTGAAGCCGTGAAGTCGTGTTGAAGGACTACAGGTTTAGCCAAAAGGGGTTTCTGATTTCTTGACTTTTATTTGGCTTTCTCTTAATAAAATAGATTTATAATAAAATAATAAATACTAATAACACTAGTGTGAGATACATAGAATGGATAGATAAAGCTAACAAACAATCACAAGGGTACCTGGCCTAGGGTAGGGAAGAGATTTAGAACCGGAATCGGACCGGAACCGTTAGAACCGGAATATACATAACCTGTTTCGGGTTTAAAAATTTGTTTTATCCGGGTTCCGGGTAATCCGGGTTTAGGTCCATCGAGTCTGGGTAAACCGGGTCTAAAAACCGGAACCAGAACCACATTTACGACCGGAACCGATTTTTGTGAAACATTTAAAAGAAGCATATTTCATTCGTTTCAACTCCGATTGACATGCGGTATTTTCAATGTGTAGTTTAGAGTTTGTACATAATTTTAGATAATAAATTTGCCATTTTTAGTTTTATATTCATTGACTTACATTCCCCCAATGTCGAGATATCAAAGCTGAAAGTTTTTAGTTTTTCAGTTTTTTTGTATTTTGTGAAAATTTTAAAACATGCATATCTAATTCGTTTGAAACCGAATTGACATGTGGTTTTTTTCAACTTAGAGTTTAGAGTTTGTACATGATTTTAGACTATAATTTTGTCATTTTTGATTTAATATTCAATAATTTATAGTTTCCTGAAGTCAGGATATCAACACTGAAAATTTTCAACTTTTTAGCTATATGTTTTTGTACTTTGTATTCTGTGAAAAATGGTAAAACATGCATATCTCATTCGTTTAAAGTTGAATTGACATGCGGTTTTTTTAGAGTGTAGTTTAGAGTTTGTACATTATTTTAGACCATAATTTTGTCATGTTTGGTTTTATATTCAATGAGTTACAGTCCCCCAAAATCGGGATATCAATATGAAAATTTTCAAAGTTCAAACCACTAAGTAGTAAGTAATTACCAAAGAATTCCAGTTTTTCCGGGTTTTTCGGTTCTATACCTACTTTATCCGATTCCAACCTACCCACTTAGATGTTTCTGGGTTTTCCGGTTCTAGACCCACTTTACCTGGTACCGTACGCGGAACCGGTTCCTATATATCGGTCTGGTTTTCGGTTCTACAAAATCTCATTAACCGGTTCAGGGTTTTCCAAGTCTGGGTCCATTCGATTCGGGCTTGGACCCACTTTCATCCCTAACCTAGGGTGTTTAAGTTCAATGTAAGACCTCAAATTCTTGGTTAACACCGTACGATGTTGTGACAACCCGAATTTTTTTTACTTTGAAGACACAGTCAATCAACTCAATTGAGTGTCAAAGTCATTAGTACGAAGTTCTAGCCCGGCTAAAAGTCATTTTAAGGAGTTTTAAGCCTAATGCACTTATGGAATAAGTGTTAGGAAGTACCAACTGGGACCACAGTGTATCATACAAACCTTACACTCCATCAAGTGGAGTTTACGACCAAATTACCAAGAGTTTACGGCCGTAAACTCACCTCTCTCTCTCTCTCTCTCTCTCTATATATATATATATATATATATATATATATATATATATATATATATCTTGACCATTTCTTCCATTCTTTCCTTTCCTTGGCCGATTTTCCCTCATTCTCTCTCAATTATCATCCAAATTCCACCTTAAATCTGCAAAACTGTAAGTGTTCTATCCCTTGATTAGTTGATACATCATATTAACTAGCTTCATACATTGATTTCATCCATGAAAATCATGTTTGTTTAGATCTTCAAGTTTCACCAAGAACAGACACTAGTGTTCTTGGCTAATATCAACCTTTTCAAGCTTCTAGATCGTAAGTGCTCTTTCCTATACTTCATATCCAGTTAGGACTCATGCTTAGAGACTTGAAACACCCCTTTTCCCGAAGAACATCATGAGTTTACAGCCCAAGATCTTCCTTGGCCGTAAACTCAATGTAAAGGTGCCATTTTGGCCATTAACCCTCCTAGATGCAAGGCTTGTGACCCAAAACCCTTCCTTGATGATTATAGGACTTTAAACTAATCTCATAAACATAAATGACCATGAGTTTACGACTGTAAACTCCTTTGGGCCGTAAACTCACCAAAAGCCTCAATGAAGGTGGCTTTTCTCATCCTAGTGTATAGCTAAAGTCCCTAAAATTTCCCAAGCGTTCAAACTTGCTCTTATACATGAGTGACCATGAGTTTATGGCCATAAACTCCCTTGGGCTATAAACCCATGGTAGTAAACTCATGTGAGTGCCATTTTACCTTCATTTGTTGAATCACATGTGATTCTAACACTTGGTCAAAGTGTTTCCTAGTCCCGGAAGGTGTTTCCTTTCATATAGTTGCTTATAAACACTATATTCATGCCAATATGTATCATTATATGTCATTTAGGACTTTTTGTGTCTCGGGACTTCATTCGTGGAACTTTTCATTCTTACACGCATACCCGTTTGAATCACCCACATCAGATGAGTTCATACCCCGTAATGAATCTTTTAACTGTTTTAAATGCTTTTAAGGGGGGGGGGGGGGGATACAAGTTGAACGCAATGATAATTGTGTAATTATTTGTTATAAACATTGTTCAAAATGTTGCTTATGTCTTCTATAAGTGGTCAAAACATTTAAAAAACTATTTTACAGTTATGTTGCTTTATAGTTTAACAAAACTTCGTTTTTAAAGTACAAGCATAACTTGGTAGTAAAATGAGTCTTTTCAATGACAGATCAAGTAGAATACTAGTAAACTATAATGGGTATAGTTTAGAGAGTCAGTTCATACTAGATACAATACACAATAACATAAGAGAACACACAATAAAGAGAAATAGGGAGGAAGATACAATACACGATAACAGAACAAACATAATAAGGTGCTATACCATGGAACAATTACAAGATCTAACTATACCAATGAATCACTAACTCATTATTCTAAACAAAAGGTGATAGTTATATTGGGTATATATGATCATATAATCTTAATGTGGATGTTCACGGCTTGCAATTATTGCAGAGGTCGCGTTTGGTTCTCAGAATCTTTTGACAGGGAGAGCGTTTAGTATGGGATCTAGCCATCACATTATACCTTAATACTCAATTTAAGGCAATTAGTACAATAGTAGTCACTTTATACAATACTACAGTATTTACTATTTACAAACGACAAACGACAAACAGAACAGTCGGGTCTAGTACATTCAGTAGAAAAGGACCATAATGTTAACCTTATGATTCCCTAATGTGTACATTAAGGGATATATATAAATAGTATCTGACAGGTAATAGGATGTGTGCCTTCCGCTTTATTTCTTGTTCCTTGTTTGGTTGTGGGCTTAGAGCAGATTCACCCAACCTATTATCTATTCGATTTTAGTTATATATATATATATATATATATATATATATATATATATATATATATATATATATATATGTTCTGTACACATTAAGTCATCATAAGGGGTACCATGTATGGGTCAAGTCATAGGATATTAATTCAATGCATAGTTTTTCTAGTACAAAATATACTTTTCAAACAGAACTTTGGATATACAAAACTAGAAACTTATCAGTAAAGAGTTTAATCCATTTTATTAAACCAGTGTAGACTTAAAGGACTTTATGTGATTGACTCTATAATACCTTGGTTTATACATCATGGTTATATATCATTAATACCCAATAGGTCGTTGGATGTGTGCTTTCCGCCTTATTTCCTGTTCCTTGTTTGGTTGTGGGCTTAGGGCAGATTCACCCAGTGAATTATCTATTCAATATTGGATTATATATAACTAGTATAAACTAAGTAATTATAGAAGTAATCATTATGGTCACTATTTTACTATAAGAAATAAGGGTTTTCTTAAAGAATCTTTTCATAAAATATAAAGGAACTATTACAATTAACTCCATGAGTAACAAGCGAATACACCAGAGTTATATACAACAAAGACCTAACAAACAATGGGATGTGTGCTATCCGCTCTACTTCCTGTTCCTTGTTTGTTTACTCCGGGTTTTATATAACTTGTATTCATCTAGTACTCATAAAAAGGATTGTAGAATCATGTTTACGTATCTTTCATCTAAGGAGGAAATATAGGATTTTCTGGAGGAACAAGCGAACTTTTCTAAACATAACTTACACTTTACATAACTTATAACTTACTACATTTTTCAACTACATTTTACAACTTTATTCTACAACTCACTTACATTACTAAAATTTTATGAGCTCACCAGCTTAATTGCTGACAAACTCTTTTTAATAACTTGTATTCTCAGGAAACTAGTTGACAGGTACTCGCGCTGGGAATTCAGAAGATGGAGCAATATAGCTCCAAGTATTGTTTTGTTATTTTGCTTATGTACTCTATGTTTTGTGAACACACACATTGTAAACACTTTCTTTCTAATGAAATGGTTATTCATTACTTTGCTTACTATGATGCATGTCTTGTGATACTAAACATGATGTCCTCCACCCTCGAACGTTTCCGCCGTTCCGATTTTGGGGTGTGACAGATGTTCCTAGTTAACAGCATGCGATGCATTAGTGCACCAAAACATAAAGAACAAAAATGAGATGACTTTAAATCGACCAAAAAACGAGGAGCAGTAGCACCAAAGACAAGGTAAAATCGATTTGCAACAAAAGAATTCATGATAAACAGTCATCCAGAATATAAACCCTAGGTTAATTTCAATTTTCAAAGAAACACAAAAAGAGGATATAGGAAGAGAAGCCTACAAAATTGACAACTTTGATGAAACTGAACCTTAAATGATTCGCCGAAGATCAACTTCGAAATGAGTCGATCTTGACCAAGCGGGGAGAATTGGTTTTTACCAAGGTTCTAAAAAGTTGTTCATGCCTGAGTCATGGCTCAAAGGCTTGTGACTGTCGCCAAGCTTTACTAAAACGCCGCTTTAACTCATATATGTGTATAAAATAGAATAATAGTTGAAAATACATATAAAATATTAATTATATACAAAATTGTTGTCTTAAGTCATGCCTTACAAACGATGTGACTCACCAAGGCTCGAAAAAGCTTGAGGCTTGACATTGTCGCCAAGTCACGCCTTACGTTATTTAGAACATTGGTTTTTACTTTCAAGCTCCTTTGTATACGTATTTTACACATTGGTCCTGTACTTTTTTTTTAAGGATTGCTCCCTTAATCAATTTACTTCTCTTCAATTTTTTTTTTTTTTTTTTTTTTTTTATAAATTTACAAATCTAGCCAAACACCTTAATGATTCTTTTAAAAATAGCCAAAAATCGAGTTTTTCCGAAAATAGCCACTGAAATCGCAGGTGGTTATGTGATTATGTCACCTACGATTTCATCCTATGGTCTACGATTTCGTCTCATATAAAGGGTTTTTTTTCTTGAAATCGTAGATGGTCTAAGGTCACCTACGATTTCCTCTGGTCGCCTTTTATTATGTACTTGCGATTTCATCCAACATACTTGTAAAGTTTTCGGATGAATATTGATTTTAAGCAATTAAGAGGGCCGAGAGGATTTTGAAGTTGAAAGTATGAAAATAAGACTTATTTCAAATTTTAAGGTTTATATACTTTTGACCCATGGGCCGAACTAGGCCCAATTCGTAGCCACAGTATAGCCTCTCCTGCTCATGATTAGCTTGTATATATTCTTGATCGTTTTTCATAACTAAGTTGAGAAGCTTATGCAACATTTCACTTTCTTCTTCGTTTCTTATTTACAATAATGAATTGGTAAAAAGAACACCATGGACAACTGACTCGCCTGCTGCTTCCTTAAGTTTTCACACTTGCACTTAATATCTCGTAAGGAAAAAAACACCAGCAATGCATAGCTTGTAGTTGAAAATTTATAAGTCAATACAAGAAACATCAGTTGACTATTCTGATGACATCCACAATTCTGTGCACTTGCTCTATAAAGACATGGTCATGTATGAGAGTAGTTGGCTAAGCATATAGCAATTAAAATTCACATAAACACAACATAAGACTAGTAAAAAAAAATTATTATTATTACTGCCTCTAGATCTAGCTCAGAGTTCCACCATCCAACATCAGTTGTTTCTAACAAAATATTGATCAACTAGTAGTTGTGTTTGATTCATCCAACCGCTAATATTGTACTTGGTTCCAAAAAAAGTCCCATGTTTAATGTCAATCGTTAGCAATTCTTATTGAAAAACAAACAGATAGCACAATTAGTATTGAGAAACTAATTCCTGCAAGAAACAAAACCAATTGCTACACTATCACTTCAATAATTTCAAAACTTTCCAGTAAAAAACAAAAGTCCAGTCAAATCAAACCTGAAAACTGGTGATCACGATGATTCCTGTGAGAAGTTATTACATTAAAGAATTATTAGTATTAATAAACAAATACCTACACGACACAAACACTATTCCGAGCTAAAAAATCACTTCAACAACCAGTAAAACTAAAATTAAACCTGAAACCAGCGCTTAAATAATATATGGAAGTGCTCCAAACAAGCATCGGAAGCTGGAAAACCAGTAACAAAGAACAGAAGAATAGGATATCCAAAGAACGAGATCTTTAAAGAACATAAGTTAGCTCATACACTCTGACCATAGTAAACACACATGCCAAACCATAATTTATTGTCTAAAAATGCAATGGACGTTTGTTTGATTATTAGAAAACAGAAAGGAGATATTTTGAATTAGTAATTGTTACTCTCGACCTCTAACCACCATATTGGAGGCTTTTTCGTTCTTCATAATGGCATGAAACAGTGAAGCTCGATCTTCTTCCACAATTTCTCTAAGCAACTCGTCTTCAATCTTGGGTGCTGACCAATGAGAAGGATCTTCCACCAGTTCCTCACTGAAAATCATACTCGACACCCATTCTTTCCATGTGGTCCTGCTGTGTTTCTCTTCTTCTAGGGTCCCCGTTGCAAGCAACTGGTAGACATAAACCACTTTGTCTTGTCCAGGGCGGAAAGCACGAGCGATTGCCTGTTTGCTTTTAGAAGGATTCCATTCCGAATCCAATAAGATCACCCGTGAAGCTGCTGTGAGACTAATTCCTTCAGCACATGCATTGATGGAAGCCAACATGACCTTCGATGGACCTCCAGCCTCTTCGAATTTATCCATCACTCTTCCTCTTTCGAATAGCTCCAGCTCTCCTTTAAGGACTAGAACCTCTACGCCTTGCTTCCACCCGTAAAACCGCTCGAATGTTTCTATAAACAGATTCATTGGAGCAATGTTGTGGCAAAATATCAAGACCTTTTCTTTTCTGAGTAGACAACGAGGGACTAAATTCATCACAAATCTGACTTTGGAGCCTAGCCTAATGTCGGATTTGAGTCCTTCAAGGGCCTTCAGTTCTTCGGGTTCAAAATATTGGCTCGCACATGAAGTCGTTTGGATCAACCAGGGATGTATGGACCCGAGTGTGATTAAAAGTTCAAGCTCTAAAGGAAAGCCTTTGTACACTGGTCGCCTGTCTTGAAGCTTTTGCAAGATTTCTTGTTGAATGGTGGTGGACTTCATCATTAAAGTGTAACATTGCAGACCTGGGAGATTTTCAGCACTGCCACCTTCATAGTTGTCGATGAATCTGCTTGTTAAACTTCTTAGAATGTTCAAGCCCTGCTGTCTGTCCTTTTGAACATTTGAGTTGATTTGCTCTGCTATCTTGATGGCAAACAGTTTTCTTGCTCTGTTTTCAAGTGAAAACTTGGAGACGACTCCTTTCTTTCTCTTCTTGAAAGAGGGATCTAGTTTCTTGAGTACCTCATTGACAAAACGTGGTCTGGCTAATGTCAAAGTGTTGAAATATTCACCAAAGTTGTTCTGAAAAAGGGTACCCGATAGAAGCACTCTCAAAGGGGTATGTACTTTCATCAAACCTTTCCTTAGTCTTGACTTTGTGCTTCTTGGGTTATGGCCTTCATCGAGAATTAGAATCCCGGGACATTGGCGAAGGACTTTGGCCATGTATTGGCGATGAGCATAGCTTGAATCTTCACGGGTGAGTGTTAGAAAGGAAGTGTAGCCCATTAAGAGGACGCTTGGAGTTGTGAGCCATTTTTGAATTTTCTCTAAACAGTCTAACACATGCATCACGTCTTGGTTTCGGGGAAGGCCGGGAGCCAATTTCAGTTTGTTTTTTAAAACTTGTTCTCTGTATGTCTGACCACCGTGGATTTGGTACACCGGAATCGGAATCTCCCATTTAATGATTTCTTTGTACCACGTGTATAAAGTTGTTTTTGGAGCCAGAACCAAAGGCCGGGACCCAGGAAACAGCTTCAAGTAGCTAACAAGAAATGATATTATAAGCAATGTCTTCCCTGCTCCTGGAGTGTGGGAAATGACACAGCCGCCTCTTCTCTTGCTGGCTGCTTCCATTTCTGAAGGTATGATATCTCCAGCTAGATTTCTCCACAGAAATTCGAAAGCTCTTTTTTGATGAAACCGTAGTTTGTCTCTAAGGTTGGGAATCAGGGCCCACACATTTTCGTTCTCATCTGATACAGACATGTTGGATGAAGCAGGACGACATGCAATTTCAAGACGTGTGTCTGCATCTTGTGTGTTTTGCTCTGAATCATCTTCTTCTGTTCGGGTTTCTTTGCTAGGCGTCCAGACTACACCTGGTAACTGTAAATTCATCCAACAAACACGATTAATATTGAAAATGTTTATATATGTATCAAGGATTTGAGATAACTTAGTCTGATCAATTAGCACAAGTTTAACTTACAAAGGAAGGCGAGATGTCTTTTATTTCAGATCTAACATGACCACATAATCTACAGATAATCCCGAACTGTTCATTGAGTCTGTAATCATGTCGGCATTTAGGCTCCTGGCTCTTAGATTTTTGCATTTCATTTAAACCCTGAAAGTTTAACTGGAATATTAGTATATCACAAAGAAAAAAGGTATATACACATAACAATTAACACACCTCTGTTTCTTCCATAAGATATGTTGTGGCAAGTGCTAATTCCATCTCCTTCCACAACATTTCAAGTTCTTTTTCTTCTGTCATCTCTTCTTCTTCTTCCTCTTCTTCTTTTTTAGGTATCTCTTTATTCTCCCTTTGGTCCAAGGATTTGCCCAACTGAAACTGTTTCCACTGGTCAATCACAGCTGGTTGTTCCATGTTGATGGATGCATCTATATTCCTCATGCATCTGCTCATCAATTCTCTATAAATACTTGCACAATCAGATTTCTTAACAGAAGTAATTGTATCAAAGATACTCTCCTTTCCAGAAGAACCTCGCTTTTTACGACCTGCCTTGTTTGCTGTAGGTTTTCCCTTCCATAATCCACCTCCCAAACTATCATAGTCCATTTTGGGAGCTTTATATTTGGGTTTATGAAGTTTGGAAGAACCTTGCATGCTGAAGTACTTAGCCCATATGTCGCTGCTATTATGATCCCCTCCTTCATCATCAGAAACTACGGGCTTATAAGTATCAGCATATATGTAAGGCCTTGATGAAGAAGAAGAAGAAGCCATAGAAGGATCTTGTCTGTAAGGAACTTCTGTTCTCACCTCCTTTGACTTGTTAGTATCATTCAGCCTTCCAAGATAACCCTCTTGATTGTATACTTTCCTAAGGTATTCCGATTTATTTTCATCTTTCAATGAATGATCATCCTGAATTGAGAATGCAACTGGGACTTCCTCGTATTTGGAGCTGTTTGGCCTGTATAATCCAAACCGAGACAAATCAATTTCTGATTCGGATACATTATCATCACCCAGATAGCGTTCAGGTTGGACATTCCTACGTTTTGAACGCCTTAAGCCCATGAGATCAAAGTAGGATGATGAAGCAAATTCATCAACACCACAAACAGCTTTCTTTTCCTCTTGGGATTCTACTAGATTGAAGGGGACAATGAAAGGAGTGGAAATTCCATTTTCTACTTTGAAATTAAGTGCACTTGAAGTTGAATGATTTTCAGAATTTGGCAAACTCTTTTCACCATCATCGTCACCATCCCAAATTTGATACACAATCCGGTTGTCCACTGGCTTCACATCAAAAACAAGTTGCTTGTAGACAGATGCAACAATTAACCATGATATATCTGAAGAGAATTTTCCTGTAAATAGTTTAAATATATGACGTGAATTGCAGTCTTCAGAATGATGCCAACGATAGTGGTTGCTTTCACAAGGCTTCAATTCAAGTTTTTGAAGAATGGACATCTGATCAATATGTAGCATTTTGGTCTCTTTATGAACCGCTTTCTTGATCAACCCAACAGGACCTTGCTTCATGTAGATGCTCACATGGAATTCACAGACGCATTTATCTTCCTCATGAGGCTTCCTCTCCACTGAACTTATTTTCGCATCGATCCAGACCTGTAAAAGTAGAAGCAAAATGCTCAATTGCAAATAAGCATCAAGAGAATAACAACTAACCTATGAAACAATAGCATGCATGCTTTTAAAGAATACAGTATGGTTTTAGTTTGACTTGAAAACAACTTACAGGTTTTGGATTCTCGTTGGTTGACTCCTCTTCTGTTGATGGAATAGTAGAAAGCACACAAACATCTATTCCAGGTCTCAAAAAGCAAGTGCAATCAGCCAAATTTGCTTTTCTTGACCTTATTCGAAGGTCTGACATGGGAATGGTTTCTTCAGTTGCCTCTCCTTCTTTTATGATAAACACGCTAACAATTCCATTTCTGATTCTTAAGCTTTCCACAGGCACCCATGAACCACACCAGTATGCTTCAAAAGCTGGTTGTATATAAGAAGAGACGTTACAATACTTTGAATAAACAATCATATATTTTGCTGCTTTTTGGCCTTTTAGTATATACTATATAGCTTCTAGTTTAAATTTTAGATGTCAATAAAGGATAGGAAAGGCTTCAATGGTATTGAGTTTCATGATCAAACAAGGCTTTAAATGATACTTACGCAGTGGATCAAATTGATGTGTGTTTTGGTGTAAGTTAGCGTACTTCCTCTTCATGATTCCTTTCACAAGCCTAAGCAAAACTTGTCTACCTGAAATTTATAATTAAATTAGCATCAGAAGTCTATTTGAGATCACATATAGCAATTATAATTCACATAAAGAGAACATAAGCATATTCTAAAATTTCCTATTATTATAGCTGTCTAGTTTTAGCTCAAAGTTCCACATTCAGTATCAGTTGTTTCCAGCAAAATAATGGTTAATTATCAGTTCGGTTTTGTTCATCCAACTGAGGAATATTGTCCTCTGTTCCAAAATAAGAATCCCTGATTCAACTTAGTCGTTGCACAAAAGGAGACATCATTCCATGATTAGTCTTATAACTCTAGCAGAAAATCAGAAGCTAATGTAAATGAAAGCTTATACCACTACATGAAGATCCAATTTCACCATGAATAACATGCCACCATGACAGGTTATCATGTCTAATTGTCTATGTCGGTGATAAATTTGCAATTAGAAACATAACTTTGAACACCTGATAATTATGCCTACCTTTGTGAACAAGAGGGGTAGAATTTACATGTTATAATCTATATGTGGTGCATAGGTGACAAGACCAAACAAAAGAGTCAGTCACAGCTAAGTCCCACTGTTAGTTGGTTATACTTTCCTATGTAAAAAAATACTAAAATATCAACTCCATAGGCCTCATTTCCCTGTTCTTTAATGATACTAATTATACAAGGTGGAAAAAGAAATGTTGCTTCTTTCCTACTGCTTTAAAATTTGTTTTCCTTGCTCCATTTGGGAAAAAAGTAAAAAAAATTCTACAATTGCATGTTCAAATGGTTCTACGATGAAAAATGGGTAGATTAGATATCACTCAATTTGCATTAAGAAGAAAAACAGAAAGCTACAAAAAGTTATGGATCTGGAACATTCTTCTTTTACTTGAAAGTTAAGACCTAACAACTGCACACACAAAACTATTATCCATGTTTTCAATTCGTAAATATCCGTACAAAGAGATGCACTACTTAACAAAAAATGAAACCCCAAAAAAACAAATTTATCACTAATCGATAAGAACAGAGAAACAAATCAGCAAACCAAATCATGTCAAGCTAGATTTTTATTTACCCAGTGATAAACAGAATCAGAAAATTAGTAAACGGACGTCAGGGATAACTATCTGTTGAAAACCTAACAGATGGCACATCTAGTATTGAGAAACTAACTCCCGCAAGAAACAAAAGCAATTGCTGTAATATCACCTCAACAACTCAACAGTCTTCCAGTAAAACTCAAAGTCAAGTCAAATCAAACCTGAAAATCGGCGTTTAAGTTAAGCAGGTTCCACGATGATGACGAACGAACATGTCACACAAGAATCGGTGCTGATTCGTATTGAGAAACTGTTAGCAAACACATTTAGTATTGAAAACACAAATTCATTAACGACACAAACGCGATTGCTACAAAATCACTTCAACAACTAGCAGAAGTCAAAGTATAGTAAAATTAAACCTGAAAATCCGCGCTTAATATACGGAGTTGCGGCGATGACGCGGAACGAGCATCATAATCCGGCGAACTAGCGCACGAACGACGGAGCACAGGAATCGATGCTTAAACAGATAACCATTTGCGTTGGTGGAAAAACAAAATTGCAGAGAAATTTATGCAACAGTTTTATCATTTTTTTTTATCAGTGAATCTCGAGGTTTGAGTGCATTGTCGACTCTTTCTGGCTCGCAGTTGCATGAAACACACACACACACGAGAGAGAGAGAGAGAGAGGGGTCTTTGGGCAATGGTATGGAGTGGTGTGGTAAATGCAGAAGGAGGACTGTAAAAAGTAAAAAGAAAATGAATAAATAGGTGGGGCCTACTTGTAATGGGTTGCTGCGAGTTAATCCGAAAGTTGGATTTGTTGTTTGTTGTTGAGAGGTCATGAGTGAGGGAACCTTGACTTCTATACAGAACTTACAATTGGATCTCTTACTTTGGAAATCGACATTTAGGTCCTTCAACTTTGTATTATCTTAGATAAGAAATACGAAAGTTTCAGGCTACTTAAATATTGTGCTTATGAATGGAAATGAGTGATAAGACAGGTTGATGTTTGATTATGAGACGATTTGCAATGAAAAGAGAAAAAGTTAATAGTAGTTATTGTTGTTTTAGCTACTGTTAATATGTAATAACATTAATTTTGAATTTTTATTTCCTACTAAATACTAATTTGATCATAGTTTTGAAGTTTTTGGATGTGTGGTTTTAAGATTAGGAACTCTGTAATTTATGCCTTTAATACCTTTTGTTACCACAATGCAATACATACAAACACGTCATGTTTATATTTCAATTAATCTACCTATTTAAGAGGCACGTCATATAGAATGAAGAAAGAGGTTAGTCATTATGATTTATGATTATGGTATCAAGTGAGACCTTCTAATAATGTGCATTAAAAACCAAATTGCTGGTAATCAACTAAGAATAACCTACAAGAAACATTGAATGCTAAATTGAAAATTTACAATCATCTTGATGTGAAAAAGAGAATGTCCATTAAAATTCAAGGCTAATTAAAAAAATACTTAACAACCCTGCCAAGTGCCTAATGATGCATGCCTAAAGATTGTTCTTTGACCAAAATGAACATTTTCCAATTTGAGATTATGATAAACGAAGAGGGACTTATTATTCAAGTTTTAATTATGAAACGCAGGGGATTAGTTAGTCACATGATGAAAGGTGGAGACCTATTTTGCAATTTGGTAATTATAATTGATGGAGTAGCGAGGTAGTACTGAGTACTGACTAGTGAGTGGTGAATAACAGTGGGGCAGTGTACACTAAATTCGGGCGGGACCAAAAGCAGGCAATGATACGTCTGATTTACTTGTAATAATGTAGTCCAAGTGTCCCGTCTCTGAGTTCCTTAACGTATACGTGGGGCCGATCTTGTCATGTCGCTTTTTTTTTTTTTTTATAAATTTTCATAACATAATTAAATAGCATTTTATTTTAAAAAAGTAAATTATAGCTTTGGTGTATAGGTTTGTATTCGTTGCAGTTTTGGTCTAAGTTATAAATTTTTAATAAGATGGTCTTTATTGTTTCAAAATGTAGTCGGTTCATTTGTTTGTTACCGTTAATTGCTTCTATTAACCGGTTTGTTTTAGGGACATTTTAGAAAAAAAAACCTCACCAATTTTTTAAATAAACCTCCACCCAACATTTTATTTTCATCAAACCTTTTAACCACATATATTTTTTAATAGAATGGGAATAGATTCTTTATAAAATTATTTTTATTTTCTAAATCAATTATGTAATTATAAAAAAGCATATTATTATTTATTATTGTTTTATTTGTTTATATGTATTTTCTGTTAAAAATCTTTTTTTAAGTTTGCTCGAATATATTTTTTAATATTGTTTTATGTTTTGTTCGTTTACATTATACTATTTTTTTTATTTTTTTTTATTTTTTATTTTTTTACATTTTGTTTTGAATACACATATTAAGATAAAAATACCGAAAACTATGATCCGTTGGTTCATTTATTCACTAAAAGGTTTTATGGTTATTTGTTAATGTAACATCCAAAAATTTTGGTCTTTTCAATAAAAAAAGCTTAGAATTAAATTAAAATAAATATATTTAAGCAAAAAATATATAAAGTGAAAGTTGATTAATTATAACTAGTCGTTTACCCGCGCCAAGCGACGGGTTTAAATAGTTTTTTCAGAAATTAATTTCTACCGTCAATTAGTTCTTTTGCGCAAACGATTTACTACATCTACACAATTATCAATTAAAGTCATGCTAGCAAAAACGAAATCAATAAGAATTAAAAATAAAAAGTTGAAGGCAATGCGGTAGGCAACGTTTTGTTTTATTTTGACGAATAGCTTAACATATATTTAAGAACTATACATACATTGTTGTTTTGTATTAAAAATAAAAAAAATGTAACACATAATATAACCTCTAACAAATATAACCCATAAATTAACCAACACAAATTGAAGAATTTAGAAATGGATTTGAATATTATTAGAAATGTGTGATTAGAGTTGAATGTGTACCTATTATCAAGGGTTTATACTCCCAATCCGAATAGCATACAAACGTAATTTCTTAAAACATGTTATTTACATTACTTGTTAAGTACCTAACATGCAAATAATTTTAGACAGAACCATATATTTATTTACAGATTTCGCTTAGTAGACATAACCTTATATTTCATACCCAATAAATGTTATTAGTTGAGACAGAAGAAGTAAAAAGAAGTTAGAAGAACCTGGTGTCGTATTATAATAATGTTTCGGTTGAATAAAATCAAACTAAGAATAACTAATTAACATGATATATTTTAACTTGTAATTCAAAGCCACATGAAACACAAGAAGAAAAATTAGATAAAGAAGAAGAACCTTGAGCCATCTAACAGAATAATATTTGCCTTATGTTCCTTGCCTTTGCGTGGAATGTTCTTTCTTTTCTTGACTTTAGTGGGATCTATAAGTGATGTATGTGGGAATAAGTGATGAGAGAATTGTATATATAGGAAACAATATTATTATGGAAGGTGAGAATATTATGCAAATTAAGGATTTTCTAAAATTATTATAGGATGCGAGAATATTATACAAATCAAAATTGAGTGATTGAGCATAATCATATCTAAAATAACCTAAAAAATACTAAGTTATCAAACTTACCCAAATTTTGAATCAATTCATCACCTTCAACCCTGCAATTGCTAATTTTAGTAAATGATTTGCTAATGAGAAAAAATGGTAAATATTTACTTTACCTCTGACTTTTTGTAAGGTGTCCTCTCCGTTAACGCTAGCTTTATTCTGTCTAGTTCTAACACAAGTAAATTTAGTAATTCTGGAATTGTAATTTATTGTCTTGTATTCGAAATGTCCACCCATGATACATGTATTAGCACAAATGATGATGCCATCATATTCGTAGTTTCTATCACAAACAATCTGGGAAAAAAGATATAAAAAGTTCTTTTAAAATGAAGATGTTTGAAAGAAAAGTGAAAATTGGCAAATAAACCAATGAAGCATACCACAAATTTGGCCATTTACATGAGAAGTGAATAAAAATTGAAGTGTGCTTCCTAAATTCCTGCAATAGAATTTGGCAGTCGGGCAAGCAGATGTTCCTACAGATCATGGAGCTTTAGAATTAGAATTGAAGCTTATTCGATTCTAGCTTCAAGATTCTTTACATTATAAACAAGGGCCTAAACATACTATGAATTATAAGAAGTTAATGGTTACAAGACCTGTCGATAAGAATGTTCCGTTCATGGTGAACAATGAAATAGGATGCAATTCCATATGTTTTATCAGGAACTCTCCATGTCAATGGGTATTGGAAATGTTTTTTGAACTTCTAAAATATCATGAGCTGGTTTTTCAGTAGAGATTGAGCTTGTTGGACATGAAAGTAATGCCTGAAAACAAAATCATAATCAGAGTAATTTCTATATTAATTATAATGCCTATATCTTCATAAACTATATACCACCTTGACATAATACTTGAAGAGACTTAAAGCATTCATCTTGACAACTTGGCTTCTTCGAAACAACAGAGATGTTATCAACACAGGTGAATACTTCCTGAAAATATCAAATTCTTAATCATCTATTTTATAAGAAAACAAATTCAACAGTATTGTATTTGGAGAATTTGTTTTGAAGTTAACGTAATCAACAATATATTCTTGGAATCATTGAATTTGAAAACAGTTTGAATGGAAAAGCACTTGATCGACGATTAAAGTCAAAGTGAAGGATGGGGTTAGTTAGGTTTGGAACAATACCTGGTTCATCGGCACCATCAACGCAGTCACAAAATTCTTCACCGGGCAGGGTGCCCGTCGACGCTTAGCCAACGGATGGTGACGTAGGTGGGGGCAGCAGCGAGGGTTCATCACCAGAAAATTAGTGTGAGGGAAAAGAGATCGAGTAGACGGAGGGTGTTGTGAGGTTGGAGAGTGGATGTTGCATCTCTAGTTGTGCGATGGTGGTGTGGGAGAAAACAGGCGCATCCGATTAGGGTTTACTGTGTATAGAAATAAGGAAATGATATTATTGTTTCTCACATTATGTTATTTTAGTTAATGTAATTAAATAGCTACGCTACATGTGTAGTGAATAAGAAGCATAACATGATTGTACATGATGTATTGGGTTGTGTACCTCTTAAAATTCAAGAAATGTTGAATATGCTTTATATAATAGTAAAGATATAATCATTATGAGAATACGTGATTGAGACCTGAAATATGGAGAAATGTATATAAAGGACTAAAATTTTCATTTTTCGAAAACTTAAGGGGTAGAGACGAAACTTGTTATCCGATCGCTAGAAATATATAAATTTTAGACTTAAGTGTGAATTTGAGAAGTTACATTAAGTAACGAGTAAGAATGGTACCATTCTTGAGAAAATAAGGAGCATGAGGGACCAAATGTCGAGTGGTGACTAGTTAGATGGGGAGTTCTTCCCCAACTGAGGGGGGACACGATTTGGAGAAGGAGAAGAATATCAATGACGATTTTGAAGAGCTTTCATAGAGTTTGAACTTTCTTAAAGTGAATATTCAATTGAGGATTCACCAAGAGGATCATCTAGTGGAGTTATAAGGTAACATCTCCTTTATTTCTTTGATCTAAATTCGACATAGGGTTTGGATTGTTGCCCCAAATATGATAATGGTGATTATAATGGATATTAGTTGATGAATTCATAGAGTGTTTTGGTATTTGAACTTTCATTTGTTGTCACACCCCCGAACCAGACGGCGGAAACGTCCGGGGGCTGTTGTGACTCAATTGAATACCATCACCATGAATATACATGAAACATAACATCATACATCACCAAGCATTGGAATAATACAACTGGTAGCGTTTACATCCATTACATTGTCTCAAAATATTACATTCCCCAAAATACATTGTTCATTGTTACTTAAACAACCGCAAAACAATCATAGAGTACAGTCCTTTCTTCACTTATCTGTTACCTAAGAATACAAGTATTTTGGAAAACGTCAACATATGAAATGTTGGTGAGTTCATAAGTAATGTTTAAAATCCAATGTTTGTATTGTTTTGAAAACCACCAGAAAATCCGATATTTTCTGAAAATAGTATAGCGTAAAAAAATATGTGAAGATCCGTGAGTATGCTTGTTTGTTTTCTATAGATGTAAGCGTACGAGTTGTGAAATTCGGCGTGTAGTTCGTAAGTGTACTAGTTGAAAACCCTAGGAAAACCCGACGTTTTCCTATCACTTTGCTTTACTTAGTTTATGTGTTGTTGTTTCGTTACGTTAGAGGTGTTCGTTGAGCTCCGGAGGCATTGAGTATACAGAGGGTGGTGAATTGTTGTAACGTACGTTAATGAAAACGTCCAGTTGACAACCGTACTAGCGATCCCTTAGGCGTCACTCGCACTTATTCACACAACTCAATCCTCCCGGACTTGTGTAGTCCCACGACCGAAGAGAAAAAGGGGAGGTGCGAAACCCTCGGTATTTCCCTACGTCGTTCAAGACCATTGCAATTGCGAAGGGCCCAAAGCCCAACCCGCAATCGTGAGTTCCCGACTTTACTAGCAGCACCGAAGGACCCTTGGGGACCAGCAGCACGTTTGCCATTGAAAGTCCTTTTACACGCGGTTAAGTCGTATTAGACCCAACTACATGTAAGCAAGTATCCTTTGGGCCTAAAGATCATGTCATCGGGCTAGCTAGGCTCAACAAGCATGATTTGCAACTTTTGGGCCTAAGGAGTGTACGTCGACGTATTGAGTAATTTCCACGAGAGTATAGAGTTCCGAGAGTTCCATATGTGTATTGAGCGTTGTAGTGTTAATAGTTTTGGATTTGTTATTGATTCGAGACCGAATCAATTCGTTTGATAACGATTGTTAGTGATATTGTGTATTGTAATTTATCGAGAGTCGTAGTGTCAGTCTTTGTTCACAACGAGTGTATTGAATTATCATTGAAAATTTTCTGTTTACAACCCCTCTTTATTTTGTAAATTTACTTTTTCACCCCTTTAGGTAAATTAATTTCCGGTTTAGTCCTTAAACCATTTTTCTTGACATTTTAACACCAAAAATTATTGAAATTAATATTTTTCAGCATATTTTTCATTGAAAACAGTTTAAGTCCCTGAAATTGCAGTTTTCTCAGTTATAACCCTCCTTTTTCGCAGTTTTTACAATTTTGGCCCCAATTGGAAAATTTTTGCAACTTTGGTCCTTTTTAAATTTGAAAAGCATTTTAAACCTTTGAAAAGTACTTGTAACACTAGTAGTCCACTGTTTTACAGAAAAAAACAGTTTTGGCCCTCCAAAACAGAAAATTTTGCATAATGGGCCCTATTGGGCCGAAATTGTCATTTTTAGCCCATTAAGCTTGAAATTTATGTTTTTAATCCTCCAAAAGAGTATATTTTCAGAAAATACATTATGGAAACTGTTTTGACTCATCTCACCCATCAGATTTCGAAATATTTCATTTTGGGCCCTTCAACTTTGTATTTTTAACATTTTATGTCCAAAAAAAATGAGTTTTTAGCCCAAAGTATGTATTGTTAAGCCACTTAGCTATTTATCTTGGTATACTTTGTATGTGGTAGTATATTTTATGCTAGTATCATTTAACATAAAGTATATCTCGGTTTTTAGTGATTCATGACTAGATCTAACATCATAATCATACAAAACACACATATAAGCATAGAAATCATACAAAGCATACACATAATGATAGATCTACACCTTTGATTGTATTCTCCCCCACAAAAACTTATAAAAACCGAAAATAAGGGGGTATGAAGCTCACCTTGGGGTTTGGATTTCGGTTTTGATGAAGATAAGAAGAAGGCGGTGTAAGTTATGGCTCTAGTTAGCTTCTTGAAGTGATCTTCGCATCTTGATGGGTTCTAGGGAGCATAATCACGAATTTAAGGTGATAAGAGGAGATTTTCGAAGAGGTTAAGAAGTTAAATCATAGATCTAGGTGAGAACTTACCAAAGTTTATGATATTTCCTTGAAATCCTCTTGATGCACAAGCAAAGTTTCGAGATTTTTGAATGGAGAGGAAGGATGATTTCTTGAGTAATCTAGAGAGAGTTTGTGAGGTGTGTGTGTGTGTTACTCACGGCCAAACAAGAAGAGAGAAGGAGAGAGATAGAGTTGCATGGAGAAATGAGATGGCATGGAGGTTTGGAGGGTAATGCATGGATAACCACCATATAATAAAGAGGTGGCATGCATTAGTCAACCCTTCCTCTTTTCTTCTTGGATTTGGGCCTTGGGCCGAGAATTTGGATGGAAAAGGAAAGATTTGGGCTTTAAAGCCCTCAAGCCCATATAGAAGTTAAGTTGGATGAGTTTTGATCTAAAAGAAATATAATATGATCTTCACACTTGGTTGGACTAGTTTAGGTTAATCATGGTTCAAAACTTTTAATTCATTTCCTTCTAGGCCCAATATGGCCCAAAATGTTGAAATAAATTAATGTGGGTCCAATTAGAGCCCATTTAAGGGTTCTAAGCCCATGATAGTCAAATTGGAAGCTTATTGGTCCATTTGGGTCCAATAAGGAAGTCCTAGTCCAAAATGGACTTAATCGAGGACTTCTAGGGTTTCCAATTGGTTGTTGACTATTTGTAGCACTTGCATGATGTATTTGATTGAAGTTTTTGATGTCATTAAACAAGCATCACACATGCTTTTAAGTTTTTGATTCAACCTTTACTTGAATGTAGTGATTACAAGACACAAAATTTCTAGTTGTGACATTTGTCATTAATCAAACCTTATTTAGTTTGATGGAAATTTGATAGATAATTTGAGCTTCAAGCGCCACTAATAGAGGAACAACTCCTTGAGCTTTGAATTAAAAGTGAACAAATTATTTGATACTAGATTTTATGTTAGTTTTGGTTAATGGACTCATATGTTCCATAAAATCGATCCCTGATTAAATTATGTGGAACTAGTGAGATGTTGAAGCTTAGAGGTTTCACCTATGGTGGAATTATAGTAAGAATGTGAGTTAAAAGAATAGAGAATGATTAGAGGATGGAATTTGTTGGGTTCATTGCCTTAAAATCAAATCCCTATGATAATCCATGAGTTGATGTAGGGAGTATCACTAGTTGAATCCATCATGGGTATTGGAATTGGAAAATGAGTTTTCTAATGAGGAATCCATAAGAGTTTTAAAGAAAATCTCAATAATTGTATGAATTATAATGTAACCCTCAAAATTTTCAACCAATTTTTTTCATTATTAAAACTTCCAAAAACATAGCTTTTAATTTTTTTCAACATATTTGTCAAATACATAACACCAGAAAACAAAGTCAGAATATCCCAGAATCCACAAATATCTCATCAGTAAACGAATATGTACAATCATGCCACGCCTTCCCACGATCCTGAGATGTGTCTGAAACACATTTACACCAACACTGTAATCACGAAGCTTAGTGAGTTCCCCAAAATACCATATACACAAATAATTAGCCTCTCATGGTTGTATCTCGATAAGGACTCTCTGGTCATGTGTCTCAGTGAAGACCCTCCGGTCTCACGTCTCGGTATGGACCCTTCGGTCATAACTCAATATATACACAGAATAATATAACAACATAAATCACAAAGATAGAATGCATAACACATATCTCGGTATAAGCAAACAAGACCCTCCGGTCACACAAAAATTACCACACAAGCAAGTATAATGAGAAGACTCGCATCTCGTAGAAAAGCAAGTAAACTCGCACCCGAACGGCCGGTGTAGACTCCTCCTAAACGTGCCACATATAATTCTAATTAATAATAATATCAATAACCCCAAATTACTAGACCATGCCTCTCAACTAAATCTCAGAAAGGTAAAAAACCATTATGCCCCTCCTTGGTCAAAAGTCCTCAAATTAACCTAAACTTAAAAGTCAATCAAAGTCAACGCCCAGCGCGTACGCTGGGCGTACAACTGGCAAGGCATGCGAAGGGGATTCTCCACCCTATGTTGCACGTAGCTGGGAGTACGCACGACCTATTCCTTGGTCTCTCTTTTCTCACTTCTTTTGGTCTTAATTTGTTAAGACAAACATTCCAACCCTGGATCTGGGCTAAATAAGACCTATTCCTTCATAAAGTTACTGACTTTAAGCCTTTGCATGGCTAGTCAAGACCCAATCTAAAAAACTCCATTTTTCTCACACAAAAGGTCATACAACTCATGCATGGAAAGATAAAAACGCCCAAGCACTCATTTTTATGGACTAGAACACTCTAATAAACCAAAAAGGATAGAAGAATAGCTATGGAGTTCACTAAACTCACAAAGTTCCAAACTTGGGACCTAAAACCCTAAAAAGGACCCAAAATAAGAACTAGAACATACAATGAACAAGTTTTGAACTTGATATCTCTGGAAGATGCACATACTGAATTAGAGATCAGATCCACAAGATAGAAGCACAAACTATCATTCCTTCAAGGTTCCTTCTTCACCAAAAGCTTCACAACAACACTCAAATGAGCCACAAGCACTCACACAAGCTATGGAAATGAGATTAGGGTTTGGAGGAGGTTGGAGACTGATAATGGTGGCTAGAAATGAGGTTATCGTGTTCTTTAAATACGGATACAAGAAGATATTAGGGTTCCACTTTGATCCTAGTACGCCCAACATACTAGGGTCAGTGCGCAATCCAAGTAAGAATCATTAGGGTACCAGAGATCAAGTAGGGTTGGGATATCGAGTGTGTGTACATCCGAGCAAATTACTGATATCTTATGTAGTATTTTAGAGAGGCATCATGGTAGGGACACACCACAGACCAGGGACCAGTGGAGGGGTGTGAGCGACGAGGAGCTCCGCCAGATGATTCATGATGAGGTGGGTGCTGCCATCCGCGACGAGATTCCAGAGATGTTTGGGTCTATTAAGACCACCTTGATAGAGACATTCGATGAGAGATAGTTGCGCTTTCTGAGGCTGCTGTTGTTGCGGCCACTGCAGCTGTAGCTGCGGCTAGACCGCAGGGTGGTGATGCGTTACTGTTCTTGGAGTTCAGCAACACAAAACCACAGGAGTTTGATGGGACCCAGGACCCGATTGCGGCGATGAGGTGGATATCATACATAGAGGGATGTTTCTTTACTTGCTCGTCTCCTGAGCATTTGAGGGTCCGGTTCGCACTGAACCAGCTTCGCTTGGGAGCGAAGGATCGGTGGAAGTTTGTGATGGCGCATTATTCTGTAATATATGATTCTGGGACGAAATCTGATAAATATTTTTTTAATTAATCATGCTTTTGGACTGTATTGGAAAATGAAAATTTTACCCCTGATTTTTGGGTCGTTACGGTTTGTTGTGTTGCGACGATCTGCGGAGTTGTGGTTATGATTGCTACTTGCTGAGATGGGTTAACTATTGGATGCCATAGATTAGCTATGTAGGTTGCTGTCGTTTCAGCTGCAGAGTTGAATGGTGTCTGTGAGACTAGTGTGCGATTTGAAGCGTGTTCTTCCTGGATGGAAACTTGCCCTCCGTCTAGTGGCTGCATTGGACGCACAGGACTTTTCTCTGTTGCCCCCGACGTCGCTGAAATTTCGCCTGCCATCTTTGCTCTTTGGGTTTGCTTCGTGGATGTATTCTAGAGATACATTTGGATGACGCTAAATGTTGTGATATGCCGGAAATGGTAGGACCGAGATCAAGGGTGGGTGTTGAGTTGGTTAATTCTCCTGATATCACAGTACAAAGAAAAGAGATGATCATTAGACAACGTTCGGGAGTGGTTCCTAGGACGAAGCTCCAACGATCAAGTTAGAATTGATTTTGCTAGTTTGACTTTTCTTCTTTAATGTTTTTTTTTCTGAGGGATACATTAACACACATAAATCACCTCAAACCACAATGACCATTCGTGTAATTTACTCAATTTGTATGTGATCTCCTCACAATATGTTTGCAGTGTGAACTAAATGTGTGTTTGGACTGCAAATGCAGTTAAAATATTTGGGCTTATTTAAAAGTCATTAATTTGCCTCAGCTAGCTCATTCCAATTAATATATGATTATACTCCTTATCTAATGTATATTTTTTTTTTTGGTTTAAAGCAGCGTAATAACTTGTTTAAGTACTTCGATGAAACTAATATTATCTCTCTAATTAGATGAAACTTGAGAATGTTAGAAAAAAATGTTTTTTTTTCTTAACTTCTAAAAAAATGCTCTGCAAATTTGTTACCCTCTCTCCTTGATATTGACATTTCAAAAAAAAAAAGGATTAAACTTCAAGTACCTAAACTTTGAATTTTGCATAGATCCTTATTATGTATATGTTTCATTGTGGTTTTGATATCTCAAATTAATACCATTAGCTTAAGTTTATTAGTTCATACTAAAACTCTCTTAAATATTTTCTATTAAAAAAATTAAAGGACCCACTAATTTTAGGCCACCCCACCCTTTCTTATTCAAAAATTTGACAACCACCACCCGTAACTCGGTTCACCTCTAGAAATCACCACCAGTCATCCTAATCACCCTCGTTCATCTCCGACAACTACCACGGGTCACCACCAACACCAAATCAAATGAAACTAAGCCTTATGCTCAGATGTAAAAAATCCAAATGCAAGAATAAACACATATTAATAAAACTAAATTCATGTTTATCTTCTCAAAATTCTACCAAAAGCTACAAAACTTTCCACATCCACATGAGCTTTAACAAAAGGACCGAATTACACAAAGATTTACAGGTTTTGATGGGGAAAACGTAGTCACAACGATAAATAACAATGCAGAATAATACTTCGTTTAACTAAACTATTCCCATCTTAAATGAACTTTTTATGATGCAAATAAATAGAATATTTTCACTTGCAACAAATCAGCCCCAATGCAAGTTATATGATCAATATAATCAACCAAAACCAATTAGTAATCAATCAATAAAGATACCAGAATTTTAGCGTGGAAACTTCTCAAGAAAGGAGAGTAAAACTACGGGACTACTAGAGCCACTTCAAATCTACTATCACGAATATTAGAGCAATACAGAATCTTCTCTAGATATACTAAAGGCATACAATAATCATCATATACTTGGAACTAAACCGCATCAAGCATATGGAATCAAAGAAGCAAAAACAAAGAAGAATATCACAAAAAATGTTCCTGATTTCCAACAGCCAATAGAAGCGACGTTTCCCGAGTCTCTGGAGCTGATCTCGACAATTTAACCGTTGGATTTGAAGGTCTCAATGTTAGGAAGCTGATGTCCAAAAATCAAAGAAAATGGACCCTTGGATCTCCGGGAAATTACCAAATACTGTAGGTGTATCTTCAAAACGGGAATTGAGAAAAAAAAAAGACATTTTTTTGCTTCTTAGTTCTTACTCTCTCTAAGTCTCTTGGTGGCTGAAATTTTTTATGTGTTAATTAAATTAGGGCATGTAACACACACACACACACATATATATATATATATATATATATATATATATATATATATATATATATATATATATATATATATATATATATATATGGGCTAAAGAAGTGGGCTTTTCTCATAGACTAAAAAACCCAAGAGAACCGCAAGACAAAACAATAGTCTTAGTTGAACATATACCAAATAAATTGATTGAGGTTCGAAAAACAAAAGAACGTAAATACATGAATCATGGATGTTAGTCTTCATGTATCTCTGAATGCAATAATTGAAGGTTGGCACACACATTAACGGTCTCCGTGATTCCATACACAACACACATGATTATACGAATACTAATTTTGCAAGAAGAAAATTTAAATATACAAAATCACCAATGGACGAATAGGTCTCATCCTCCTTTAGGTATGTAATAACTCCATCAGATCCTCCAAGCAATCGAGCTTATGTTCTGATTTTATCTGTTAGACCAGGAGATAGAAATGTCGAAAGAGAATGGTATACCAACGGCCAACGAGTGAAGATTTCAGATGGTGGAGGAGGGCAAAATATTTCACAATAAAAGTTACTATTTCTTCTTATCGCCCCATGGAAATACCCACAAAACAAAAAATAATAGCTCCATGGAATGGAACGTTGGTGGCATTAATTAAAAACATGGAGGTGGACTTTCAGGTGGGATTCCGATGGTCAAAGACGGACGTGTAAAATGTCCACTGCCGCTACTAGATTTCGTTTCAGAAGGGCATTGCTTTTATTTTATTATTATTATTATTATTATTATTTGTACAACGACTAGAAAAATATGCCATCAGTATAAGTCCCAACAACAAAGAAATATGCCGCATAAAATTTTACTCCAAAAACTTGTAAAAGAAAGAGTCCAATGCAATCTAACAAGTAATAGCCCAAAATAACCTTAACCCATACAAAAACCTACATATTTTACTCTATATTATAACCCAATTTTTTTTTTTTTGAATAACTCAAATTTTTATCTAACAAATAATAGTTCGAACCTTAAACAATACATAATGCCCAAATCATTTGTTTGTGTGTTTTTTTAAGTTCAACTTACAAACTATATCAAACCTAAAATATTTGGTTTAAAGCACGGGTCTCCTTATTGTTACTAAAACTATTTTTTTTAGTATAAGTTCTTTTGGGTTTGAGTTCGTCTGAGTTTGATAGGTTTCATAAGTTTGGCATGTTTCATGTGTTACACGAGTTCTGTCGGGTTGGTATAGGATTAATTATGTTGTGTTTGTGTCGTGTTTTTCAACCTACTTATAAAATGTATCGTGTTCGGTCCATCACTCTCAATCAATTTTAATGTCTTGACCCCGACACAACTTATTTTTCATGTCTATGTTATTATATTTGATCGTAAAAAAAATGGTGTCACCATTGCTAGACATTCCTGTGTCCGCCCCTACTAATGGTGCTCAAGACTAAGGTTCAAATTTGAGAGAGAGAGAGAGAGAGAGAGAGAGAGAGAGAGAGAGAGAGAGAGAGAGAGAGAGAGAGAGAGAGAGAGAGAGAGAGAGAAACTTTTTAAAAATAATTTTTTTTAAAATAATTAAAATAATAGATAACAACTAGTAATTAATAAAAAAATATGAATTAACGGACTTAAATTGACGAGTGTCGACTCGAATACCAAAACCATGATTTTTTGACAAACTTTGGACTGAATTTATAGTTTTTTAAAATAAAAATAAAAAACTTATGTGATTTTTTTGGAGTTTAAATGGATATTTACAACAAATTTATGGAACATAAAGGCTTTTCTATTAAAAAAGAAAACATTAAAATATTTTTGTTTTCGAAAGTCTCACATTTTTTAAAGTTCATATGAGCTTTTTTTTCAATGATATTAATAAGTCCTCATCAATTCTGAAGCAAATGCTAAACAATACAAAAACAATAAAATAATATCAATACAAATACATGGGTCCTATAAATAAATTGGTAAAAAGAACTTGATCACTTAATTGAACAAGCTCTTAGTTGGGTTGCATTCTCCCAGTCAGTAACCGAGACTTCAAGCAAAATAAAATGTTGATAATTAACAATGAAACTTTAATGTTCATATTGCAAACAAAACACACATCTCACTTATTTAACTTGACAATGGAAATAGATCATAAGCAATGTTAAAGAAAACCTAAAATTCCAAATCATATTATTGTCTCATAAAGACATGAGAAAGTTATACAATTTATGTGATCAGACACCAGTTACTTGTGCCAACAAACCAATTAACTCCTAACATTTATTATATATACCTCGACAAGAAGTCATTTCAGTTTAAAGATCATATATAAGGGTCTCCAGGCATTACTAAAAAACCAAACACAAGACTAACCAACTATAGATCTATTATATTCAAAAGCTTAAAAGATAACCATACCATTTACACTCTATTTATTACCTATATACAAAGTAAAAAACCTAATCCCCTTGTATCAGAAAACCCACCGAGAACTGGTTTATAAAAAGACCCAGTAAAAAAAAAAAAAAACAATACTGTTACAGTTAGTTCATGTCCATCTCTTTCAACCTAATTCAGTAATTCATGATCAAAACTCAAACCCAACTCTGCCATTGCAAAACTATCATCTTCAGGTCTTCCTGTGTTCAAGAAATCCAAACAAGAACCTTGCCACATGTCTAGATTGTTTGGTTCATAAGTAGCAAAATCATTTGGGTTCAAATTGGGAACAAAACCATCTCTTTGATCCAAATCCTCAAGAAGCTGATCCATATCAAACATCTCATCTTCAGGTAGCATTTGAAAGTAACCTTCACCAATACGAAATCCCACATCTTTTTTCTCCTCGATAGGTTCTTCTTTGACCAAAGTCAACGGTTCATCATGTCCCATTTGCAGAAGATCACATGTAGTGGTGGTAGAGTCACAACTAGAAGCAGGTTTAGACATTGACCGAGAACAATCATTTGTTGACTGACAATTTGGTAGATTGAGTCGGGCAGAAGGTCCATACATTGCTCGGGCAGCTTCGTCATAAGCTAGGGCAGCTTCAATGGCTGACCCAAAAGTTCCAAGCCATAACCGTTTACCCCTATTGGGTTCACGGATCTCTGCTACCCATTTACCCCATGTTCTTTGCCTCACTCCTCTATACTGACACCTTGAGTTTTCAGGTCCTCCTTTACCTTTCATACAACCTTTCTTGGACCCTTTTGCAGGGGCTTTTCGGGTAATGTTGTTATTTTCTTTCCACTTGGCAATTGTTGCAGCCACTTTCTTTGGTGCATCACGCCTGCTTCTTGTTTTCTTCTTTCTTGAAGGATCCATTGGTAAAGAAGATGTATTGGAAGTTTGACTAAGAATATCCATCTCAGTGTTTCTGTAAATACACAAGCATCAAGCAATGAGCAAAAGCCTCCTATTGGGGTTTAGATGAAAGAATAAGTGTTTCATACAAGCAAGAACTGAATACTGGATCTTCAAGGGTAACTCATCTACATCATTGAGATTGTAAATAACTAGGGTTCCAAGGAAAGAGATTAAAGATTTAAGATCCAGATTAACTTGATAAATTACGTCAGTTGAAACAACACCATAAACTCAATTCGATTCAGTCCTAACTACACATTACACAATCACAGTTTATTAATCTGCGAACAGAAATCGCATAAAAACAACATTCTAATCAATACCAGTTTTATAAAAAACAAATGTCATATAGAAACTCATAGGATAACAATTCATTTCAAGTCGAATATGACCAGGTATCTAAAGTTCATCAGGCATCAAATATCAAATCGATAGAATCAATTCCGCCAATATCGACTATTAACAAACCAGAGAATCAAGCATTGTACGATTAATGCTTCCAAAACGCCATCAAAAAATTAAGAGGTTGCGTACTTATGATTCATAACACAGAGCACAAATTGCACAAATCCAAGATAAAACCCTAGTCTAAAGTCTCCAAAAACAATAAGTAAACTAAAGTTCAAATGTTAAATCCAGATCCAACGATTTTCACATAAAATAACAAAAAGATCAGACGCAAACATACCTCTCTGTGTATCGAGTCATACTCCACAAAATAATTAGAGATTTATTCTGTCTTGACGCCTTTGAAATCTGTTCTTGTAGAAAATAAGAGCAAGAGGAACAGAAGTAGAAAATATCTGTACTTAAATGTAATCCGCGAACAAGTTTCCTTTTCTTGCAGAAGTTTCAGAAAAATGATCTGAGCAACTTTTGGGGTATTTATAGCCTTCTCTAGATATTTTCGCGATTGATACCTTTGAATATTTTATTATTTATAATATTTTTCTGTAAAGATCTGGATACGTGTAGGCGTTCGTGGCTACTGGAAACTTCTGCGCGTGTCGATAGGAGCTAACGTTTATCCCTTGCTGACGAAGGCACCCTCGTTTTAGCTTTATTAAAAATTGTCTTCCAACTTTCTTTTAATTACACTTATGCCACACGGTTACAACACCAAGAAGAAATCGCTTTGTCTTCTAAAATCATGTTTATTTGTTTATGGTGTGCTCACAATCGGTAATCCAATCTTTAATTAAAAAAATTATTTTTTCTAATAGCCACCAATCAAATTTAAACTTTTTTTTTTTTTTTTTTTTAAATTTATTGATAACCTAACTCACCCAACAATTTATTTGAAAAAATTTCATATATTTTTTTTTTTAAACTTCAAAATATCATTTTTATTCAGCTTAATTTCTCAATATCATATTTACCTTTCATAAACCTTTCAAAATATCATATTTGTTCAAATCTTTTTTTATAATGTTTTAATATTTTATAATCATTTTTTTATACCTTAGAATTATTATAATAATTAAAAATTTTAACCCTATTATCCTTATGTCTATGATAATGGAACGTGAATTACTAAATTGTTAGAATGTCGTCCTTTTGACAAACAAAAAAATTCATTCCAACCCTCTCTATGGAATGTATGTTTTGATTGTTAATGTTCTTTTATTATTATTATTATTACTATCATGTTGTAGATGGAGGATATTTTAGATATTATCATTGATATTTTGATGTTTAAAAAGTGCATATAGAATATTTTGATTTTTAAGAAGGACATATATGATATTTTGATGTTTTAAAAGGATATATATGATACTTTGAAAATTTATGAATGGTAAATATGATATTTAGAAATTTTATGAAGGGTAAATATGATATTTAGAAATTAAGTTAGGTAAATATGATATTTTTGATTTTTAAGAAGGGCATATATGAAATTCTCCAAATTTATTTTATATAACACTTTCATATACATAAAAAATTATATTAATATTATATTCAATTGATTTCGACCAGAGTTTTAGCATCAATTCTGGATAATTTTGGAAGTTTTATGAAGCTAGTTATGTGTTGGTGGAATATGTCAGTTTCAGTCAAATGGTAGGACCTTGTTTCAGTCATTTATGAGGATGTTTTTGTTAACGATTGAGGTTCGTCATTCCGTTAGATCTATTGGTATTTCACCCTTTTAGGTAAGACCGTGAGGAAAAAGAAATGCAGTAGATCTTGGGTTGGTATTGGGTTCTCTTGAGGTTATGTATTGTGGTAAGTTCATTAGATATTGTCGGGAGGGGTGTATGTGGGTCGAACAAGAAAGAAAATGAGCACTTGGTTCGAATTATAGGCATGGTTCTTATTTGGGTTATAGCATTTGAGTTGGAACAAGATTACAATGACCTATCTCATTTTTTGGTTGAGTGTGACCATGTTTTTGTCTAGTTTTGTGTTGGTGACAACATGTTCTGTCACACCCCCAAACCGGAACGACGGAAACGTTCGGGGCGGATGACTTCATGTGGTAACGTAACAAATGAATACATAGTAAAGAAAGCAATACAACCATTATATATATAATTGAAAGTTTACATTGTTCAAAAGAGTACATGTTCAAAACCAATTACAATATGATGCCAAAATATGAATTTAAACTAGTGCCGCAACGTCCCTTCTTCAAAAGTTGTTTAGTACCTGTAATTACTGACTCCCTGGGACATACAAGTAGTTTTGAAAGAGTAGATCAACATTTAAGCTGGTGAGTTTCATAAGCATTTAATGCTAGTATTTGTATGAAAATGAAATGGTTCGTTTTTGTTTGTTAATTAGTGTGACATCCCCAAAATCACGGCCAGAAAAGACCGGTTTGTTTATGCTTTGTTTAAAAATCAGAGTAACATTTTAAATAAAAGTGTTGCGGAATTTGTCCCAAAACAATAACATGATAAAGATTTATCAAAAGCATTTCCATAGAAATGTATTTCATTAAAAGACTCGGGATGTCATGTTCGTACAGATCAAAAGCATAAACAGTACAATACAAGCCTTACTACATTATTTCATATCTACAGGCCTATATCCGTAATCCCTCGTCCAAACATCATATATATGCTCAAGCGCCACTACCTGTAATACATAAAACTGAGTGGGTCAGGCTTGGGAGTCTGGTGAGCACATAGGGTTTTCAACCCACAATAAATAAGTTTATTAATTTCATCAATCAACAATAACCCGATTACCCGTTCCCGTTATCCTCACTTTACGTCCCTAAACACCTATCATAAGGGACCTAGCCTAAGGATCATCATCGGGACGGACACTACTGCTAAGGGGATTCCTCAGCAATAAATGTCCTAATAGGCAACCATGTGGGGGATGGAGTACACCGGTGAACACATCGTTCACAACACCTACAGGTTGCGAGCCTGCTAGTGTTCCACTGGACTGTCTAGAAGAGTCCGTGGTCGTCATCTATACTCCGCTAGATGACTGGATCAACAACAACAACATCGAGGCCTCTCATCATTTTATCACACATTACCTATTACATCTACCCATGTTTTACCCCAACATTTTCGTAGATATAAAATGCATATACAGTTTAAATCATTGAAAACATGTATAACAACGTTCATCTAGCATAGATAGCAAGTATTCAGATAATATGCACACATAGCACGTAATTTATATAAAATACTTCATATCTATGTAAGTTGAAAGTAACTGTGCACTCACTTGAAAAGGTGGTGATTCCGAACTCAGACAGCGCTTCGCTTCTTAAATAGAATTTTCTTCGACGAAACCTAGTATTATTACCACTAGAGTTTAGTCTATTATTCGCCGAGACTAATTAATAGTCTAGCTATTATTATTATTATATAAGCGTTAAAAAAAATACTTATATAACCCATAATAATAGCCCAAGTATTTATTATAAGTTCATAATAACAATACTAATTTTAAATATAAGCTATATTAAAATAAGGTAAGCATAACTTACTTACAAGGGGGTTTTAGCTAGGAGTCGGGCTCTGCAGGGGCAGAACTTCGTCGCTGAATCTTTCTAAGAAATATTCGTGCAGCGCTTCAGCGCTCACCTTACTATACTAAACTATAGAAAGAGAAGTCGAATCACGAGGGACCGAAATGCTCGGGGGATAAGGAGAGAAAGACTCTTGAATCAAGAGAATGGTGCAAGAAATATGAGAGCCCAAGGCTCTTATTTATACTAATTGAATTTTCAAAAACTACCCTCCATAATTACTTAATGACCTTTTAGTTATATAAACAACTAAACACTCCTCTATAATACTATTTTAAATGGATTTAATGATATTTGTACTAAACTAATGTCGAAAGAACTCAATATTAGTCTTATAATGACCGCATCGTCGATACCTTTCTAATGATATATACATATGTATATATATGTGTACGTATACATGATTTATACTTTATTTTAATACGTAAATATGCTATTATAATTTGTAACTCGTTCATACGAACTCCGTTTTTGACGTTCTTTATATCCACGCGTAGGTGGAGGCATACTCTACAACTTTCGTTTAGACTCCGTCGGCTAATTTTGACTTTATTTTTAAAGTTATATTTTTAACAGGCCGGGACAGGATTGATCTGTTTAAAATCTCATAACTTCTTCATACGAAGTCAGATTTGGGCGTTCTTTTTATCGATGTTCTTAGTTTAACATATTCTACGACTTTTGTTTAGATTGCTAAGGCTAAAAAGTCTTCTATCGTAAATTCACTATTTACGTCTCTCGGTGTCGTGCCGGTTTTGCCGTAAAACTTCGGCGGGCCATAACTTCTTCGTTATAGCTCGGATTTCGACGTTCTTTATATGTACGGAAACCTTGAGACATATTCTACAACTTTATGTAGAGATATCGGGATTATCTCACACTTTAATTTTGACGCTCATTTTATTCTTTATTAATTATACATTCATAATTAAACAATAAACACACAAACACACATAATTCACATAATACTCAAATATTTCATATTTATTACTTCAAAAAGAGTTACAATAGTTGACCTAGACTATTACTTGATAAAAATGCTTAGCCCTGAAACCCGGGCGTTACAATTAGTTTCTAGAAAATCCCATATTTCCTACTGGTATAAACGTAGCCTTAAATCAAGACCAATATATGTTAAAAAGTTGATGTTTTTCCATCTATGAGTAGTGGTTAGAAGTTTAAAACTTATATCACAATTGAGTTTTTCATGCATAAAGTAAATGAATTTATTTTCGTATAAAACCTCCATTTCATCTGAAAAACCCCGTAAATAAATGTGTTTTTAATACTCTATGTGAGTTTTATAACCATGCTATTGACAAGGAATTCCTATACACAACGTTCTTCAGGCGTTGGAATGTTCTGACGTTTGTCACCCCAAATGGTGTACTATAGTTAACAGTCAGGGTGCGGAGTTGTTAATCCCGTATAGATCTATACACAAACACCATGCTCCCCCTCCAAGGGATTCTGGTATATAATACAGGACTTGAAATGTGTACTCGAGCGTACGTGAAGTTTAATGTCTCACAAAACTTAGTATAAAACAGTTTTACGTGTGAAAATGTTCGTTTGTCCTTGTATATGAAAGTAAATTCTTGAAATAGTATTTCCATGTATGTAAAAGTTCATAGTATTCTCGTAAAACTATACCTATTATAGTTTTCTAAAAGTGTGTTTCGTTAGTATAACAATTCCTAGTGAAAATGTTCACTTGTTATGAAAAGTATAGTTTTTGTAGTGCCAAAACCGACAAATATAAATATAGTATAAGCCGAGTGTCTGATTTACATAAATACATAAATCATTTCCTATTTCAAAAGATAAAATGTTGTCGTGGTATAATTCGCATATGAAAGTTTCCCTATAATAGTATAAGGTCAATTTGGAATTCTACTTGTCTATCCGAGGGAAGTCCAGGGAATACATCTAGATATTCATTAACAATGGGATCATCCTTTATCATTTTCTCCCTTCTTTTGAGATATCAACTGTTATGCCAGATAAGTAGAACACCCCTTCGATATAAATTTACGAGATTTTAGGAAATAGATTATTTTTTAGATTTAAAGTCTTTGTTCATCGTAGAAATAAATAGGATCCTCCCCTTCGATAGGAATGCGCACCATCTTTTCGTAGCACAAGAGTTCTACAGGGTTTTTTAACAACCAATCCATGCTGGGAATGATATCAAAGTTGGGTAGGGAGATAGGAATCAGGTTGGCAAGAAAATTATAACCTTCAATTTCTATGACACAATCTCTATAGACTTTATTAGCAAGTAATGATACACTTCCTGTGGTATCTACATGAAACGGTTCGGCGAGTGCATAACAAGCAATTTGAAAAGAATGCGCAAATTCACGAGACACAAAAGAATATGAGGCACCAAAATCAAATAACATGTGAGCAGGTTTGGAATTGACGAGAAATGTACCAGTCACAACATTTGGGTCCTCGCGTGCCTCCTCTGGAGTAATCTGGAATGCACGACCTTTAGCTTTAGACACCTCCTCCTTTTGGGTTGAAGTACCCACTGGTTGTTGAACGGAAGCTTGACTTCCCACGATTTGGCTGGTAAGAGTAGGGCAGAAACACTTTCTGTGGCCAATAACACCACAAGCATAACATGTAACATGTAACATTTGATGTATTGCATTTGTCTAACATTGGAACGATTATTTGAATGACATTAAATTTTGTGTAATGGATTGTATTTTTGTATATGATATTTTATTTTCTATTATGAGACATTAAATGAAAATTTAATTTGAAAATTAGTAAATCTATAAATAATTTTTTTAAAACATTTAAAATTATGATACGCAAAAATTTGTGTCATCTTCATTTATGACCTGGCCTTCCTTGACATGGGCTTTAATAATACACATTGTGTATCATAAATGCATGTCATAAGGTTATGACAAGCAAATGCGTGCCATCTTCCTATATGACATGGCGTTCCTTGACATACATTTGCGTGTCATTTGTACCTTTTTATGACACGTAATGCGTGTCCTTAAAGAGTATTTTTCTAGTAGTGGCACTAACAAGCTATTGCAACAAGATGTAACCCATATACTAACAAAACGTGTGATGTTAAACAGAAATCGTGAAAAAAGACATGAATGCCTATACCAAGATTACTTCGCGGATAATTTGATTTTATGCTTAATTGAAATATTATGTTTTATTTAAATAGCACGTTTTATAAAATTATATTTGTTTTTGAAATTAAAAAAAAAAAGGAAAAAAATGATGATGCATTGAACTCATATGAGTTCAATGGATTGCTACATGTGCATTTCATTCACTATACAATTTTATCTATTAAACTCTACATTCCATTAAACTTCATACAATTTAATGGATTGTTACATCATTTATGTGTGTATATATGGAGAGAGAGTGTGTGTGTGTGTAAAGTTTAATGAGGATTGAACTCCTGATTCTATGAGTGTCATGTCATTAACCCACAATCTGGATTTTAAGTTTAATGAGATTAAACTCCCTATTAAGCTACCATTGGAGATGGCTTAAGCAAATGATCATATTTTGCACTTTGACAATTCTGAGATTATCTTTAATGCATTGAACTCTTAAATGCCACATCAACATTTCACTAACCATATCATTATATCTATTAATGATTAAATTCTATATTCCATTAAACTCTTAAGAATTTAATGGATTGTCATATGATCATTTTATAATTTTTTTTATAAATAATATTAACAGGTAAAACTATAACTAGAAATTAAGAGTTACAAATTATTAATTAAAAATTGCCACATGTCTTTGATTTAGAATATTTTTAAAATTTAAATATTTTTATTGTTTAGAATATTATAATATAAATTTATTTAATAAATTAGATTAACGAATATAAAATAAATAAATTATTAATAAAATATAAATTAAACCCCAATTCATTAAACCCATTAAACTTAAACCACATTGATGGGTTTAATGCATCGAAGTTCACCTCATCGACACTCACTGTTAAATTATGTATGTCCCAAAACTGAGAATCCAAACAGTGATCAAACAAACACCAATCGATCAAACAAGAATGTAGTAGAGAACATAATCAATCCAAACATGCACACGTTTTATATATCGAATAAACGTCTAATACACCTTGGGGCCGTACACTGTAGAGACTCACTGATTCGTCAACAACTCTGACACGACACTGACAAGCCCTTTAAATAGGGGTATCTGGCCGTAAACAGGTTTACGACCGTACACACTAGATCTACCGTAAACTCAAATAAAACAACTAAAACACGACCAAAAACTAATCAAGACTTATACAAATGATTGCCTAGCCCAAACCACAAAATAATGACCTTTCAAATTCTCATTTGGGATGGCTTAATTTTCATAGTTTCAACCATGCCCGAACACCCCCATAAACAAAAATTCTATTAAAAAACGTCTCGAATCATCGGTCATTCTTAATGGTATGCATGTACATCTATCATCTTCCTGGTTTCATACGCGTTGTTTTAGACTTTTAGTAAACAATGAACGACGTTGTGCTTAATATAAGTAGAATTTACGTCTCCAAACTAGAGAAATGCTTACGGAAATATTCATCTCAGTGATCGAAGCTTCCATTACGGACTTTTAGTAAACAATGAACGACATTGTGCTTAATATAAGTAGAATTTACGTCTCCAAACTAGAGAAATGCTTACGGAAATATTCATCTCAGTGATCGAAGCTTCCATTACATCAAATCTACCATTGAGTAAAACTTTACTAAAAGGTCAACGTAGTTCGTAATCGACCACACCTAAGCTAATAGTTTTTAAAACGCCGAATACAGAGTTAATTTAAACAATTCATATTCAGTATTACGATTTAATATTAATACTATCCATAATGTATGCAACGATTACAAATCCTAGATGTCGGGGAATCATATTGCCAAGTTAAACCCAAAGTTTTTAGTCGAGAAAATACCGGCTATAAACATTTTTTGGGGTTGAATTCCAAAATATAGACACAAAAAACCGCATTTCCGGGTATAGACATGGATTCCGTGAAAGTGAGCTCCGAGGGCTCTACGGAATCCAATGTAGCTCTGCAGAATGACAAAAATCATAATTAAATTAGAGGTATTAACGGAAAAGAAAAAAAACCCTCGATGAATTGTTCTGCAAACCTCTTTAGCAGCTCCGCGGAACTGTTTATCAAGGTTTTTTTTTAATACCTTTGATTTAATTACGATTTTGCCATTCTGCAGAGCTACAGTGGATTCCGCAGAGCCTTCGGAGCTCACCTCCGCAGAATCCATGTTTATACCCGGAAATGGTATTTTTTTGTGTCTAATTTTTGGAATTCAACCCTAAAAAATGTCTATAACCGCTTTTTAGTCGATCCCCTTACTATTCCTTATGTTGCATAACCGGAGACCATGACCTATTGACCTAGTCCAAATTATCTATTTGATCTACTTGATTGTCTGATTGCTAGTTTGGTGGATTTAAGTGGTTACAAACCTTCTATACCAGTTAATTTTTTGGTTGGTTTATGTTTTAGCTGATAAGTACTACATAGGTAGATGATTAGTTGTTGGTGTACTTCAGTTGTACTACATATGTGTATATAGCTCTTATTGTGTGATTCAAGAGATCATCACAACTGAATGAGAATTCATTATTTTCTGGATCATAAAATCTCAGTTAGGCTTCTTACGTGCATCAAAGCTACCTCAGAGTTTCTCTCTTAAGTTGAATGTGGTACAATTGAGCGACATGGCACATATAGTTCTCTCTCACTGTTCGAGTATTAGCAGCATGTATGCATTGTAGATTTGGTACAAGTTTCTAAGACCACCACTGGTTGTATATCATAGCCCTTAAAGCATGGGCCTTGAGTGATCTCTAAGGTACTAATTGACTACTCCCTTTTGAATATATATCCAACTCTCTGTTTCTCTGTTGAAGTACAAAAACTTCATTTAGAAGTGGCATGTTTTATTTTCAAGAACTGTCTTAAGATTTTGATTTATTAGGCCATCAATGTTGATAAACATCTTTTCACATGTATGTTGCTTTTGTGCTTTTGATGGGTGAGGTTTTAACTTTTAACCTTTATAGCTATTTAATCATTTGAAAAACAGATCATTGCTTTAGCAAAACATTTCTTTTAGTTCGAACATAACACAAGTACACAACCCTGGAGAACAAACAACAATGTATGTATAAATTATAAAACCTTTGACAGAGATAAAGCTGGTGAAATCAAAACAGAATAGCATGCTAATACAATCATGATCTTGTCATTACTTTGGAAACAAATCTTTGTGTTCAACTTCTGATTATAAAGTACAATATATCCATCTGCCAAATATGCCACCATCTTTAGTTGGCGCAGTCTGCTATAGTGCTATCCATGACAAAAACCAGAGAAAAAAAAGGGTAACAAAAACAAGAATAGAAAAATAGGAATATCCCCAATGTGGGGGGAAAGACATTTAACACTCATAATTTTAGACAACAAGAATGCTAGCTATTGTTGTTACTAATTTGATGCCAATATTATCAACACACAGGTAAATCCGGTGGTGGTTTCTCCAATGTCTGCATTGGTCCAATTCCATTGTCCACAAGAAACACCATCGCCAAACCCCACCCAATGTGAACATCTAAGTGACAATGCATAATCCAAGCACCTGAAAAAATAAACAAGAAATTGTCAAATCGAACAACAACCTTTGTTACTTTTTTTGTTTTTTAATCTATTCTTTACCTGGATTATCAGCAACAAATCTAATAACTGCCCACCCTTTGACAGGTAAACTAACTGTATTTCTGAGAGGCGGATCAACAAGGTTGAATTTAGCAGTGTCTGTTTTCGGATTAAAGTTTCCAAAACCTTCTGCAAGTATATAAAAATCATATCCATGAAGATGAATCGGGTGGTTTTCAGCTGTGAAGATGTTCGTTCCTTGCAACACGATCTGCACTCTTGCCCCATATTTCAACCTATAGACTTTTGTCCCACGAGAAGGCTGCCACAAAGACTGGCTCACATTCCCAGTGTAATCAAACTTCACCGGAGGTTTCGCCGGAAAATCAGTAGTAAAAACTCCGGGAACCCTTTGTTGATGTGCTTGAAGCAAGGAGAAGTTAGACGGGAGCACAAACGATACATTGTTCATGCTGGCAGTGAAGCGGGTCCCATTTGGTCCCTGACAGTTTCTCGCCCTAGTTTTTGGTGGACATTGATTGATCCCTAACCCTGCTGTAATGAACAAACTGTCATCAATTTCAGTCGGAACCATCACTTTTCCCGGGCTTCTGAAGCTGGTGGTGAAGGCGGTGGCCGTGGCGGTGTCGTTATATGCCGGGAGAGGCGGCATGATCGGCTTTGACGTGGCGCACTTGGCGGCGGTACACGTGGCGGTTTTGTACTCCAGAATGGCGGTTGTGGTGGTGTTGTCGAATGGTGCACCTTGTGCACTGGCGTACGCACGTGCAGCAATGTAGTATCTAGCTGGCGCCTGGTCAGCTTTGATGAGTACATCTGTCGTTTGACCTGGACCAAGCATCAGGACTGAGGTCGTGAATGGTTTTACATATGAAGCATCTGCTCCCACCACAGTAAGTTTATGGTTGGCTATGGTGAGAAAAAGTTGTTGGTTTAAAGCTGCATTGATCACCCGAATGAGATTCGTCTCCCCTGAATCAATAGGTACGATAACCGTATCTACATTGAAAGCAATTTCAGGTTATTATTTTCGTAATTTTTACTAATTAGATTTAGTTAATGTGACAATTTTTTCAAACCTTTGCTTGAGCAGTTGTAAAGATCACCAGGTTGACCATTGATGGTATAAGCATCCGAAACATTTGGAGCTGCTCCTGTTCTTGTGGCTTCTCTGATAACATCTATCGGGTTTGCATCCCACCATTCACCTGATGATGTCATCATCTCATTACATCAGTCATGAATCATCAGGTATATATGTATTTATGAATAGTTATAAAGTTTATACCAAGAGCAATGACTGAATCACGTTTGGGTTTAGGAAAGGGGTAGGAATCTCCTAGTTTAGGGTGAATAACAATAGCACCATAAACAGTGGCTCTAAGCCATGAGCTATGTGCATGCCACCAAAGTGTCCCTTCTTGCCCTGAGATAGTGAACCGGTAGGTGTAACTCCCTCCTGGTCTAATCGGACACTGTGTGATAAACTCAGGTCCATCTGCCCATCCTGTTGTTATTTGTCTCACACCATGCCTGAATAATCACAAACATAAATAAATAAAATCGTTTTATCTAAATAGAAATGAGAATATGGTTATGTAGTTATACCAATGAATGGTGACATTGTATCGAGCTTTGTTGACAACGTGTATCACTAAAGTGTCGCCATTGTTGACTTCCAAGGTCGGACCTGGGAACTGCCCGTTGACCGTGATGGAATTATGTGTCTTGCATAGCCTCTTGATATTTGTTTGTTGAACCTAAACATTATGTAAAACACTTGGCATTGTTACAAAATAAACGTAACAAATACATTAAAAAAAAAATAAAAAAAAAAATAGAAAGAGAGATTAATCATACGACAAAGTCATGGTTGTGAGTCTTTGCGTTTGCTAAATATCCAAAACTTGAAACTAGAAGCAAGAAGCTTAGTAAAGTGGTGGTGAACACAAGTGCCATTGTGCTTAGAGGAATAGATGAGTTGTGGGATTGTGAGAAATAAGAAGTGGTTACTTATATAGGAAATGGTAAAGTTGGTTATGGTGCATGGGTGATAATGAAACTGAGTTCAACCCAAGTTGGTGCACCCACTGACCTACAACATATGTGGTTAACATGAATGCTTGTTAACAGATTTTTCATAATTATTTTCTTAACAGAAGTTAGTTAGTAGATTACCAAATGGACTTTATTTACTATTATTTAGATTTCTTAGAATTTTGACTATATATCACTGTTAGTTTATCAGAGAATGAACAAATTATAGGTTTCACATTCATTGAATCTAACAAATAGTTGTTATTTTGATTAATGAATAAGTTGTGAAAAAAATTGATATGATCTATAATAAAAAGTGAGAATGTGAATAAAGCACGAAAGGGGTACAATCAAGTTTGTTAACATTGAGTTGTTGGGAAAGCTTATTTTACCATTAAAAAAATAGAGCGAAGTAAATATGTTTTTTTGACTTTTAGTGTCCATGACTCAATCCCTAAATAAAAGTAAACCAATGAATGAGTTGACGTCAAAGGTAAAAGGACTATTTTCCGTGTTTATCACAATCATTAATCTTTTGTATTACACTTTTGAAAACATTTATTTCATATTATAATATAATTTAAACACCATCTTAGAATAATTGTTTGCTTTATATTTTTTAAATCGGTGCTAATGATGTTACCAAAAAAGAACATGTTCAATACAACCTAAATTACTTGCATGTTTTTCTATTCCACATAATAGCTTCAAAAGAAAATATAAGTATTAGTAGATACCTTAATACTATAATAAAATAAGTACGAGCTTTTAATATAGACCCAAAAATATCTTACTTGGTTACTAATCATACATAATTAACATTATAATTAGGAAAATATTATAGTTATTTTGAAATAAATGTCATTTATTTGGTAAAAAAAAGTCATGCTTAGGTGAGATGTTGTTAGATTGGGGGTTTAACAACAAAATTAGTTAGTGATGACAAAGATAGGTTCATTATTATGTCCCTCCTGCCTTGTTTGGTGGATTGTCCATCCAAAGTTGGATCCTTTGTTCTACTTTTATTTTTTCAAATTATTGTTCGAGGAAAAGTCTTTCTGCCTTTTTATTTGACCCCCAAAAACGTACACACCAAAAATTATGGGATGGACCCTTTCATGTTTCAAGTTTAAAAAACCTTTCTAATGAATTGCAACATACTTTTTTTCAACAAGTTGATATAACAAACTATCTTTATTTATCATTTTATGTAACAATTCTAATCATTTTTTGTAAATTTTAGCTTAACTGATGACTATGTTGGTTTAAATAGTAAAAAAAAAATTGATAGTATCTTACATAGTATCTAAGATGATATAGAAACACATTGTATATCAAAAACATTATTATTATTATTATTATTATTATTATTATTATTATTATTATTATTATTATTATCGAATTGCTAACATTTTCCAAAATAAAACTCGACTAAAAGATAATATTGTATATATTGTGAGATGTGCAAAATTATCGATGGTATCATGATATAGCATATTAATTAGTTATGGTAGTCAACCTATTCTTTTATGACATGTTTGATTAATTTATGTAACATGTGAACCACATCACATGGTGTAACAGTTAAATTTGTCATGAGTACAACTTTATGCATGTGTAATCTTTAGTTTAAGTGAAACTAAGTAAGTTTACTAATAGTTTTAGTCGGCTGTTGATTTATTATGTAGTAGTAAAAGTAAATTTTCTAATTCTAAATAATTTAGTTCGTTCATTATCTATTGATCGAACTCCTTTAATATTAATTAATGAAGATTGCATAGTGCATTTGGTTTTAGATTTGAAATCAATTTATGTGCCTTTAAACTAATTTATTTTTCGAGGTTTTTGCAATTTAGTGTTTGATAAGAACATAAAAGTATATTATAGTAGTTTATAATCTAGTTTATGAGATACTACTTCAGATAACTTATTGATAAGCTGACTTATAAACTAAAAACTAGTTTTTCAGCTAGCATAACAAACATAGTTTAAATGAAATCCATCACCCACCGATCTATTTCTAGAGTCAAGAGAAAAGTATTTCAACATGTTATTTTAGTGCCCAATATTGATGTTGGTTAATAGACACTATAAATATATTAAATTTGTATGGGGTAGGAATGTAGGATACTATCATTATTATTACTCGGTCATTATTTCCATATACAATTTAGGGACTTTTGTATATTTATAGACTATCAATGTAATGAGAAAGCATGAGGTTGATTTACAAATACTATCATACTGTATCTACTCCTTGTAGTTTAGGGTAATCTTCATTCGGACAGTTTATATGGTATTCTTTTATTGTAATTTTCGTCCAACTTAAAATGACTATTTTAATCTTAATTCATACTTTTTTATTTACTTCTTTTTCATTATGATTTGTTTATTATTAATAATTTTAAAACAGTAAATGGCCACACCACATCTTTTATTCCTTCCTCCATCTTTATATGTAAGTTTGTAAGTGTGTTATGCGGTGTGGGTTGGTATTTATGAATTTTTATCAAATCTTTTCTTTCCATAAGATCATCATTTAATCATCATTTTATGATTCAATATTTGTTGTTATGAATCATATACAAATAAATCCATGAATATGTTCTGAATAATTTTTTATTAATGTATTTTGTTAAAGGAAAAAAAAAAGTTTATTAAATTAAAATAGGTGATATCAGTTGGTCATTTATTTCATAAGAGGATCCAATATTAATTAAAATCAGTCGTATATAAATAAAGGTTCATTATAGTTTTTTTTTTGGAAACGGCAAATGATATATTAAAAAAAGCTTAGCCTAGCAAGATACTAGACGGAGCAGAAAAGAGAGCATACAATAGACTTGAAGCAATTACAGACATAAAAAAGGAGAAACTACCCAATACACCCACTTGATATCTTTCTTTACGCCCCTGTGTTTCCACCAAAGAAATATCATAACTATTACATTATCAACATCTATAGTGGGGGATATCTTGGTATTTAGGAATATCCTATTGTTCCGACTCCTCCATATCCACTATAGTATGCCATAACAGATAGTCAAAAAAAGTTTCCTCTTTTTGGGACAATGTCCCCAAGAGCCAGCAAAGTCTAGAATTTCACCTGTTTGTGTAATATGTCGATCATCAATCCCACGCCATTGTAGAATCCATTTACGAGTGATGCTAGCTACTTGGCACCCAGCTAGAATGTGATCTGAATCCTCCACAGTTTCATTGCAATATCCACATACATCAGATTCGATAGGAACTTCCCTCGATTTCAATGTCATCGCCGAGGGAATACCACCCATACTAGCTCTCCATATGAAACAAGTGACCTTTATTGGGACCGTTTTCAGCCATAGAACTCTGGGACTTAACGGACAGGAGGGATAGAGATCAAGCTTGAAACAAATGAGATTGGTTGAAAATTGACCATCTGAAGCCAAGTTGCAGGTCCAAGAGTCGTCCAAACTACTAGGGGAGAATGGAGCTATTACTAAGATGAGCTGAGATAAGAGAGGGGTTAATCCGATGACATCAATGTCTACACTCCATTTCCATTCAAATCCGTTTAAGTTTATGCAATCTGCCACTTTACATTTTTAGTGAGCTCCAACCGATATAATTCAGGAAATCGCATTTTAAGTGGCATCCCACCAATCCATTCGTCTAGCTAGAAGAGTGTGTTGTTCCCTGATCTGACCAATTTTTTTGTTACATCATTGACCTGCAATCCAAATTTCTGGATATCCTTTTTAAGTCCAGCAATATTGTTACATACGTCTACATTGCTTTTGCAAGACAAGTAATTAGATGGCTTATCCAACAAGCGATGAATACCCTTAATAACACCAGCCCATAATGAGTCTGGATTACAGGATTAGTACGTAACATCCACCACCATTTTTTCAATAGGGCGATATTAAGGGACTGTAGTGATTCAACTTCCCAACCCACCTTTCTTCTTAGAAACAACTACCTTATCGCATGCCACCCACCTTATTTTTGAGTTGCCCTCTTTACCACCACCCCCAAAGAAATCCACGACAAATCTTTTCGAGAGATTCAATTACACCCACAGGGACTTTAAACAGTGACATGTAATAGGTAGGGGAGATTTCCCATGACGGCTCATTATAGTTAATCGTACAAAATTTCCTTTAATTTCAAATAATGCAACATATATTGTTTCCATTCATCAAAATAACACATACTGTTTCCATTAATCAAAACTAACCATAAAAAAAGCTCTGTGACACTATTGACCATCGGGTTATCCAAATCCAATCATCGAAAAACTGCATTCCAAGTTCTGACAACCATTTCACATATCATATTCAAATGAATGATATCTTCAGGATGCATACCACACACCGGACACAAAGTGAACATCAATACCCTTTTTAATCAACTTTTTCTGAATCCAAAGACGGTCTAAAACAAGACACCGTATAAAGATATTCACTTTACGCAGAACAACAAAATTCCATCTTGTGACACAAGTAATCGTGGGTAGGAAAAAAATCATCCAACAACATTTGAACTTCACTAACAGCAAATTGACCATCAATATTTAGGCTCCATACCCACATATCCTTGAGAGGTTGCAATTGCACTTCAGCCACGGATTGCAAGAGATCCATAAGTTGTTCTTGCTTAAAACCACCTTGAACTCTTCGTCGCTAATGACACACTCAACCATATATCCCTCGACGATCCGTCACAGAACAATCCCCCGAACAGTTTAAAGGGCAGACAATCGAGACATACAATCTTTAAGAGCCAACCCCCTAACCAAACATCATGTCAGAAGCTAGTAGAAATGACATCTTCAACCACTCTTACTGTGGTATCATAAGGAATGATACTGAGGGAATGAAGATCATTAAAGGATCTCACAATCGTTTCTAAGATATTTAGTTGTTCAAAACAACAACAACAACAACAAATTTTGATTCGTATTAATAGTATTTTGATGTTAATTTGATTCTAGTTGTTAGTTTAAGTGGTGAAACATAAAAATGAAAATCAAAACCCAATTTTGTATTATTTATTTTTTGATTGTTTTATCATTATTTTTATTTCGTTGACAAATGTCTTAGCATCATGAATGTAAATACATGCAAAAAATAGATGCCAACATTATTGACATTATCAGATGACTATCTTTATGGCATTACATACGAAAATTCATATAGAAAACTGTCACACCTAAGGCATTGTATAACATGTTTCATCTATGTTTGAAGAGAGAAATAGGCATATTTTCTTGCAAGAGCTAGCTTATAATCATCATATCCTAGGTTGTGACCAACAAGGATTTCCTTTTGAGTTCATTTCAAACGTTTTAGTTCCAAGTAAATTCGTTTACATAATTACATTTATATATACGACATTAAAATGTAAATTAAACGTACCCGTTGGTAATGACTAAAGTTGATGTGAAATCATATGCCAATATTTTATTTTATTTTGTTTTATAGAGTAAATCCATTTGAGCATGATCTTGTTAACAAGCATGCTCAAGAAAAAGGAGTTATGATTGATCAAGTGACCAAGAAAAGCAAAGCCCATCATATTTTTTTGAGTACCTTAATTTGTTTTAAGTAAAACTTTATCATAGGTTAAACTTTATAGGGTTTTGTTTTAGGAGTTTTTGAATAATACAACCAAACCAAAACCAAACGTTTAGGAATAGTTTCAAACCAACAACCGGTTCACAAGTAAACTTTTTGTGTCATAGTGCGAACTATTTATGGGTTCTAGTTTTGTCTTTCGGTGCACAAGATATGTCAATATCTTACAAAGTAATATCTACAAGGACAAAATATAATGTTTCTTTAATTTATATATTTTGTAAGGTTATTATAAAGGATGTAGAGATATAAGTAAATGTGTATTCATGGATACTTGTGGGTTTGATATTTTTCTAAAGCTAAACTTAAAATGGGAAAATTGGTTAGCTAGTTTTTCCAGTTTGATCATCCTAGTAACTAATCAACTGTTTCCTAATTAAGAGTCTTTTTCAACATTGAAAATTCTCAATTATTAGTTTATGATCACAGCATAAAAAGTCTCAAAATAAAAAGTTTGGAAGAAAATTATAATCTAAGGGTAAAAGAATATTGAAGATCTACAATGTAAGCTTTTAGAAATGTATGTAAAAAGGTAAACAATTAAATTAAAAAACGTATTACATCATCTCTATTAAACGAATGTATTTTTTGCCATATGTCAATTTATAATGAATTTTGATATTTGTTATTTTGTGATATTTTTAAAATAAATAATATTCACATGTCAATTTATGTTTTTTTTTTATTTTTAAAATTAAAAAGCCACATAATCTTATATTTATATATGTAAAGTATCAAATGTAATAAATATTATAATAAATTACAATTAATATATTTCTTCATTCTTTATTTCAAAATTTTATTTTAAAAAATAATTATTATTTACATTTTAATATTTTATTTTATTTAATCAACCCATGTAATATACAAGTTTTATACCTAATTTAATTAATACTCAAACTTTTGAGTCTTAAAAATGTATGTAACAAAAATAAACAATTAAATTAAAAAATCATATTGCATTCAATTAAGCTTCAAACCTTTAAGCATTAAAAAGGGTGATAAAAGATGTTATTTCTCAAATGTTGATGAATCATATGATTGAAATATATTTTAAGTAGTTATTTTAGTTTTAGAGAAAATCTAAATCGAGTCCAAATGATGGTTTCAATCGTAGGTTTTATTTACGTGGACTCTTTTAAGCATGTTAAAGATATTGCAACCAATTGGACAAGTCGGAAATTTTTATTTATGAAGACTTAAAAAATCTACTCAACCATAAATGTTTCAATATTTTTCTTCCTTAGGAATGCAAATTGCCATGAAGTCTTCTTATCTTTCTAGTTGTGAAATTTGGAAATGATAGAGTTAGGGTTCATATTCTTCCTGAGAGTGAGAGCAGATTAGGTCTTCTGTTGTAAGTAACAAATCGGTTCTTTTAGGTTATTCGACTATGTTATCCTTGTAATCAATGGACACATATTGGTCACGTTTTCAAAAGGTAGTTAGATACACATCCATCTTTTTAAAGGAGTTTGATACCACCAAATCATGCTTATTTGCAAACTCAAGTAGTGAAAGCCCCTTGTCATTCCTATTATCAAAATCATGACCCCCATGTACTCCTTTATACCTATCGATTTCCCTTCTTGTATGACATATAATCAACCACTAGAACTATGTTGTCACCAAAAAAACATACATCAAGGACACCGTGGACAATAAATAAAGCTTATAAAGATTTCTTAAGCACTCTAATTCTAGGTAATTTGTTTCTGTTTTGGACATTTAATAACAAGTTGATATTTAATAAGGTTATTATGTTTGCCCAAGATGCAGCCAAAGATTAACAATTTTCAAATAGAGTTATTATTCGAAAAAGTCAAATATAAAGAAATGTGAATACAAGTAATCTAAGGTGGCGTTTGTTTTTTGTCTGCAAATATTTTTGACCTCTTTTGTCTATGTTGTGCAGACATTTGCATTTACATACTGTTTATTTTTTATAAGATTGTAGTCCTAAAAAAGTTCATATGCTCTTTTCTTTGCTTAGATGTGGATTAGAATCTTCTAATCTAAAATTGATAAAAAATTATCTAACCCACAAACCCAACCTAAAATTAGCAAGTTGGGTTGAAATTTTCAATCCATTTATGATAAATGGGATAACCCATGTAACCATTTAATTAAACAGATTTAGTTGAGTAAAAGTTATCAATTCATTTTCAACCTACCAATCCATTTAATATATATATATATATATATATATATATATATATATATATATATATATATATATATATATATATATATATATATATATATATATATATATAGGATATAGATCCGGTAAGAAATTTTTTTTCGTAGGAAGGTAAGAAGTTTTTTTTCTACATACTTTTTTGACGAACAAAAGAAATAAATCCCTAGATGAATCAAAAATAACATGATTCACGAAAAAAAAATCTCAAAAAAACACACTGATGATTCATTTATACAATGATTTCGTTGTTATTCACTAAAATTGTCAAAAAAAATGATTTTTTTTTCGTAATTTACTTAAAAATGAATCATGTAGATGTTTTTTTTGGGAATTTTTTCTTGTGAATCATCTTACTATTGAATCATCTAATGATTAATTTTGTATGTTCGCTAAAAAAATATGTAGAAAAAAAACTTCTTACCTTCCTACCAAAAGTTTCCTTCTTATTTGATCTTGATTATATATATATATATATATATATATATATATATATATATATATATATATATATATATATATATATATACTAGGTTAAAACCCGTGGAATCCACGAGTGTTAATTTTAAATAGAATTAAAAAATTAATTATGTAATAAAATAATATATCATTAATTTAGAAAAACTTATGAATTTTAATATTATATTTTTTTAATAACTTTGTAATTTGTAAGTATTTAATTACACATATGAATCCTGCTATTTTATAAAAGTCATTTGTTCGTATAATGCAACATATTATCAATTTTGGAGCTTTATTCTTATTAAATACATGGAAGCCGTGACGCACTCACAAGACAAACACATGGGTTTATGGGATTCATGGATCCGAATTTGAGTCAAAATAAGTTGGATTTCGATTTTAAGTGGCAAAGGTTTAAAGTAGCACATGGCAAATGCGGAATTTTATTTAGATGTTTTAAGCGGGAAAATTAGCTTGGGGAAGGCTTATGAATTATCGGGTGGCAAAAATCTACTTATTCATTAGATTAGAAGGTTAATAAAAAAATTAAATATCAATTGTAAACATTAAACGTTTAAACGTTTGGCCTATTTGCCCTATTTTTTATTGTATAAAAACTTACCATTGTCTTATTTCAATAAATAAAATAATTATGTTTGTAATAATACATAAATAATTACATGAATGGTCCATGTTTAGAAAAATGCATAAATGGCCCTTGTTAATTTTTTTAACAAAAATGGTACATGTTTTTGTGATGGATGTTCACTTTTTAAACAAAACCAGCAGGAACGTTCCCTCTTTAAAAAACAAAAAAGGCCCATATTAAAAAAAAATAATAATAACACAAATGGTCATTTAAAAAAATGCACAAATGGTCCACGTTAAAATATTAGCAAAAATGGTCCCAGCTTTAAAAAAATGCATAAATGGTCCCTTTTTGAATAAATTAACAAAATGATAACTGTTTAAAAAAATTAACATAAATAGTCCATTTTAAAAAATATTAACATAAACAGTAATTGCTTAAAAAAAAATACACAAATGTAGTTTTATCTCTTTAGCGGTAATAACAATATGTTCTAATAAAACTTGTAAGAATTTCACGGGTAAAATAATATAAGTATGTTGCTCTAATGTACCCAAAATAAAGTACATTGCTCATATTGAAAGCCAAAAGAAAGTACATTGCTATTTTTTTCACTATAATGACTAAAATTATGGTCAACAAACATTTATTGACAAAAACCAAGACTTAAAGATAAAAAAAAAAAACTTGATTGAAACCAATATAAGTTATAATATAGTAATATTTTGTAGTCGTTTTGTTAAATTTCATGTCATCGAAGCCATTCTAAAATATAAAATGTAACCATGGATTTAAATATCATATAGCTATAAAATTATATAAGATGATAAATAATATATTTTTAACTATGGATCAACATATTTCATGGTAAACTCCAGAATGACTGTTAAATACCATTCAACATTCCCAACTGTTGTGTAATTTGCATCAGCGCCAAATTTTATAAAGTTTAACTTACATGTATTTTCAATTTTAGCTAATAAAATTTACCAAAATGATATAGAAAAATAAATTAGACAGGTGAGAAAAAAGCATGATTTGGATAAGATCAGGAAATGTTTTAATACAATTCCATTTTGAATTCACATTTCGCAACCATATAAACCTTGTTCTAGTTATCATTATTAATGACCAAAATACCCTTCACTGCAGACGAACCCAAGGTAGTGGTAAAACACTCATTTTTATAACTTTAATATCCAAGTCGTTACTGTAACTGACAAAACTACTTTACAAGGGCAAAAAGGTTATAAGACTCTTTTCAAAGACCATATTAGTAAGAATCAACAAAGCATATGTGCTAAATTGTAATTTACTCTAAACATTTAAAGATGCTAGAAATTACCAAATTATGTTGGAGTGTTTTCATCACAAGGTGTAAAAGCCCTAAAGTTTCTTAGTTTTCGAAGATCCCATAGCTTAACACCATCTTGAGCAGCAGTCTGAAACAAAAAACTAAAAAATTATTAGTGGATATGAAGTTAAACAACCTGACATAAGCGAGTGAAAATAATGACCGCTTAGTTTTGGTATTACCTAACTCTTGGCATCCAAGATTTTAACAATAGGATGAAAATCTGAATAAGTGTAGCCCTCGGATACAAATGAATATTCAACCTACTTATTAATATGTTAAGAAAAAAATTGAACACAAAACCATCATATTTTCATATTTGAACACAAACACATCATGAAACTTGATTCAAGCAAAATAAATTCAATATTTAAGCATTTTCCACACGAAAAAATAATCAAATTTCAAACACAAAAACATATTTTAAAAAACTTTGGTCAAGAAGATCGTATTTGAATGGATTTGTAACTTAAAAAATGTAGTTTCAAGAGCCGACAAACATACACAATCATAAACACATTCTAATCAGATTTGGAGCATATGTATATACACTGAACTCCTTTGAACATAAACATACACATATGATTAGAATGTGTTAAGCTCATTCTAAGTTGATTTAATCACATTGAAGAGAAAGTATTAACAGTGTTGGAAAAACTAATTCAAAATCAAGGGAAAAGAAATGCATGGGATTACCAGACAGATTAAAGTTGTCTGCGATATCTATATAATTCTCAAAATTCAGATGCGGGCAAACCTGGTTATGACAATGGAAATGAGGGGCTTTTAGAAGAGTATAACTTCGATGGGATTAACAATGACTACGATTACTTCCTTTCAGACTTTGATACATTTGCATACTGCATTGGAAAGCTATAACAACTCTCAAGAACCATATAATCATCTTGCTTGCATATGAATATAATGAAGTTCATAGCCCCTACTTGTCTCTTAATTTGGAAGAGTTTAACTCAAGTCATATACTATGTCAATATCCAGTCATATACTACGTCAATTTCCAATTATACACATATGACCAAGAAAAATATATTATATTTAGGACCTAAAGGCGTGTGGGCAGATATCACAAAAAATTGATAAAACAATAGAAGGGCATATTAGGTATTTCATGCACAAGTTACCTGAATCGGATGTTGTTGGATGATGTTGGTAAGAATATCTTCTAACTTAGTGGGAGTTGTGTGTTTTGTAGTTGTTAATGGACAACTTAAAAACATGCAGTTAATATTAGAAGATTTGTATCATAGGTTTGGACTTCAAAGTAGTAGTAGGAGACGTTTATATACTTCACAATACACATACCAATACGCAAATTATATGCAATGGTTGAAAATTACATTGTCATTTAAAGAAATTATAAGAAAATTACAGCTGCAAATTTTAAAAGGAATAAATTGGCTTTTACTGTGAAAACTATAAACCTTGCTATTGGTGTTTTCTTGCATCGTATTTTCAATATGAACAAAGTACCTCTTACAATCGAAATAATGTATCAAAATCCAAACAAAGCATCAGAACACCCGTTAAGACATTTTATTAAAAAAACTTGGGTCAAAAAATATTTCACCACGAAAGCATTGAAGGGGTACTTTGCTTACATGTCAAACAAACCTATGAAATGCAATGAATAGGCTCCTGTCTTGCAGACAAATTCAGATTTTTGATTCTTCAGTTTCTTCAAATAATTCGTAACACCAACAGTTTTAAATCCTAAGATCAACAATGAGCAACTCACGAATTTTAGGTGGCTTCAATAATGAAGGTGCATCCGAGACGGTGTGGAAAATCAATTAAAGATTCCTATTACAGTTACCATTAAATTTCTTGTGAAACTATGTTTCTGAAGAATCACAAATGACTTTCTGAGCTTGAAGCCTAGCCATGAGTGAATTACTTGCTCAGTCACACGCACATACAAACACATCAAACTTGCATATAAATACACATAAGAAAAGCAAGTATTTGTTCATTATATTTACAACATCCCACTTTACTCTATTTCTATGATGAAATGCTTGCACCTAATCAATGTCATTATATTCTTAGATACTTAAACATAACACAGAAAAAATCAATAATTAAGTAATTATGATACTTACATTGATTTAGAAAGCATCCCCCCAGGCCAGTTAAACCTGATAAGTAATCAAGTTAAATAACATTTCAACCAAAAAGTTTCATAAGGATTAAAATGAATATAAGGGTCATTATGAAGCATAACTTCAGTTAGGCATTTCCCCAAACACCTAATATGTAACTGTAGACACAACTATATGGTATATAGAAAGCAAATGAAATTTTTTACCCACTCTTGTAATTACTGAACAGAACTGGAACCATACATAGCCTCGATTCCGACACAAAATGTTGTCCTCATTCGATCAGAGCCCCGACAAAAGAATCCAAACCTAGAGAAACTTACAGTTTGCCATTTGATATAGGGACACATAAGCATAGGCTTTCACTCTTCAACATTGAAATGTTGTACTAAAAGGAACTACATCAGTAATAGTAATTTCAACAGGCCCTTATGAAATCAGATTATAGCAAAAATTGAAAACAACCAATCATTTTTACCTTGGAACACAGCAACAAATCTGAACAACAAAAAAGTCTTTCGCCCCTGTCGCAGTCGATCTCCCGTCTGGAACCCTCCAATCCTTTGTTCATAAGCGAATTATCTGGAACGAAGACGGATTTGCGCCATCTCGTCGAAATCAAAGGTGTAGAAGCAAGGCGTCAACAGGATTTCTTAATTCCCTTCTCCGTCGGTTCCTTTTGTGGTGGTAGTGGTTGTGGCAATGACTGAAAATTTTGACCCACAAAAACTGAAATCGTTCCCTATAGAAGACGGTGAAGAAAATCAAAATCCATACAACATTGAATTATTTTGGAAAGGATATATGAGTAATCATGCAACCGAATCAAATGGATGCAAGATATCAGTGATTTTGGCCTTAAATGTAGGAGATTAGAAACGTCTAAAAAGAAACGCATTTGATTGAAATGCATTAAAGCTAAAGGGATTTTTAAGGAAATTCACTTAGGTATTTTGAGCGGGAAAAATTCAATTTGGGAGGCTTGGAGAATGCCACGTGGCAAAAATCTACTTATTTATTAGAATAGGGGATATATATATATATATATATATATATATATATATATATATATATATATATATATATATATATAATCAAGATTAAATAAGAAGGAAAATTTTGGTAGGAAGGTAAGAAGTTTATATATATATATATATATATATATATATATATATATATATATATATATATATATATATATATATATTAATATAAGAATTAATTTATAATCTATAAAGTTATATTATTATTGAAGTTTTACAAAAAATGAAATCGTAATTCTCATCTTTTTTCTTAGCGCCAAAAACATTATTCACGCTCCAAAATTAGTTCGAAATTAAACATTTTCAATGTTATTTGAACAATTTATTTGTATTAGTAAATTGAGATTTTGCTTTTGTCGTATTTTAAAATTTTATTTATGTTTGAAACTAATTTAGGTGATGTGATCATTAGTTAAATTTAATTATTTTTTTTATTATAAATGTGTTAACCCATGTTTAACTTATTTATTTAATAGGTTAGGCTGAGAACTACATAAGTAGATCAAATCGATAACAACTCACCTGAACTACTCAACAGAAGCTTAATAGGTACCTCAACAATAACACATCCAACCTAAGCTTCCTAAAATCCAAAATGAGACCAATCCTTAGTAAAATACTCAATTCTACCTAAGTTTAATCAAAAGTCAAACTGATAAAAAAGTCAACGATCAATGCTAATGTCAAAATTACCAACAGCTCCCCTCCACGTCGTGGCCTTCCTTGGCCACGACATGGGTACAAATCAACAAAATAGTTGAAGGTTCCCCAGTTGATACGTCGTGTCATCCTAAGGATTTTGTTATGCTGTTATGATATGTTAGATCTATATCCTGATATATAGGATGTTGTTATGCTATAGTGATCTGTTAGATTTGTATCTTGGTATATAGAATGTTATGTTGTAGTGATCTGTTAGATCTGTATCATTGTATATAGGATGTTAGCATACAATAGTGATCTGTAGATATGTTTGTTTGTCTGTTGACTAATTATATGTTTATCTGTTATGTATAAGTCGACATGTTATGTGTTGAGGCGGTCCTGTATTGTGCTGAAGGCAAAGCTACCCAGGGCGGTCCGGATAGACTGTAGGCCCAGCGAGGCGGTCCAATCAGGAAGAAGGCCCGACGAGCGGTCCTAACAGGCTGTAGGCCCTGCGAGGCGGTCTAGTCATGTCGAAGGCTCAGGAGCAGTCCAAATAGGCTGAAGGCCCTACGAGGCAGTCCAGTCAGTCTGAATGCTCATTCATGCATGTTATTGTTTGTTATATTTATGTTATGGTACTTTGGGGGAAACTCACTAAGTGTTGGTTTACAATTTTTAGGTTATGGTTTTAGGTACTTACGAGGATCATGGGAAGGCGAATGCATGACGGTACACATCCCGATTTTATGTTGTTGATATTAGGCAACTCTGATTTTAAATAATATTTTGGAAAAAATGGTTTTGTAAACACTTTTAATAGTAAATGAGTTGTTTCGAAAAGTTTAAATTGGTCGTGATTTTTGAGGCGTTACATCAGACAATTGTGTTGTGTTTTTCATCTAACACGTCAGAGTTTTTTGTAACACAAACACAACACAATGTTGTGTTTTTTAAGTAACACGAAAACGAACCAATTAGAAAATAACTAACATGAAATGACACGACAATGATAACATAAAATGACAATTACTTTACTTAAGTAATATTTAATCATACATTACATGACAAACACGGTAAACACGAAAAAGAAATACTAAATTGTGTCAATTTCATATCAGATGTTGAGCACAACACAACGTTGTGTTTTCACATCAACACGAACACAAATTCAAATTTTAATTTCATTTTAAGTAATGTATTTTTATTTTGCCGTATCATTGATTGCTACCCATACCATGATTAAGTTAAAATGTAATATAATTAAAATATTAATAAATAATTATTTGATATTACTAACATTCAGAAAAGCCCTTACATTTTTTTTATATTTAGAAAAACTCTTACATTTTTAGTTATCTTTCATATTAACCAAAATATCTAGCTTTTTAAGAAATTACAAATTGTTTTGTGACGCGACATTTGTCTTTTTCGTTTTTAGGTTAACATGAAAACGAAAATATGTGACGTTGTCTCTTGTTTAAGGTAAAACATGATAAATATTTACTTACACACCATTTATTTAAGTAAAAATTAGTGACGTTGTTTATTATTTTTTCAATGTCAATCTAAAAACTAACAAGATAAATGTTATGACATAAAGCAACCGATAACATTTAAAAAAAAAAAAAAGATGAATAATTAGGTAAATCGGAAAGGTGACATATAAACAAAATGGGAGAGTTTTCTGAATGTTGGTAAATAAACTAGGGAAGATCCCCGTTTTCGAGGTTGGAAACACCAAAGAATTGGAAAAAACAGGAAGATTTTATTGAGTTACATTGTAAATGACTATGCTATTTAAATATGAAAAATGCAACAAATAACAATCTACTTAGGTGCACGTGCTCTTAAGGCCTGATACAATTTGGAAGTGAAAGATGAACGTGTCCAAATTTATCATGATTAAGATTGTTATTTTATAGTAGAGTCATAGGATAATGTAAACAATCTTGGAAGGGCTCTAGATGTAGCCACGTATTCAATTGTACGTTCATAAAAAAGCTAAACACAAAGGCATGTTTCATACAGAAGTTGTTTATTTAATCACAACACAAGTCAGTAATTGGAATTCAAGATTCCATCCATGATTTGTTTGGTTGCCAAATAGACACAATTTAATTTCTTTAAATTCCATCAAATTCCATTTTTGATGGATTTCAACATTCAGAGGGTTGGTGTAAAGAATTCAATTCCTTTCTTTGTTTATAAATATTACCTAATGATCAAATAGAATGAAATTATAATTAAATATTCCTTTCCATACAGACCCAATTACATGGTTGATAAATTTCTCCATTCTGAGGGTGGTTAGAAGGAATTCAATTTCATGACCTCTTTTTTACTAAAAGACCAAAATACCCTTCTTATATGTTGAAATAAAAATTACTATAAGTGAAATTTTCAAAAATTCAATCAATTTTCTAATTGGATTTCATTCTATTTCTTTCGAAACAAAGACGTGATAGATTTCAATTCTTTCAAACACCAATTCCATTGAAAAATTACATCAACATATCAGTGTAACATCCCGACTCTTAGGTATGAGATTTATGGCTAAAAACGTAAATTTTCCTTTTGAACTCGTCGAGTTGATGGCCTCAACTCGACGTGTTGGAAGCTCTTAGGCCACGTATATTTTTGGACCAACTCAACAACTTGTTGAGGAAAACTCGACAAGTTGGTGGTATATTATTAAACCCTAATTTTTAGGGAGTTGCACCCTATTCGGCCCCTCTGTCCAGAGAAAGCCTAATTTGTGCATTCTCTCCCTTTTGTGTGTGTGTGTGAGAGCTTGAGGAGTGATTTTTGGTGATCTTTTGAAGGAGCTTGGTGTTTGAATAGGTTTGCTTGAGAGGAAGGCTGTAGATCCGGAATCTTCTTTATTGTTGCAACCATTTTGAGGTATAAAGTCAATACCTTTGTCATTTATTGCTTAGATCTTCCCCTTGAAAGTTTATTGTCATTTTTGGCTCATATTGGAGTCATTCTTAGGTTTGGACATTTCTTGAAGTTTCCACTTCAGATATGGATGCTTTTGTGGCCTCTTTGGTCTTAAAGCTTCAATATTCATCATGTTATAGGCCCCCTTTATGCTTTAGGCCCTTGTTAAGACTTTTTGCGTGTTGTAGCCTCCATGTGTTATGCATGGACATAAAGTTAGCAACTTTACGTGGTTTTCTAGCTCTTGGGTTCCAAATCTGCATTCTTGAGCGTTGGAAAGGATGAAAATGGACTGAATGAGTTAAGTTGGGAAAACTCGACGAGTTGACTCGAGTTTTTCCTGTTATTATGGATACTGTAGGAACTCAACGAGTTGTCTTGATAACTCGGCAAGTTGGCTAGGTTTTTCCCCTGTTTCTCTAAGTACTAAAGGAACTCGACGAGTTGGTAGATTTCATTCGATGAGTTGGGTCAACATGGACTGTTGACATTGACTTTAACCATGGTTGACCAAGTTTGACTTTTGAGGGCATTTTGGGTATTTTGAGGTTTGATGGTTTGGTCATGTTTGTTGTAGGATTTGAGTTGGGAGTTAGGATTCAGAGATAGATCTTATCAGTCCAGCTGCTTGTGAGGTGAGTGTTCCTCACTGTATTTGTTGGGTTGAAGGAACTATGGTCAACCCTTTTGGATTGTTATCCTGATAATTGCATGATTGAGTATTGTAGTGATCTGTTAGATTTGTATCCTGGTAGTAGGATAATGATATGCTTAGTGATCTGTAAGATCTGCCTGTTTGTCTATTGACTGATTATGTGTTTAATTGCTATGTATATGTTGACATGTTATATACGGTTGGGTTGAGGCGGTCCTGCTTTGTGCTGAAGGCCAATTGACCCAGGGCATACCAAATAGACTGAAGGCCGGTGAGGCGTACCAGTCGAGTTGAAGGCCGAAGAACATTACAGATAGGTTGAAGGCCCGAGGTGGCATACCAATCATGTTGTATGTTCTATGAGCATACCAGATAGACTGTAGGCCGGTGGGGTGTTCCATTCAGACTAAAGGCTCTGAATGCATGTTGTTTGTGATGTTATTCTAGTTTTGGTGTTATGGTTGGTATTTTGGCGGAAACTCACTAAGCTTTTGGCTTGCAGCTTTGGATTATGTTTCAGGTACTTCTAAGGATCATGGGAAGGCGACGACATGATCGTGCACCTCCTCATATTTATTTTATGATTTCTGGGATTTTCTCTGATGTTGAACTATTTTGAAAACAAATTGTAATGAATGATCGTTTTTGGAGTTATTTAAAAGTTTTAAAATTTTCAAAATTTTATGGATGTTACAAGTTGGTATCAAAGCCTTGGTTTGAGTGAATTAGAGGAACACTCGTGTGAATCCAGTCTCAAACTAAGGAAAAGATTTTTAAAATTATTTTCAAATGGTTTTTAAAATACTAGAGGATGTGATGTGTACCATCACCCGGAGCCAGTAAGTAAACCCCAAAATACCATGCTATTATTTGATATTATGATATATTAGAACACCATGCTAGTGATAGGCTAAGGATCTTCAAGAATTTCATGATAGAATTGCCTGATTATGTGATGCCTGATAGCTGCATGGTTGGTGGAAGTTTCATGGATGAGTCGTGAGGGGTCAGTCAATCGGTAGTGGGATGTCTATCTTTTCCTCTAGGAGTGAGGATTGGGTGTTCGTTTACGCTTATGAGTATTGTTAGGGTGTTGTTATGATCCTTGAGACAAACACGAGTAGGTGTGGAAGGTAGTATGGGCCCGTACTACTAGAAGCACAGGACCCGTATGCTTAGCAAGGATAAGACATCCCCATTTTCATGGCCAAAAAAGACCAATTTTTGTTTATGATTTATAAAAATCAGAGTAACTCTTGTAATAAAAATGTTGCGGAATTTGTTCCCAGAAAAACATGATAAATACATTATCAAAGCATTTTCGAAGAAATGAATTTTTACCCATTTTCAAACATTTAGGATGTCATCATCCATACAGAAACATAAGCATAAATAGAACTTACATTCATTTACACTAGTGATCTACATCTCTTTTAAATCCCTCAGTGTAAAGTAGCTTCATATCGCCACCAGTGATACAAATAATCTTGAGTCGGTCAGGTTGGGAAACCTGGTGAGTAATAGGGTTTTCAACCCGCAATAATATAATTATTATGTTAAACATCAAACAATCAACCTAATTACCCATCCACATTATCTTCTTTACACTTAAGGATCTACCATAAGATTTAGCTATTCTTCGTTGATTCATTCCTCAAGAGTATCCTAAGGAATCGGCACTAAGTCTGCATAGTCGCCAGGGTTTATCTCGTTTATTGATAGTATCATTTTCAAGAGTCCACTCGTAATACCTGTCAATGGGTTTTTAGAGTACACCGGGTGAACACATCATTCACAACGCCTACAGGCTGCGAGCCTGCTAGTGTTCCACTAAACTGTCTAGAATAGTTCGTGGTTGTCATCCATACTCTGCTAGATGACGGGGCCATCGCTTGGGTCATCGTTTGGCTCATCGTTTTGGCTCATTGTTTGGCTCATCGCTTCGCACCATATTTTATCACTCATATATCATCGCTCATCATTCATCTCATCTTTCATCGCTCATCATTTATCTCATCTTTCATCGCTCATCATTTATCTCACCAATCTATCCATGTTTTACCCAACACATTTTGTAGATATAAAATATATATACAGTTTAGATCATTTAAAACGTGTATAAAAAGTTTCGTCCAGCATAGATAGCAAGTATTTAGACAGTATACACACATAGCACGTAATTTATATAAAATACTTCATATCTATGTGTAAGATGAAAGTAACTATGCACTCACAGCACGTAATTTATATCAAATACTTCATATCTATGTGTAAGATGAAAGGGACCATGCACTCACTTGTTAAAGTGATGATTCCAAACTCGGGCAGCGCTTCGCTTTTAAAGATTCTATTTTCCTTCGACGAAACCTAGCATTATTATCGCTAAGTTTTAGTCTAATCTTTATTGAGACTAATTATTAGTCTAGATTCATCATTAAGTCAAAGTATACTTTCATGATCTATCAAGTAAGGAACAACCAGGTAGGATCATATCGGAAGTAGGGTCCATTTGGTATACGAAGTATACTATTTGGAAATCCCACTTTAAACATCTCACTAAGTCACAATCTAGACATCATCCCCGTAAGTAGATCAATAGTATAACGACTTTGAATCACTGATAAATCTTATTTATAGATTCATAATAATGATATTATATTTAAATATAAGCTATATTTTAAATAGGGTAGGTGTAGCTCACTTACAGCGGGTTTTATTAAAAACCGGGCTTCGCTGGAGCAGCGTTTCCAAGATGAAAAGCCCTTTTTCTTGGAGCTGTCGGGAGCTCCGGGGCTTCCTTTTTGTTCTAGGGAGGTACCCTAGGCTTTGGTGGGTTTGGGGGAGTTAGAGAGAAGTTATAGGGAGAAATAAAGGCTTATGGTGTGAAGAAAATATGAATGATTCATCCTTTATTTAGACCCCGTCGGCTAATTCTCATTCTATTTCATATTTATAAAACTGTATTCGAATTCGCCGCGCTTGAAGAGTAGAGACTAAATTTCGTCAATATCTTTGACATATGAGCTCTATTCTCGACATTATTTATATCCACGTGTTGGTATTTACGAGTACTAACACTTTCATTTAGACCTCGTCGGCTAATTCTCATTCAATATTAGATTTACAATACTGTATCGCATTCGCCGCACTTGAAGAGTAAAGACTAAGCTTCGTCCATATCTTTCGCATAAGAGCTCCATTTTCGAATGTATTTTTATCGTTGAGATCCTATTAACGAGATCTTAAATTCTTGTTTAGACTATTTTGGCTAAAACTCGACCGATCTAATATTCAAATTTCGGGATGTGCACTGTTATGCTAAATCTTAGAAAAATCATAACTTCCTCATGCGAAGTCAGATTTGGACGTTATTTTTATGCACACTCTTGGTTTAACATATACTATGGATTTTGTTTAGATCACTATGGCTAGAAAGTATTTTATCATAAATTCATTTTTTACGATTCCCGGTGTCGTGCAAGTTTTGCCGTAAAATTTTGACGGGTCATAACTTTTTCGTTATAACTCGGATTTCGGCATTCTTTATGTGTACGGAACCCTTGTGACATATACTATAACTTGGTTAAGATTATCTGTTCTAAATAATATTCTATTAAAAAGTCATTTTTGATGCTTATTGTCTCTAAATTGACTAGCCCGAATCTGCAAGCGTTACAAAGGAAGTCATAACCCCTAGGGATTCATTGGGAGTTGGTTCCCTATTATTTATGTGTAACAACCAAAAAAGTTCACAAAAATTTAAAACTTTTTAAGATATTTAAAAACCATTATTTATTACAAATGTTTCCAAAATAGTTCAATCAGAGTATCCCATAAAGAAAAGTCATAACATGTGAGGAAGTGTACGGTCACACATTCGCCTTCCCGCGGTCATCCGAAGTACCTGAAACAATAATCGATAAATGTAAGCTCGAAGGCTTAGTGAGTTACCCCTAATATACTGATACATAAAAAATAGCTCAATACAATAACAACAATAACAGTAACAACATGCAATGGATCCACAGGTATACAAATTGGATTACCAATGAGCCTACAGTATGAGTCTGGTATGCCCACTCCGGCCCTCATCACATAACTAGTTTGCTCTCAAGCCCTTAGTAAAATTTTGGATTGCCTTGGCCCACAGCTTATGTCTGGCTTGCTCCTTCAGTCCTCGGACTGGAATATAATGAGTAGCCCTCAGTACGAATCTGGCATGCTCTACTCGAACCTCAGCTCGTATCTGGAATGCATATGAGTCCTCAGTATGAGTCTGGTATGCCCACCCCGACCCTCAGCTCATATCTGGCATACTCCCGGTTTTATTGGCCACCGTATGGAACAGTCCAACATCAACCCAACCACACAACATGTAACACCCAAAGTTTCAAAGGCCAAGAAGGGAAAGAAAATCCCTAATTTAAGGGCCGACTCGGCGAGTCCAAGGAGGGACTCGGCGAGTCCGAGCAGGATCCGGGTCGAGGTGTAAGCGACCGACTCGGCGAGTCGGTCAAGGTGACTCGGCGAGTCTGGTCTGTGCGTGGAAAACCCTAAATTCGGGACTTGGGGCCTATATAAACGTCTTAATCTTCTTCCTAGGGTTCCTTACTGCCTCTTTAGCCCTGGATATCAAACCCTAGCCGTCATATCTCCTAGGTGAGCCTTGGAAGGTGCATTAAGGCTTGGAAAAGGAAGAAGGAACTTGGAGGAGCAAGAAGGAGCTATAGATCTGGGATTGTGAGTTCATTCTGAGCACTTGAAGGTAATAAACTAGTTCCTGGACCCTTTTTGCACCTAGATCTATGTGTGGTTGTGGGGCTCTTTTGCCATAATGTTGTTATTTTGGGATAGAGGCCGGATCTGGAGTTGCTACTTCAGATTCAAGTGTTTCAGGGCCTGGAGAAGCATAAAGTATCAGCCATTGAGTCGATTTTGAAGTCCCTTGGCCTTACACCCTAGTTAATGGCGTATCTTGCCTAGATCTCCTTCTCTACACGTAAAGTTTGCAACTTTACGTGTGGAATAGGCTTGGGAAGGATGGATCTATAGTTTGGAGTCCATGCATGACTCAAAAATCATCTGCATGAAAGGAGATCTGAAGGGACTCGACGAGTCCTTTGAGTGGACTCGGCGAGTAGCATGAAGATTTGGAGAAACTCGACGAGTGGGATGAACAACTCGTCGAGTCGTATGAAGATTGCCTTGGACTCGGCGAGTCTGTTCTTGGACTCGGCGAGTCAGGTCGCGAAACCCCAAACCCTTCGAGTTGTGACTCGAATCAGTGAGTCGGGTGGAGACTCAGTGAGTTGGGCAGGTCTGGACTCAGAAATCGGTAGACTCGGCGAGTCATGGACTGAATCGGCGAGTCGAGTCAGGAATGGAAGGAATCTGAATATTATGAACTCGGCGAGTCAGTAGGGTGACTCGGCGAGTAGGGTTGACCTGGAAGGTTGACTTTGACCAGGACTTTGACTTTGGACCAGGGTGGACTTGATTGTCTTTCGGGGGCCAGTTAGACTCAGTGTTACATTGATATTGGTAGTTCGGGGAGCAAGGGGAGCAGGAGTTCCGTGAGTTGTCGGGAAGCAGCTAGTGAGATCAACAGCAAGTTCAGCCAGTTCAGGTGAGTTTCCCTTTGTGTGAATGGGTCTAAGGCCACAATGCCGGCCCATGTAGTTATGAGAAGAAGACCTGGGGGTTAGCCCTAGGCATAGTATGCTAGCATTGTTTGCAGTACGAGGTCCAGTAATAGCGGGCGGGCGCCCACGGAATTGCTATATATGATAGTTACACTTGGTGTCTGTGTGATACATGTATGTACCTGGTAGGGAGGTGAGTGTGGGCAAGGTCCCATATCTCACCAATAGCAGAGTGTGGATGGGGTTCCATATCTCACTAGTAGCAGATTAGGGGCGAGGCCCGAATTAGCACAGGAGTGAGAGTGGGCTGGGCCCGTACCTCACTACCATTAGGAGCATGGATGGGGTTCCATGACTCCTCAGTAACAGGACATGGGCGAAGCCCAGGAAAGGTGAGGCCTTAGGACCGAGCCAGTTGCATGTGTTAGTTATGTGTTATGAAATGTTTATGTGTTATTATTATTATGTGACGGGCGAGGCCCTGTGACAAACGAGGCCTAAGTAAAACAGATCTGTATCCGAGCAGGGCTCGAAGCCAGGCGGGGCCTGGAGCGGCGGGGCCGTTGTAGCGGGCGAGGCCCGAGGTAGGGGCGAGGCCCAAGATAGGGGGCGTGGCCCAGTGTGTGCAGTATGTGGTTATGCATGGTATGTGGTAGGGTGGGGAACTCACTAAGCTTCGTGCTTACGGTTTTCAGTTTTGGTTTCAGGTACTTCCGGTAGCGGAGGAAAGAGCTCGGGGTGATCGCATGGCACACACCATAGATTAGACAGACTGGGAATTTTTACTCTGATAACGAACATATGTTTTGAAAACTTATACTCATATTATGTTTTGGAATGATGAAGTTATTTTAAGTAATGATTTATTAAAGAAATTTTTGGGTCGTTACAAGTTGGTATCAGAGCCTTGGTTTGAGGGATTTGGGCATACTCTCGGGTGTGCCTGAACTCAAACCGAGGGGTCGGATAAAAAGTTTTGAAAAGCGAAAAGATAGTTTTGTAAAGAGAGTTTTGAGAAAGAAAACGGATTTATAAAAGTAAAAAGAATTCAGAAAAAAAAGAACTTGAAAAGAGAAAAGAGGTGTGGTGCATGCAATCAACCGAGCTCAAGTAAGTACCCCAAAATACCCATACAAGTTTATGTTTTGATTATCAGTTAATAGAGCAGCATGCTAGATTAGGACTAAGGATCTAGGGAGGATGCCTTATGTGCCTGTTATATGTGCTTTTGATCTGCATGATAGTGCTGAATAGTCAGTAGTAGGATAGCCTGATTAGGTTATGCCTAAGTTATGAGTTGTGTTGCATGCTAGTTCAGATTCTTGCTATGTGGATATGATTGCTTGAGTATGTCATGGTTAGATTTTCCCTTGTCTGAATGCTGCTTGCTTTGTGCATTGTGGGATTCTAAGTGATGGGAGTTAGCCATTAGGTGGATACGTCACGCCACATGTGATCAGGGTTGAATAATCTCAGAGTGTTGGATTTGGTCCTATTGCGCAGCTCTTGTTTGAGTCCAACCATTGTAGGAACGAGTCTTTTACTTGAAGGATTATCTGAGCCTCGTCACATGTGATGGTATCCAGGTGATGGCTAATTGGCATTGCGAGGAGGCCTTCAGCAGCTGAGGACTGGTTGAGTTGAGTCAAAGGTTTCCCTAGGGTAAGCCTAGGATGAGGTAGTGCTGGGAGCAGTAGAAGTAGAAAAAGGGACCTGGTGGAGTCAAAGCAGTTCCTGAGGAAAGTACGGATAGATGTGGAAGGTAGTATGGGCCCGTACTACTGAAGGCAGAGGATCCGTACTCGATTCAGGGAAGGCCGAGACAAGACCGGGAACCTGGTAGTGAGTATGTTTGGTCTCGCAGCAGCGAGGAGTATTCTGATAGTGGTTATGTTGAATGTTTCAGTATGGTGACATTGCAAGAGGGACCAGCGGGCGGATCAGGCGCCGGAGAGGGATTAGGCTCGGGTTTAGGGGCCGAGCAGCTCGAGGAGCGGATGAGGGAGTTGATATCAGCGGAGGTTACGCGCAGTATTCTAGCTCAGACTCCTGTGATCTTTGGCACGGTCAAGGAGGGTATATTGGAGATTTTGGATGAGAGGCTGGGAGCCTTCCGTACTGAGATGATGGCTTTGTTGGGAGCGCGTACCTTGACATTTCGGGAGTTCAGGGCTTGCGGGGCACCGGATTATCATGGGGCTAGGGACCCCATCGCTAGCAGCAGATGGTTGGCTGATGTTGCCAACGCATTCCGTACGAGCTGGTGTCCTGAGGAGGACAAGGTCAGACTCGCTTCCTGTCTTCTGAAGGACAGAGCGAGGGATTGGTGGGAGGAGATTGGTCACGCTTTGGGGGATGATGTCGCGTTGGACGCGATGACTTGGAGTGATTTCTCAGCGAGGTTTAGAGCGGAGTTTTCGCCGATTATTGAGGTGCAACAGTTGGCCCGGGAGTTTCAGGATTTGACGCAGACTACTGAGACTGTGGCGGAGATCACCGCCAAGTTCAGAGAGAGAGCCCTTCTTGTTCCGCAGTATGTCGCGGATGAGGAGATGAAGAAGGCACGATATCACGAGATGCTGAGGGATGACATCAGGGAGTTCGTGAGCAGGTCCGGATGTAAGACTCTGGAGGATATGATTTCTCGGGCCAGGGAGAGGGAAATTGATTTGGAGCAGATCCGGAAGAGGAAGCCGGATGAGGTTCAGGTAGCCGCGAGTTCGGGAAAAAGGCCCAAGGGAACGGATTCAAGGTCGAGGGATTATCAGGACCGCAGTCGATGCGGAAGGTGTGGCAGGACGCACGGGGGCGCGTGCAGGAGTGGTAGTGGTGGTGAGTCTGGCTGTTTCAGGTGCGGTCGGACAGGTCATTTTAGCAGAGATTGTACTGCTACCATCACCCAGGGATCAGACTTGATATGTTTTCACTGCAATCAGCGGGGCCACAAGAAGGCCCAGTGCCCTAGTTTGTTTTCAGCAGGACGGGTGATGGCACCCGCCCCTGCAACTTTGAGGATCACAGACGGCCGTCAGGGCCATGCGGTGGCACCTGCGGTAGGAGGCAGGGCTTTTCAGATGGCTACTTTGGAGATGCGAGCAACGCCGGACATTGCAGGTATGCGACTTCCGTTCTCAGTTCTTTTATTTTGTGCATGATTATATCGTTATGGTTCTGCATCATTAGCGGTTGAGAATTTTATTTTCGAGCGGGTTCATTGGGATCGAGTTTTATGCCATTTGCATACCTTGGTTATTGGTTAGTAATTAAGGGATGAGTTGTATCGAAGAAGGTTACTTTGAGTGCAGTATCTGTAGCATGCCTTGGAGGGACTCGGTATGTCTCGCTAGTTCGGAGTCGTATAAGTTTTAAAACGGACAGGTTGGATCCTTAGGTATGGTAAGCTTGGGATTCCTCAGCGGATTGATTATGGTAGCAAGGATTGGGATTTCTTCTCATCGATCATCGAGGTGTGAGCAGGATCTAAGTGGGGGAGAATCCTCCGAGTATATAAGGGTAAGGGCACGCAAACCCAGAGCGGGTATATGATTTCTGATAAGGAAAAGGGGTAGTTTAGCGTTTAAAAGTTCAGGGTTGGGAGTTTGAGAACTTCCCATCAGTGCGTGCGTGTAAAGGGTAATGGTGGGTACGTGGTTCGGATTCTGGCTAAAGGGCCACATGTAGAGCTCGTGTGAGTCGGAATGGGGATCTTGAGGTCAAATAGCAGGAGATGTTTTCGGGTCAGCAGTCAGTGGTGGAAAGTGATGTAAGACTACGGGGTAACCGTAGCATTTTGTAGTAGCTTCGTTGGTGGGGTCGGGGCGAGGCCCTTATCTCTTAACATTCAGATAGGGATCGGGAATGGGGAATGGATGAGAATGGTATGGAGTTGCCTGTATAGCCATGGAGAGATGAGACCTTGGAAGAGGCCTCTCTAGGATACAGTCGGGTGAGACCCGTGGTCGAGGCCCATATGAGGATAGCAGTATAGGTGAGACCTGAGAGCCGGGTGGCTCAGTAGAATGGTTGGGTGAGACCCATGGGCGAGGCCCGTGAGTTTTAGCAGCACAGGTAGGACCTGGTAGGATCTTAGCGTCTAGGCAAGGGGATCGGGGATCCCAGGAAATTGTAGTGCTAGCATGGTGGAATAGATTGAGCAGTATATGTGGCGGAAGTATCTTCGAATGTCGCTGGGAGCGACTAGTGGTTGTGCTGGGTCAGTAATCGGTGAGAGTCAGTAATCCAGATATTGATAGGTTGGTAGGGACCAGGATGGTCTCAGTTCATTCGGAAGCCAGATAAGAATAGCAGGATTTCTAGTCAGTAGCAGTGCGGGGATGCAGATTATGGTGGGATTCAGTTAGTCGATCGTGGGGTGCTCGACACCGAATGATAGTAGGGAAAATGCCCAGTGGGTACTGGCAACGATGACCCGTACTGGGAGTGACGGGAGTAATAGATTTGGTGAGGAAAGGGTCTTCACCACGGCAGAGGGATAGATGGTTATGGAGCATTGCCTTGGGGAGGCAAGGAAAGCGCGTAAGGAAAGAAAGGGTGAACCCTACGGGGTCAGTGCGGTATTTGGAAATTACCAAAAGATTGTCGGTTGAGTAAGTTGTGTTATAAGATATTCAGGCTCGGGATGGACCCGAGGTTATTATCTGTAAGGATTGATATTGGTCTGAATGACTGAACGGAAGGCCAGCAAAGTTAGGCAGCTGGTGCTAGAATCGATGGTGGGGCTTTGGAGGTTGATCGCCGACAGTAGAGTATAGTAAACTTCGAGGGCGAAGTTTAGTTTAAGTGGGGGAGAGTTGTAACACCCAAAGTTTCAAAGGCCAAGAAGGGAAAGAAAATCCCTAATTTAAGGGCCGACTCGGCGAGTCCAAGGAGGGACTCGGCGAGTCCGAGCGGGATCCGGGTCGAGGTGTAAGCGACCGACTCGGCGAGTCGGTCAAGGTGACTCGGTGAGTCTGGTCTGTGCGTGGAAAACCCTAAATTCGGGACTTGGGGCCTATATAAACGTCTTAATCTTCTTCCTAGGGTTCCTTACTGCCTCTTTAGCCCTGGATATCAAACCCTAGCCGTCATATCTCCTAGTTGAGCCTTGGAAGGTGCATTAAGGCTTGGAAAAGGAAGAAGGAACTTGGAGGAGCAAGAAGGAGCTATAGATCTGGGATTGTGAGTTCATTCTGAGCACTTGAAGGTAATAAACTAGTTCCTGGACCCTTTTTGCACGTAGATCTATGTGTGGTTGTGGGGCTCTTTTGCCATAATGTTGTTATTTTGGGATAGAGGCCGGATCTGGAGTTGCTACTTCAGATTCAAGTGTTTCAGGGCCTGGAGAAGCATAAAGTATCAGCCATTGAGTCGATTTTGAAGTCCCTTGGCCTTACACCCTAGTTAATGGCGTATCTTGCCTAGATCTCCTTCTCTACACGTAAAGTTTGCAACTTTACGTGTGGAATAGGCTTGGGAAGGATGGATCTATAGTTTGGAGTCCATGCATGACTCAAAAATCATCTGCATGAAAGGAGATCTGAAGGGACTCGACGAGTCCTTTGAGTGGACTCGGCGAGTAGCATGAAGATTTGGAGAAACTCGACGAGTGGGATGAACAACTCGTCGAGTCGTATGAAGATTGCCTTGGACTCGGCGAGTCTGTTCTTGGACTCGGCGAGTCAGGTCGCGAAACCCCAAACCCTTCGAGTTGTGACTCGAATCAGTGAGTCGGGTGGAGACTCAGTGAGTTGGGCAGGTCTGGACTCAGAAATCGGTAGACTCGGCGAGTCATGGACTGACTCGGCGAGTCGAGTCAGGAATGGAAGGAATCTGAATATTATGAACTCGGCGAGTCAGTAGGGTGACTCGGCGAGTAGGGTTGACCTGGAAGGTTGACTTTGACCAGGACTTTGACTTTGGACCAGGGTGGACTTGATTGTCTTTCGGGGGCCAGTTAGACTCAGTGTTACATTGATATTGGTAGTTCGGGGAGCAAGGGGAGCAGGAGTTCCGTGAGTTGTCGGGAAGCAGCTAGTGAGATCAACAGCAAGTTCAGCCAGTTCAGGTGAGTTTCCCTTTGTGTGAATGGGTCTAAGGCCACAATGTCGGCCCATGTAGTTATGAGTAGAAGACCTGGGGGTTAGCCCTAGGCATAGTATGCTAGCATTGTTTGCAGTACGAGGTCCAGTAATAGCGGGCGGGCGCCCACGGAATTGCTATATATGATAGTTACACTTGGTGTCTGTGTGATACATGTATGTACCTGGTAGGGAGGTGAGTGTGGGCGAGGTCCCGTATCTCACCAATAGCAGAGTGTGGATGGGGTTCCATATCTCACTAGTAGCAGATTAGGGGCGAGGCCCGAATTAGCACAGGAGTGAGAGTGGGCTGGGCCCGTACCTCACTACCATTAGGAGCATGGATGGGGTTCCATGACTCCTCAGTAACAGGACATGGGCGAAGCCCAGGAAAGGCAAGGCCTTAGGACCGAGCCAGTTGCATGTGTTAGTTATGTGTTATGAAATGTTTATGTGTTATTATTATTATGTGACGGGCGAGGCCCTGTGACAAACGAGGCCTAAGTAAAACAGATCTGTATCCGAGCGGGGCTCGAAGCCAGGCGGGGCCTGGAGCGGCGGGGCCGTTGTAGGGGGCGAGCCCGAGGTAGGGGGCGAGGCCCAAGATAGGGGGCGTGGCCCAGTATGTGCAGTATGTGGTTATGCATGGTATGTGGTAGGGTGGGGAACTCACTAAGCTTCGTGCTTACGGTTTTCAGTTTTGGTTTCAGGTACTTCCGGTAGCGGAGGAAAGAGCTCGGGGTGATCGCATGGCACACACCATAGATTAGACAGCCTGGGAATTTTTACTCTGATAACGAACATATGTTTTGAAAACTTATACTCATATTATGTTTTGGAATGATGAAGTTATTTTAAGTAATGATTTATTAAAGAAATTTTTGGGTCGTTACACAACATGTCGACATATAATAGGTAAGTGCATACAGGTAATCAGACAATATCACAGGTAGTTCTAAAGATCTACCAGCCTAGCATATCAAACTAGCATGCATATATATACATATATATATATATATATATATATATATATATATCATACTCAGCATATCAATCAACTACGGGATATCAAATCGAATGGGTTGGCATTAGTGCCTTAGACCCCTTAGTATAGTGAGGACAACTCACCTCACGCGTAGCACTGGATGATATTGTCAATCTCACAAAACACAAAACACAACTCCAACTCAAACACCTACAACCACCACAAAACCATTTCTATCAAAACCTAAATTACCAAAATACCCTTAGAAGTCAAACTTGGTCAACCCTTGGTCAAAGTCAAAGTCAACGGTCAAGGCCAACAGTCCATGTTGACCCAATTCGTCGAGTAAAGCTTTTGACTCATCGAGTTCCTCCAAAACTCATTAATTTTGAAAACATGAGTCAACTCGTCGAGTCCATGCAGTGTCTAGAAGATTGGGGAAAACCCTAACCACTCATCAAGTGACCTCATGAACTCGTAGAGTTCATGAAGAATCTAGAAAACAGGAAAACTCGTCTCAACTCTTCGAGTTGGCTATCCAACTCGTCGAGTCCTTTTAGTCCATTTCTCATCCAGACGCTTTTAAGATAAACCAAGGCTCCAAATTCTAGATCTAGCTTCCTAGAGTATAGTTTCCACGTAAAGTTGCAAACTTTACGTGCATGCAAAGCCTAAAATGCCAAAACCAAGATAAGGAAGACGTTTTTGGGTAAGGAGAAGGCCAAATCTTGACAAATCCAATAACTTTATGACTAAGAGGGCTTAGAGGATTCCAGAACTGAACTCCCCACTCCAAAATGTGCTCAATACCAGAAAAGCCTCAAGATTAAGCTAGAAATGGCCTAAAACTGTAGGATGAAGAGATCTATTAAGATAATGGACAAGTAAATGACTTTTTACCTTCAAGTGGAAGCTAAGATAAAGTAGTTGTTGGTTCTACAAGCTCCTTCACGTTCGAAACTCTTGAACCTTCTAGCTTCCCTCCTCAAGAGCACAACAACCACCTTCCAAGCCTTTACACACACAAAAAGGAGAGGTAACACACAAATAGGGTTTTTTACGCTAATGGTGACAATAAGAGAGGCATAGGATGCAAAATGAGCCTTTAAATATGGTGCAACACCCTGGAAATTAGGGTTTCATAATCTGCCATCAACTCGTTGACTTTTTCTAAACTACTCGTTAAGTATAAAGTTTCCTACTTGTCGAGTCTGAGGCCATCAAATCGACGAGTTCCAAGTTAAAATGTCCTTTATAAGATAAAATTCCTATACCTGGGAGACGGGATGTTACATTATGTGGATTATTTGATATCTTCCTGGTATATTTTTAGTATGGTGTCTACGAGACGATTTGAGATCGGATTCGGGTTGGGATTGGGAGCTAGCAGTCAAGGTGGGCCAACATTGTTAGAGGACCGTGTCACGGAGATCATCCGTGAGGAGGTGGTTGCTATTGCTCAGGGTCAGATTCTGTAGATGTTCGTTTCTATCAAGACCGCAATGATGGAGTTCTTTGATGATCGCTACGTAGCCATTGCTGAGAAGGCTACTACTATAGCCTCTACAGCCTTGGCGGATGCATGTGTTGGGACAGGGCGGGCTTTTCAATATCAGGACTTCGATAATACAAAGCCCCCAACTTTCAATGGAGTCCAAGACCCGATTATAGCCATGAGGTGGCTATCTGATGTGGAGGGGTGTTTCTTCACGTGTTCATGCCTTGCTCACCAGCAGCTCAAGTGCACTCTGAACCTCCTGAAGTCCAGAGCTAAGGATTAGTGGAGACTTGTTACGGAATCGTACTTAGATGAGCATATGGTTGAGGTATCATGGGATCATTTCAGGGAGATGTTTCGCACTCGCTACATTCCTTGAGTTGAGCGGAAGAGGTTGCCTCACGAGTTTTTAGACCTGATGCAGGGATTGGAGTCAGTGACGGAGATAGACTGTAGGCCGGTGGGGTGTTCCGGTCAGACTGAAGGCTCTGAATGCATGATTTTTGTGATGTTATTCTGGTTTTGGTGTTATGATTGGTATTTTAGGGGAAACTTACTAAGCTTCTGGCTTACATTTTTGGATTAAATTTCAAGTACTTATGAGGATCGTGGGAAGGCAACGACGTGATCGTGTACCTCCTCATATTTGTTTTAGGATTTCTGGGATTTCTCTGATGTTGAACTATTTTGAAAACAACTTGTAATGAATGATGGTTTTTGGAGTTATTTAAAAGTTTTAGAATTTTCAAAATTTTATGGATGTTACAATCAGAAATACAAATTCCATTTGTAGATAACTTAGACCTGACAACAGGCCCCTTCAACAAAATTGCTAAGCGGTTGATTGAAGCACGAAAGCTACATGTAGGATGAGAAGGATTATTAAGCTATAAAGTCCTTCCATTAAGTGAACATGAAATCAAGGAAGACCATAGACAACTTAAAGAAAGACAAAACATGTCAACTGCTATATGAAAACAAAAAAAAAAAAAAAAAAACCTTAAGCAAGACAGGATAGGTAACCTACCAAATATAACAAATTTAAATTAGTATCAAATCCATTAATGTAAGCTTTCAATATAGTGAATTACTTGCCTCTTTTCCATCAGGTTTGGCATCAACATATGCATATTATGGACCAACTAAGACATCAATACTACAATCAGTTAATCCTAAATTCGAAATCAAGAAAACACAGTGGAAGAGGTAATCGAATAAGAGCAGGAGCGATGATCAAGTAGAACAAACAGGGAAAAAAAGAGAGCACATACCTTCCATAATCGGTATTTGAAATGAACTACAATAAAAATGTAGCACCTGGTTTCCGGTATGTGAATTTTATTTGAGCATTGCCCTAATTTAGCCTTGGACTCGGCGAGTCATAAGGTCCGACTCGCCGAGTAGGGACGAGACTCAGGACACGTTTAAGTGGGCGACTCGGCGAGTCCATATCCTGGACTCGGCGAGTCACCGCTGCTGGATGAAACCCTAAGTTTCAAGGGTTTGCACCCTATTTAAACCCTCACTCCGCCCCAACTCGTCCCCATTCACCCCCAGAACTCCCCCAACATCGTTTTCCCTTGTTTCCTTGAGAGATTGAAGTGTTCTTGGTGTATTCTTGAAGGTTTTGAGGAGAAAGAGGAGTAGATCAAGAAGAAGAGAAGGAGATCAGCCATCTTTGGGTCATTTCAACATTTTCCTTGAGGTATATCTCGTTTTTCCCCTGTTTCTATGCTTAGGATTTCATTTGGGACACCCTTGAGCAATTCTTCAAGCTTGTTGGTGCTTAATGTCTCGTAATAAGTGGATTAACCTTTAGATCTAGGTAAGATTAAGCTCCAGGAGCTCAGATCTGTTAGCTTTATGGCCCCATGTGGCTTGTTCATCCTAGATCTACCCTTTTGAGGCATTTTGCACCCTAAAATCCACATTAGTGAATATCCACACGTAAAGTTGGAAACTTTACGTGTGATTTGTGTCCTAGAAGCCCAGATCTATGAATGGTATGGACTGAAATCGAGTAAATCTGTGTTTTTGGTGGATGCATGGCGACAACTCGGCGAGTCGTATAGGTGACTCGGCGAGTCTGGTCGCGAGTCACCGATTTGGTCCCTTCATGATGTGTCGAGTTGAGCCGTGAGTCACAGGGGGTGACTCGGTGAGTTGGGAGCTGAACTCACCCGTGTTAGGACTCGGTGAGTCAATGCCCTGACTCGGCGAGTCCAAGGTAATCTTCATAGATCAAGAGCAGACTCGTCGAGTTGTTCATACAACTCGGCGAGTCTTAGCATAAAGTGTTCTTCGGATGAAGATGAACTCGACGAGTTGTTCATACAACTCGGCGAGTAGGATGAAGGAGTTGAATGACAGTTAGAAGGTGAACTCGTCGAGTCATAGCCCGACTCGACGAGTAGAACCAGGGACCCAGGACAATAGTTTGCTAGGGACTCGGCGAGTGGAGAATCACTCGGCGAGTCGGGTCAACTGAAAGTTGACTCTAGCTTTGGCTTAGAGCTAGACCGGGGGTAAAATGGTCATTTTACCTAAAGGACGGTTAGCAGTGTTTGATTGAGTATGTTGTGGGAATTGCAGCCGGAGGACTCCCGGAGCAGCAGCAGTCAGTTAGTTCCCGATCAGTTCAGCAGCTACTTTGAGGTGAGTTACCTTCCAGTAGTGGTGGGTCTAAGGCCACAATGCCGGCCCACCAGTAGGAGATGTATGATAGATGATTGTCTTTGTGATATCATCTAGGTTTGCTATTACCTGTTATGTTACATGCTATCATGATACGCTATATGCAGTAGTAGTAGAGGATCGGTTGTTAGGACCGCTGGGTCATCAGACACCCCAGAATTATCTAACTATATGTGATGGTATGCTTGTATGTTGGTCTGTTATGTTATGCGATAGAGGTAGCAGGAGGGGACCAGTCCCCGAGGATCGGTTGTTAGGACCGATGGGTAGTCAGCACCCCAGAATGGCTTGACATGGGTAGTCAGCACCCCAGAATGGCTTGACACGGGTAAGACGGTACCCCAGAATGGCCGTATGGGTAGGTCGGCACCCCAGAATGGCCGTACCGGGTAGTCAGGCACCCCAGAATAGCCTGGCAGTATGTATGTTATGTATTTGTATGGTATGTGGTACGTTGGGGGAACTCACTAAGCTTTGCGCTTACGTTTACAGTTTTGTTTTCAAGTACCTCTGCACCGAAGGGGAAGGAGCCGGCGCGGTAGCGGCACGTCATACACACACTTTTCGGTTTCCGCATTTACGAGATTTCCTGGGATTGTACTCTGATATTTTTATGGGATGTATGGTTTGGCCTTTTAGAACATGGTTACGATGTGTTATGGTGTGATCAAACAATGTTTTTATTTATTAATGTTTTCTAAAGTAATATTTTAAAATGAAATTTTCGGACGTAAAAATTGGGTCGTTACAAGTTGGTATCAGAGCCCTGGTTTGAGGGATTCGGACACGCCTTCGGGAGTGTTTGGACTCAAATCGAGGGATTGAAAGATTTTCCAAAAGAAATTGTTCTTTAAAACCCGGAAAAGAGTCATAAGAAAGAGCAAAGTGTGTGACGTGCGCGACCGGCCGAGCTCAAGTAAGTATTCCCCATAGTACCCATACACATTTTTGTTATGTTTATCAGCTTACGTAGAACTGCATGCTAGAATAGGCTAAGGATCTAGGAGTGATGCCTTATGTGCCTGCTTATGTGTTACAACTTTATGAATATTGCATGCTAGAATTGAGTAGACAGCAGTGGGATAGCCTGTTTAGGTTATGCCTGATAGTATGAGCTTAGCATCCTATGTTAAGTGTCGTTTCTTGTTATAAGAATAGTTTTGGCTTGAGTCTGTTTTTCACTTATCCGAATGCTGCTTGCTTCGTGCTTGGTGGGATTCTGAGTAATGGGAATTAGCCACTAGGTAAACACGTCACACCACATGTAATCAGGGTTGAATAATCCCAAAGTGTTGGAACTGGCCCTATTGCGCAGCTCTTGTTTGTGTCCAACCGTTGTAGGGACGGATCTTTTACTTGAAGGATTATCTAATCCTCATCACATGTGATGGTGTTTAGGTGGTGGCTAACTGGCATTATGAGGAGACCTACAGCAGCTGAGGACCAGTCGTGTTGAACTTGAGTTTTCCCTAGGGCAAGCCTAGGATGAGAATAACAGAGAGTAGCAGTAGTAAAGGGGAGCTGGTGGAGTCGAGGAATTCCTCGGGAAGGTACGGATAGATGTGGAAGGTAGTATGGGCCCGTACTACTGAAAGCAGAGGATCCGTACCCGAGCCGAGGAAGGCCAAGACGAGACCAAGGAACCTGTAAGTAGTTGAGATCCCTCAGAAAGTAGCAGTACCACTAATGATTATTATGATGTTTTGCAGAATAGTGGTACTTCGACCGAGACCGACAGATGGCGGGTCAGGAGAGGGGTCAGGTTCGGGATCAGGCACCGAGCCGATTGATGAGAGGCTACGTGAGTTCATCACGTCGGAGATCACTAGGGGCATCCTTGAGTCGACCCCCATCATCTTTGGGTCGATCAAGGAAGGGATCGTGGAGTTGATGGAGGATCGCCTACGGGCATTTAGGAGCGACTTGGCCTCCAGCCAGTCGGGATCTCGCACACTGTCCTTCAAGGACTTCAGGGGCAGTGGTGCGCCGGATTTCCATGGGGTGAAGGACCCCATTGTCGCCAGGCGGTGGATTGCGGATATCGAGTCTGCCCAGTTGACTAGCTTCTGCCCCGAGGGGTCGAAGGTGAGGTACGCAGCAGGGTGTATACATGTGTATTAGGATCGTTCCATGTGAACGGCATCCCGGTTCAGGTATTGTTCGACTCGGGTGCATCCCGATCGTTCGTTTCTCTTGCTCTTAGCAAGAGATTTCATGAGACTTCAGGCGAGTTAGATTGCCCGTTAGAGGTAGAGATTGCTGACGATCGATCGGTGCGAGCATCGATGGTGTTTCGAGATTGTGTTCTGCGACTGTTTGAGGAGCGTTACCTGGTAGACTTGGTTCCCATTCCATTGCGTGGGAACAAGGTGATTATTGGTATGGATTGGTTGAGCCCTAATGGGGCAGTGATAGATTGCGAGCAGCAACTAGTGCGAGTCAGGACCCCAAGAGGGGGAGAGTTAGTGATTCATGGAGAGCGGCCGCAGTGTGGACCCACTGTATGTTCAACAGTGAGGGCTAGGTGCTACCTTCAGCAGGGATGCGCGGGTTATGTCGCGTATGTGATGGATACCCGGGAGGCGGGTAAGGCGACCGTGAGCGAGGTCCCGGTGGTTCGAGATTTTGCTGATGTTTTCCCGGAGGAACTACCTGGGATACCTCCGAAGCGACAGGTGGAGTTCAGGATTGACCTCATTCCCGGTGCGGCTCCGATAGCCAAAGCACCATATCGGTTGGCTCCTCCCGAGATGCAGGAGTTGTCTACGCAGCTGCAGGAGCTGCTGGACAAGGGATTTATTCGGCCGAGCAGTTCACCCTGGGGAGCCCCGATTCTGTTTGTAAGAAAGAAGGACGGGTCGCATCGGATGTGTATAGATTATCGGGAGCTGAACAAGGTAACGGTGAAGAACCGATACCCGCTTCCAAGGATTGACGACCTATTTGACCAGCTTCAGGGAGCATCTTGGTTCTCCAAGATTGACTTGCGTTCGGGGTATCATCAGATGAGGGTCAGGGAGGAGGATATGCAGAAGACTGCGTTTCGGACGCGCTATGGTCATTACGAGTTCGTGGTGATGCCGTTTGGGCTCACCAATGCTCCTGCCGCGTTCATGGACCTCATGAACCGCGTGTGTAGACCGATGCTGGATCGGTCTGTGATAGTCTTTATCGATGATATCTTGGTCTATTCCAAGACTCGGGAGGAACACGAGGAGCATCTGAGGGAGGTATTGGAGACCCTGAGGAGGGAGAGCTTGTATGCCAAGTTCTCCAAGTGTGAGTTTTGGTTGCGCGAGGTGCAATTTCTTGGACACCTCGTCAACCAGAACGGGATTCTGGTTGATCCGGCCAAGGTCGAGGCCGTGATGAGATGGGAGGTCCTGAAGTCTCCATCCGAGATTCGGAGCTTCCTGGGATTGGCGGGCTACTATCGGAGATTTATCCAAGATTTCTCCAAGATAGTCGTACCCCTGACACGACTGACGAAGAAAGCCGTGGTCTTTCGGTGGGGACCCGAGCAGCAGGCTGCGTTTGAGATGCTGAGACAGAAATTGTGTGAGGCACCGATCCTAGCCCTGCCTGAGGGCGTAGAGGATTTTGTGGTTTACTGCGATGCGTCCATTTCAGGGTTGGGCGCAATTCTGATGCAGAGGGGGCATGTCATTGCCTACGCTTCGCGGCAGCTCAAGCCTCACGAGGCAAATTACCCGACGCACGATTTGGAGTTGGGGGCGGTGGTCTTTGCCCTCAAGATTTGGCGGCATTACCTCTACGGGGTTCGGTGTACCATCTACACGGACCACAAGAGTTTGAGGTACCTCACGGACCAGCCGAATCTGAATATGAGGCAGCGGCGGTGGTTGGACGTAGTGAAGGATTATGATTGCGAGATCCTTTACCACCCGGGGAAGGCCAATGTGGTGGCCGATGCGCTTAGCCGCAAGACGGTGCCGATCAGGGACGTCTGTTTGAGGATGACTGTGGTGACTCCCCTGTTGGAGCAGATTCGGGAGGCTCAACAGGAGGCTATCAAGGAGGAGCATCGGAAGAGCGAGCGTGTGGTGGGTCAGGTTTCCTCCTTTGATTATGATGGCAGAGGGCTTTTGACATTACACCGTAGGGTGTGGGTGCCGTATCACGGTGGCGTGCGTCAGATTTTGATGGAGGAGGCGTACAAGTCCCGATTTTCTATTCATCCCGGGGCGACGAAGATGTATAGGGATCTTCGTCCGGATTATTGGTGGCCTTGCATGAAGCGGGATGTGGCATGGTACGTCGAGCGGTGTTTGACCTGCAGGAAGGTCAAGGCCGAACATCAGAGACCGCATGGCAAGATGCAGCCGTTGGACATTCCACTGTGGAAATGGGAAGATATCACGATGGATTTTATCACAAAGCTTCCCAGGACCGCACGGGGAGTGGATTCGATTTGGGTCATCGTGGATAGATTGACCAAGAGTGCTCACTTTATTCTGATTCAGGAGAGCATATCGGCCGAAAAATTGGCCGACATCTATATCAGGGAGATTGTGGCACGGCATGGGGTGCCAGTATCGGTAATCTCGGACAGGGATGTGTGTTTTACTTCCCGATTCTGGAAGAAATTTCATGACGAGTTGGGCACTCGTCTGCATTTCAGCACCGCCTTTCACCCGCAGACAGATGGTCAGAGTGAGCGGACCATCCAGACTCTGGAGGACATGTTGCGGGCGTGTGTGCTGGATTTCGGTGGGAGCTGGGATACCTATCTTCCTTTGGCTGAGTTCTCCTACAACAACAACTATCACGCGAGTATTGACCGACCCCCGTTCGATATGTTGTATGGGCGGAAGTGCAGAACCCCGATATGTTGGGGGGAGGTTGGCCAGAGAGTCATAGGAAGCACCGAGGTGGTGCTAGAGACGACCGAGAGGATCCAGCAGGTTCGGAGCAGACTTCAGACTGCACAGAGTCGGCAGAAAAGCTATGCCGATAGACGTCGATCCGACTTGGAGTTCCAAGTCGGGGATATGGTCCTCCTGAAAGTCTCACCTTGGAAAGGTGTCATTCGATTCAGGAAGCGGGGCAAGTTGGGCCCAAGATTCATCGGGCCGTTCAGGGTTGCAGCCCGGGTGGGCAAGGTGGCGTATAGGCTGGATCTGCCAGCCGAGCTTAGTCAGATCCACAACACCTTCCATGTTTCGCAGCTGCGGAAGTGCCTGGTGGACGATTCAGCAGTAGTACCGTTGGAGGATATTCAGGTTGATGACAGCTTGAATTACATTGAGCGCCCAGTCGCAATACTTGACAGAAAGACCAAGACGTTGAGAAACAAGAGGGTGGAACTAGTAAAGGTGCAATGGCAGCACCGCAAGGGTTCGGAATGGACTTGGGAACCGATGGACGAGGTGATGGAGCATTACCCCGAGCTGTTTCAGGACCGGGCAGCAGACTTCGAGGACGAAGTTTAAAATAAGTGGGGGAGATTTGTAGCACCTGGTTTCCGGTATGTGAATTTTATTTGAGCATTGCCCTAATTTAGCCTTGGACTCGGCGAGTCATAAGGTCCGACTCGCCGAGTAGGGACGAGACTCAGGACACGTTTAAGTGGGCGACTCGGCGAGTCCATATCCTGGACTCGGCGAGTCACCGCTGCTGGATGAAACCCTAAGTTTCAAGGGTTTGCACCCTATTTAAACCCTCATTCCGCCCCAACTCGTCCCCATTCACCCCCAGAACTCCCCCAACATCGTTTTCCCTTGTTTCCTTGAGAGATTGAAGTGTTCTTGGTGTATTCTTGAAGGTTTTGAGGATAAAGAGGAGTAGATCAAGAAGAAGAGAAGGAGATCAGCCATCTTTGGGTCATTTCAACATTTTCCTTGAGGTATATCTCGTTTTTCCCCTGTTTCTATGCTTAGGATTTCATTTGGGACACCCTTGAGCAATTCTTCAAGCTTGTTGGTGCTTAATGTCTCGTAATAAGTGGATTAACCTTTAGATCTAGGCAAGATTAAGCTCCAGGAGCTCAGATCTGTTAGCTTTATGGCCCCATGTGGCTTGTTCATCCTAGATCTACCCTTTTGAGGCATTTTGCACCCTAAAATCCACATTAGTGAATATCCACACGTAAAGTTGGAAACTTTACGTGTGATTTGTGTCCTAGAAGCCTAGATCTATGAATGGTATGGACTGAAATCGAGTAAATCTGTGTTTTTGGTGGATGCATGGCAACGACTCGGCGAGTCTGGTCGCGAGTCACCGATTTGGTCCCTTCATGATGTGTCGAGTTGAGCCGTGAGTCACAGGGGGTGACTCGGTGAGTTGGGAGCTGAACTCACCCGTGTTAGGACTCGGCGAGTCAATGCCCTGACTCGGCGAGTCCAAGGCAATCTTCATAGATCAAGAGCCGACTCGGCGAGTTGTTCATACAACTCGGCGAGTCTTAGCATAAAGTGTTCTTCGGATGAAGATGAACTCGACGAGTTGTTCATACAACTCGGCGAGTAGGATGAAGGAGTTGAATGACAGTTAGAAGGTGAACTCGTCGAGTCATAGCCCGACTCAACGAGTAGAACCAGGGACCCAGGACAATAGTTTGCTAGGGACTCGACGAGTGGAGATCCACTCGGCGAGTCGGGTCAACTGAAAGTTGACTCTAGCTTTGGCTTAGAGCTAGACCGGGGGTAAAATGGTCATTTTACCTAAAGGACGGTTAGCAGTGTTTGATTGAGTATGTTGTGGGAATTGCAGCCGGAGGACTCCCGGAGCAGCAGCAGTCAGTTAGTTCCCGATCAGTTCAGCAGCTACTTTGAGGTGAGTTACCTTCCAGTAGTGGTGGGTCTAAGGCCACAATGCCGGCCCACCAGTAGGAGACGTATGATAGATGATTGTCTTTGTGATATCATCTAGGTTTGCTATTACCTGTTATGTTACATGCTATCATGATACGCTATATGCAGTAGTAGTAGAGGATCGGTTGTTAGGACCGCTGGGTCGTCAGACACCCCAGAATTATCTGACTATATGTGATGGTATGCTTGCATGTTGGTCTGTTATGTTATGCGATAGAGGTAGCAGGAGGGGACCAGTCCCCGAGGATCGGTTGTTAGGACCGATGGGTAGTCAGCACCCCAGAATGGCTTGACATGGGTAGTCAGCACCCCAGAATGGCTTGACACGGGTAAGACGGTACCCCAGAATGGCCGTATGGGTAGGTCGGCACCCCAGAATGGCCGTACCGGGTAGTCAGGCACCCCAGAATAGCCTGGCAGTACGTATGTTATGTATTTGTATGGTATGTGGTACGTTGGGGGAACTCACTAAGCTTTGCGCTTACGTTTACAGTTTTGTTTTCAAGTACCTCTGCACCGAAGGGGAAGGAGCCGGCGCGGTAGCGGCACGTCATACACACACTTTTCGGTTTCCGCATTTACGAGATTTCCTGGGATTGTACTCTGATATTTTGATGGGATGTATGGTTTAGCCTTTTAGAACATGGTTACGATGTGTTATGGTGTGATCAAACAATGTTTTTATTTATTAATGTTTTCTAAAGTAATATTTTAAAATGAAATTTTCGGACGTAAAAATTGGGTCGTTACAAAAAACAAAGATCGAGAAGTTGCAGAACAAAGAACGAAGCTAGTAAAACTATGATTGTGGGTTGTAACTATAACATCCCCAATTTCACGGCCAGGAAAGACCAATATGCTTATGCTTTGTTTTAAAATCAGAGTAATCTTTTAAAGAAAACAGTTGTAGAATTTGTCCCAACCATTTATCAAAACATTTCTCAAAGATAATGTATTTTTATTTAAATAATAAAACCTCGGGATGTCATGTTCCGATACAGACACACAAGCATAAGTAGAACTTACATTTATTTACACTAATGATTTACATCTCCTTAAATCTCTCAGTGAAATATGTCTTCGTATTGATACATGTGATACAAAGAAAACTGAGTGGGTCAGGCTTGGGAGCCTGGTGAGCATATAGGGTTTTCAACCCACAATGTTATATCATATATATAAATTAAAACTCACAAACTTATACAATTTCATTATATAAAAGCAACTCTTATCCCACCCCGTTGATCGCCACGATGACACGATCTATACTCTCGTATCTAAAATTTACCTCTTTACCTGATCCCTACTCACAGATCTAAAACTAACCTCTTGATTTGATTCATGCTCCCGGATCTAAACTAACCTTTTCACCTGATCCATACTCCCGGATCTAAACTAACATTTTCACCTGATCCTTACTTCTGGATCTAAACTAACCTTTTCACCTGATCCATACTCCCGGATCTAAACTAACCTTTTCACCTGATCCATACTCCCGGATCTAAACTAACCTTTTCACCTTATCCATACTCCTAGATCAATAATTTTGCCCAATCCATACTCCCGAAATAGGGACAATTAACTCTAGCTTAATCCATAACTACCAAAGTTTATCCAACAGGTACTAAGTCCATAGTTACCTACGTTCACTCATATCATCTCTTATTTCTCGTCTTTCATCTACCCATGTTATACCCGACATATTTGTAGATATTAAAATACATATATTGTTTAAAATCATTTAAAACCCGTACAAATCATTCCTTCAACACCATCTCAAACAATGAATAAACACATAACACATATTTCATAGCAAATGCTTCATATCTATGTGTTAGAAGAAAGTAACTACACACTCACCCATATCATATATCTAATACATTTATAAATACTTGTATTAAGATTCTGTATATGAAAGGGACTATACACTCACCCAAACATATACTTAATACATTCAAACAATACTTGTATTAAAATCGTGTTTATGAAAGGGACTATACGCTCACATGATCAGAAGATGATCGGACAGCATCTCATCTCTTAGAATATTTTTTTCCGACGAAACCGAGATGTTTTCTCCAAAAAATCGGGCTTCACGCGGGTAGAGCTTTGGCTCGGGAATTTTACTTCTCGGGATCTTTGGGGCTTCGGAACTTGCTTCGGGGCTCGGGAATTATACCGGGGCTTCAGGATATTTCTAGCACGCAAAACGATGCAAAAATGAGAGAGGGAGAAGAGTTTGAACAAAAGAAATCGGCAGCCCTCGACATCTATTTATAGGGTGTTGAAACTGGGATTACGTTGGGCGTAATTTCGGAGTACGTTGGGCATACACTTTGGATAAGCTTTAGTATGTGTGCCTCGAACTTCAAAAATTCATAACATTCGCACACGAGCTCCGTTTTCAACGTTCTTTATATCCACGCGTAGGTGAAACTATAATCTTCAACTTTCAGTTAGACTCCGTCAGCTAATTTTGACTTTTATTTTTATTATTTATTTTTAGTAGGCCGGGACAGGAAAACTTTGTTATAAATTCATAACTTCTTCATCCGACGTACGTTTTCATCTGTCTTTTCACCGTTGCACTACTAATAACGAGATCTTCGATTCTCGTTTAGATTGCTTCGACCAAAAATCACTCGATCTCAAATTCGAGTTTCGGGATGCATACTGCCAAGCTGAAACTTAGAAAAATCATAAATTCCTCATATGAAGTCAGATTTGGGCATTCTTTATATGCACGCTCTCGGTTCAACGAATGCTACGACTTTCGTTTAGATCACTAAAGCTAGATATCGCTCTATCTTAAATTCATATTTTACGTCATTCAGCATCGTGTCGGTTCTGTCGCGAAACTTCGACAGGTCATAACTTCTTCGTTATAACTCGGATTCCAGCATTCTTTATATCTTCGGAATCCTTGTTTCAACCACTACAATGTTAAACTTGGATATCAGTTTTATCTATTTTCATTTTGACGCTTATTTTTATTCTTAATTCATTTAAGCCACATAATTAAGCATAAAACACATAATACTCAAATAATACTCTCTTATTATTTTAAAATGGGTTACAAGGTTAACTTAGACTATTACATTACTATTAATGAAAAGCCCAGAAACACGAGCGTTACAGTAACGCTTGGTTCCGGTATGAGCTTATCCCTCAAATTGTTTATATTTCCTTTGGGATTGGGCGAGTTGGGAGCTTCAACTCGGCGTGTCAAGATGAATTTGGCCGTGAAAATTAATGAACCAACACGATGAGTCGAGGTGTATTAGGGTGCAAAGTCACGCTTAGATGTATTTGTGCTTTACTCACTTGTATTGTGCAATGAGTTGTCTTTCCTATAAATAGGAAGTGAGTGACACTCATTTATATAATGATCATTTTGGAGTGTTAGACTAGAGAGAGATTTTTTAAAAGACTCATTTGTATCTTCTTTCTAGATCTAATGAAAGCTTAACACGATTTATTTACTCCATGTGTTCATAGTTTTACATGATGATTCACTAGATCTTTTCTAATTCCGCACATGCCATCATAATCAACACCACTACAATTGGTATCAGAGTGGGTGTTCTTGATTTGATCAAGAATTGATCCATGGTGGCAATCTAGATTTGGTGATTCATTTTTTTTTTTTGATCTTTTATCTTCGTGATTTAGATAGTTTTAGATTCTAGAAATCGAATTCATCTTTGATTGTATTCAAAATTCGATTTTCTTCACTAGAATTCAAGTGATTTTTACTTTCTCTCTCTAGAAAACTCATTCAAAATCATTTTCTCTCTCTACAAAAACTCAAGATCCTATTGATTGATCAATGATGGAAGAAACAATTCATGATGATTGGTTTGTAGAAGGTTTTCCATGGCCATTCAATTTTGAAGGAATTCTCAGTTTTTTTGTAACCGGGTATTTCAAACGCAATTTACTCATTTCTAAGGAGAAATGTGAATGTGAAAAGTTCAATGGCTATCCTAATAATCATGTTTATCATAAGGCGTTGCTTGATCATTTGGTAACAACTTTTCATGAAAGAAGGAAGAAGAAAAAAGATGATGAAATAATTGAAGGAATTTGTCTTGATGAATGCAAATATGGTGATAATATTCTCGGTTCTTGCCCGGATGTTCATGATGTTCAAGAAAAAAGAGTTCAAGTGGATTCTAATAATGAAAAAGTTTTTTTTGCTCAATTAGACTTCAAACCGATGATATTTTGTATTCTTGTGATTCGTTAGAAGGTATGAATCCTTATCGGAAGCCAGTGATCCAAGAAATTCACAAGTATCAAACTCCAAAAGATTTGATTCAAACTCACAAATTTGATGCTGTGGGAAGTGGGTTTGTTCATGAAATCAAGTATTCAAGATGCAAAAAGATGAGAAAGAAAAAAAAAAAAAAGATTAAACGCAAAAACAAGCAGGTTTACTCACAAAAATCGTTAAATGTTGTGAATCTGAAATCCGTGAAGCAAATTTGGGTTCCAAAGAAACAATCACCAAAGGTTGCATTGAATTTGAATTCAAAACCCAAAAGTGTTGGCGGTTCTTATGAAGATGTTCTTGGTTTGATGAAGAACACGAAGAACGAGTTGTACATCATGCATAGTGGATGGTACAATGTTTAAATTTAAGATTTTCTCATTCCAACAAAAGAACCAAGAACTTATAGATTTGATTCATTCGTTGAAAATGGAACTCGATTCGTCAAAAAGGTATCACAAATTCTCAAATGGATTCCAAAACGTCCATAATTTCGATTCGTACGTTGCGTTTTTCATTTTTGATCGCTTTGTCTCATTGGATATAATCCATTTCACCCACATAGTTGATCCAATTATTTTTGTTTAGATCAAAATTCCAAAAATCATTCTCAAATTAAAAATTCACTGTTCATCCAGATTTTTAATTGAATCCAAAAGAATTTAAAAGCAATGTTCATTTACTGTGCATTTGATTTCGAAGCCCAAATCTGTTCACTGTTCTTTCGATCCAAAAGTCCAATTGACGTGATTCATTTACTTGAGCCCACTTTAACAAGATAATATTTGTTTACTTAGCCCAATTCGAATGAAATGAACACGCTTGTTGTTAATTGAGTTCCGACTTCTAACAACGAACAGTCAACACAAAAATCAAAATTGACTCATGTTTGTGCTTGATTTCTAATGAACCATTTATCTTTGAAATCGTTTTCGATTTTAGTATTGCTTTCGATTTTTTTTTGGATTTGAGAGTCGAAAATTGTTGTGTTACCATTTCTTGGATCCGTTACTTGATTTTAAATGGTTCTTGAGTTCGTCGGAAGTTGTTCGAAATTGATTGTGTTTTGGAATGTTCATATGAGTTTGTCTTTGAATGTTGCTCCGATTGTTTCATTCACATCAGGAAAGTTACAATTCCTCTGGTCAAATGTGTTTGATTTGAGTCAAAATCGTGTCTTCCAGTCAAAGTCGATTTCAATGACTCGGTTTGGAAATTGATTTGAGAGTCGAACCTTGAGGATAGATTCGATTCTGAAAGCAGATGGGATTTTTGATGTTTGAGGAGTTTGATTTTGTCATTGATTGTAACTGAGGTTGAATTGGAATCGAAATTGATTGTCGGTGGGTTTGTTATTGATAGCTTGAATTTAAAGTTAGGAGTACGATGCTTTTGACTTTGTTGATTTGGTTAATGTCGACGGTCACCTGTTGATTTTGGGGTCAGTCAATGGTTCGATGGTCAATGATTGATTATGAACAGTTTTTGCTTGAGAACGAAAACTGTTTTGAATTGGTAATCTGGATTTCGCAAATTTGGAGTTTGGTATTGGTAACGTTTGGAATCGGTATGTTTGGAATTGAAGTCGATTGATCGGTTGGTGAATATTAGAAAAGTAGTTAAATGGAAAAAATGATGGTTATTACCGAGTATTGAGAATCGAAGGTTTGTTGAATAATTGGAAATCAATTGAAATTAGGATTGGAAGAATAATGTCGATTTTAGAGTCAAAGTCTAGAATTTGGACTTGATAAACGGAGGAAATTGAGTGATTTCAAAATTGGAATTGTGATTACGAAAGTTGTTGATTGTCAATTGGTTTTAAAAATCGATGAACTGGAACTTGAACTAACGAAGGTTTTGATTTCAATGCATTTGGAATTGGTGGATTGATTTTGAAGAAACGATTTCGTGATGTTGCATTGCTGTTGATGAGAAGCGAAGAATTTTTTGATGTCGATGGTTTTGGGTCACTGTAATGAAAAGCGAAACTGAATGATTAAGATGTTATTGTTCATGATTAAGCGTTCAATATGCTTCGTTTTCGCAAGTGATATGTGGTATCGATAGTCGATTTTTTTGAGGGAAAAGCGAAGGCTTTGTGTAAATCTTTTAAAGGTTTTGGTGTTTACGACTGGAACAACGAAGGTTTCATGAATTGGGGAAGAAACATAATTTTTTTTGAAATTGGTACCTGCAACTTTCGAAAGTTTGACAATTTATACCCATATTCGATAGATGGACTGATTTTCGAAGGTCTGAAAGAAAAGAGGCAGAAATTTCGAAAGTAGTCCTAAAGTTTCGAAATTTTGGCAATATATATCCAATTTCAAAAATGAAGTTATAAAGCTGAGAAATTGAATAATTTTCATTTATGGTCCCTGTAGTTGGTGCGAACTTACATTTTATGCCAGTTTCGCAAATAGGGGAGTGTTTCGCATCTTTAGCTTTTTTTGGTACAACGAATCCCTGCAGAATTCTGTTATTGATGGTTTTTACCCGAATTTTGGAAAATTTTGCAACTCTCATCCAAAAGTCGAAAATTTTCATTAATTGGAAATTTTTTCGAGGCTTTTTCGTGATTTTTTTTCGTGGAAGTTTTTTAGGAGTTTCATTTTTGGTACACATCAATGGGGAGTATTGTGAAGTTCATTCATCGGGCGCTTCTCACCCTTAATGGTTTTTATAATAATTTTTTATTATAAAAAAGGGGAGAAGGATGGGTATTCGAAGCGGGTTTTTTTGGTATTCATTGCGATTTTGAAGACTGGTGTTACTTTGAGGGGGAGTTTGGTCTTGATCACGCGAGCTCGTTGGATATTGAAGCCGAGCATCTAATCCTAACTTTGAGGGGGAGAATGTTAGGGTGCAAAGTCACGCTTGGATGTATTTGTGTTTTACCCACTTGTATTTGTTGGATTAATGTCTAAGTCCATAACTATTTTGGTATGTACTTGACCCGATGGTGCATGGTCCTTTTGGGTTGCCTTCATCAAAGCAACTTAATTGGAGAAATGAATAAAGAGAGAGAGGATAATATGATTTATTAATATGTTATAAGAATAATATATTAAAGGAGAAATCATATTTGTTTAATTAATATTGGTCAATAATTAATTAAGAATTAGTTTTGTGATCAAATGTAATTAATTAAACTAGAGGGGCTGATTTGTAATTATGTGATAGTTACAAAATAAGGTAAGGATTATCTTATTTATATGGTGGACGAATTTAAGGTTGGAAAGCCTTAGAATTCGAGTATGATAAGGATTCAAGGATTATCTTATTGGTTGCTTAATGGATAATCAACTAGATAAGGATAATGACTGAAACCCTATCTCTACACCTATATAAACACCCCTAGGGTCATGAATTCGTGTATCCCTTCCCAAGAGGTCCTAGATACGAATTCTAATCTCTCACCTCTCTCTTTATACCTTTTCCATTTGCTTATGGTGTTTGTAAGCCATTAGAGGAGTGACACTTGTGACTCTAAGCATTCCAAAGTCAATCCAAGGTGGAGTTGTGATTGTTATTGCTATATAACAATCAAGGTATGTTCTTAAACCTAATTATATGTTAATGTCGATTTCCATATGTTAGAATTAGGGTTTATAGTCTTGGATTCAAAGCATGTACAATAGAGAAACCTAGATCCAAGCATTAGGGTTTGTATGAGCACATAGGATGTCTTATGACCAAAACCCATCAGTGGTATCAGAGCCTAGCTTGGTTTCAATTGTATTGATGCATTGTATAACTGAAAAATTCGATTTTTTGGATTGTGGAGGCTGGACTCGCCGAGTCCATGGCTGAACTCGCCCAGTCCATGCAGACTCGACGAGTCAACTCGTCAGATAATGCTTATCTCGGGATTTCTTGCTGTTTTTGCATATGGATAGTTACCTTATCATGTTAGATCAATATAAATCCGATTTTATGATATATATGACTATATTCTTGATCTAATTAAAGATAATTATCAATTAACAAGATAATTGTTTCCTTATAAGATAATTGATTAATTATTTTGAGTAAATTGATAAATTGTTTTGCAAGAAATCATTAAATAAATCAAATACGGATAATTATGTGATTAAATGTTAATTTAAAATTATTTGTTATTTGATCCTTGTTGTTATGAAAGGTTTCATATTTTCCCCTTTAGGTTTTATAGTTTAAATTTGAACCCAAAAGTTTTGGAGTTTTGAAATTTAAATAGTTAAAACCCTAATGTTTTGAAAAAGGTTTCAAAACTTGCCCTCAAGTTTTGGAATTTAAAAGTTGATTAAAGGTTTAATTAGAAATGTTAAATTCTAAAGCCCTAGTAATGTTTTGAAAAGTTCAAATCACACCCTTATGGTTTTATTAATTAATTAAGGAGTATAATTAAAAGAGGTTTAATAAATCCATAAAAGTTTAGGTTAACCATTTAATTGAATTAAAAGTGTAATTGTTAAAGTTAACCATATAGTATTTTAAAAGTGTGAAATACACCCTATACTATATATATAACATTAAAGGTCTAACATTATATATATGTATGAGTAAAAGTCAGTTTTACCGTTAGTAGGCCTCATTCACGAAGCTGGTCTATAAGGGGTGTTTAAGGAAATTGCCTATAAAATGGCGATTGAATGGGTATCCACTCTTACCCACCGCACTCTTGACTAGTGGAGGGTCGTTAGCTGAACGGGTAGGATAGGACGAAACCTTCCATTATAAGTATAATGAAATACAAAGTAACTAAATGTTTTGCAAATTCCCAATCTTAGTTACTTAGGCAAAAGTGAATCGATGCAATTCCATGAAATTACACTTTGTGCCCTTGCGAAGACGTTAGTGGAGCGTGTGTGGTTTACCGGCACACTAAATGGTTCTAAGAAAAGGTAGCAAAGGGTGACTCAATGTTTGTCATAGTTCGGTGGAGCGTGTGTGGTTTACCGGCACATCGAATAGGTGATTGTAACATGTGAGGGCACCATGTAGTTTGCATGGTTATTCACACCCGCTTTGTGATCCTCGGCATCCCAGTCACAAACTAGAGGGGCATATCGAGATTTAAACATGCCATTGAAATGTTCAATGAATCTCAAAGGATCTAGGAGTTTTCATAGATTTAAAACTTAAATTTCTTTTTCGTTTTTTATGGTGGAAACTAGTGAATCGTCATTCACTTACCTTCAAATGTTCTGCAATTTGGGTTACGGCATCCCTCTCCCGAGTTGTAGGATATTGTGTTGGTTCCTAGCCTTGGAATTTCATTTGGGTGATTTACCAAGGACTCAATCAATCAACTAACTTGAATTCGTTTTTCTCCCGATGTCAAAGTTCGACAACTATGGTCTTCTCAAGTCCCGTGGAACAAGCATTCCACATGAAGATGATATTCCACGATTCGATCGAGGAACAAGAAATCATGCTTCACTTCCTCCTCCTCCTCCAATTATTCTCCCTAACCCACAAGATTGTAAAATTGAAAGGTTCAATATCACTCAAGCCCTTTTGGCAAGTAAACATAAAGAAGGCAAGTCGGTGTGTGCACACGTCTTAGGGATGAAGTCACACATTGATAGGTTAAGAATGATGGGATCCGTTGTCGGTGAAGCGATGGATGTTGATTGGGTTCTTCATTCACTTCCTAACTCGTATAGTGAGTTCGTAAGAGAGTACTATATGATGAACCACGACGTGACACTTATAGATCTCACCTACATGCTTATTGCTGCTGAATCAACAATGGTTTGGCGCAATAGAAAATCAAAGTTGATTGGTGAATCTGCCTTCAAGACCTCTATGGATATAGACAATGGCAATGAAAGACATGCAATGATCGAAAAGTTTGATCATAAGAGAAAGGCGATGTCTGAAGTAGTTCCATGTGTTGTTCCAAAGGAGTCAATTTGCTTTTATTGCCAAGAGAAGGGGCATTGGAGACAAAGTTGCCCTATCTACCTAGAAGATCTAAGAGATGGGAGAGTCAAAAGTATGACTACGCTTTAGGTAAGAATCCACTATCTAACTCCATTAAGTTCCTATTCATTGATTCTTAATACATGATGTGATAAGATTGCATTTGAATGTTTTGAAGGATCGGTGAAAAGAAAGGAAGCTTGATAAGAGAGCAAGATGAATCTAATCACAAGAGATGGATCTCGATCTCATGGACTTGAAGATTGGATTTTGAGCTTAGATAGTTATGATAGAGTTGTTAGAAATTTTCTTTTTACATAGTTTTCAATAGATTGTGCATTGTAAGGACAAATGCTTTTCCGCTGCTTTTATAAATAAAATAAATTTTGTTTGACTTATTTATTTATTTGTTTACTTCCTTGCAATGAAATCGTTATGTGAAAATTGATGTTTGCATATTTCTACAACGAATGGATATGATTCTTAGTTATGTTATTTATGGAAATGTCGAGAATTTACCAAATAGGGAGAGTTTCTCATCGCCCAAGTTTCAATTGGACAGAAACTTGGAATCATGCAACTTGGTTGCATGATGAATGAGAAATTTCGTATTTGGAAATTGGACTAATTCATTGACAAAGTGTCAAGTGAAGGACTAGGAGATCGAGTACACAAAGTTGTGTGTTGATCAAGTTCACCATAAAAGTAACAAAGATATTCGTCATGACTTACTAAAGGCTTAGTAAATATGATTACACTTACAAGATTAAGTGTAATTTTGAATTGATTAAAGGGTTTAGATCAATAGCAAAACGAATAAGAAGAATCAAGTAGGCAGAAAGATAAGAGTTTCTCCATTCTAAGAAGAAGGGAGAGTAGCTTTTATGCTTTATGATAGGTCTTAATGATTTAGAACCATATCTCAATTGATCCTCTAATGAGTCTTGGTACAATTGTATGTCCAAGAAGAGGAATCAAAGATTGAAGAAATGGTCAAATCAAGAAGTCAATCATGCTTCGTTCCAAAACAAGTCTTAAAGTCAAGATTGTGAAATTGAGTGAATAGTATTAAGAAGGTTTATAACATTCATCAATTGTGGAAAGTTGTGATGTCTTGGATAAGACAAAGACAAACTAAGACCAAAATTATGAAGTGTTTTGTTTTGATATAAGCTACACTAACTCTTGAATATTTGTTTGTCAAGAAATGTTTTGATAAGAGAATCGTATATGTCAAGGAGTCAGTGGGAGTCTTAATAGTCTTGAAAAGTTTCAAGAACAAATCAAATAAGCCTTATCGATCATCACTAGCACACGAGTTGAGGTTTACAACCTATCGTGAAGATATTATTTTGTTTCTGTGCCAATCCAATCGAGTTAATTATGCATGTGAGTCCTATGAGTTCTCATTTGAATGCATAAAAGGCAAGGACCTTGATCAATGGAAAGTACATTGATAGGAAAAGGTGAGCTACTTAACTACTTGGAAGACGTGGTGGGCAGCTGTGCTACCATAAGGCAAGAAATCAAGATTAAGAAAGTTCGATCCATATGAGTTTGAATTTGTCGTAAACTTTGGATTTTAACAAATTCACATGGATAGGAACACATACACCGTTTAAATCTAAGTGTCATAAGATTTCCTCCTTCATGAAAATGATTGTGAGAAAATGCTTTCACGAAGAAAGATTTTAAAAGATAGTGATTGTAAAATTGCATTCTCGAATTCGATCATGGTTACGGCATCCCTTTCCATAATTTGAATTGTGAGGTTTGGCAATTAGTCTTAATTGTTAAGACACACATATGAACTATCTAAGGCAAAAGTGTATAAGTTCAAGAAGCCTTGATAAAAGATTATCAAAGCACTAAGTATTAGAAACATGAACTTAAGAAATTCAATAAGTATTGTTTTTCTAAAAGTTAAGATGTTTATGAATACATGTCGAAGCTAGTGGGAGCATAAGTGTTATGTTTTATAATAATCATCATGATAGTGGGAGCATAAAAGTTATGATTGTATGATTATTATGGAAAGTTTTGCAAGTTGGCAATATTAATTATAGAAAAACAAGAGTTATACCTTGCAAAGTCGTAAGGGTTGTATAGTTGTTTTGCTATAATTAAGGGAGAGAATATTATGCTTCATTTCAAATCTAAAGGATTAGGTTGTGGAATGTTAATAAATTTAGTCAAAGGTACATAGTGTGTTCTTAAAATTTCGATTATGATTACGACATTCCTCTTCACAATTCGAATTTTGAGAACATAGCAAATAAAACATTGTGCATCGTGTCCTATACGCTTCGGGTATAGGATCGATTGCAAATGCTTTAATGTTTGACCATTCTAAAATTTTCCAAATGTCTAGCGCATTTAGAGGGAAAATGTCACAACTGGAAATTTTGTGTCATGTAATCCATACATTCAAGCTAATGTGAATCAAAAACTTCAATCAAATACATTATACAAGTACTACAAATAGTCATCAAACAATTGGAAAACCCTAGAAGTTCTTGTTAAGTCCATTTTGGACTAGAACTTCCTTATTGGATCCAAATGGACCAATAAGCCTCCAATAAGACTATCATGGACTTAGAACTCTAATTGGGCTCTAATTGGACCCACATTCATTTATTTCAATATTTTGGGCTAGGTAGAACCTAGAATGAAATAGATTAATGACTATGAACCATAATTAACCTAATTTGACCCTAACAAGTCATAAAAAATCACATTTAAATTGATTTGGACTAACAACCATCCAACTTAACATCTACATGGGCTTAGGACATTAAAGCCCAAATTTTCCTCCTTCCATTCCAAAATCTCGGCCAAGGCCCAAAACAAGCCCAAGATGAAGAGTTGACTCCATCATGCCACCTCATTATTGCCCATAGGTTCTCCATGCAAAATCTCATTCATCCATGCAAGCATCACCTCAAGGTCTTTTCTTCTCTCTCTCCCTCTCCTTCTTGTTTCGGCCGAGAATAACCAACACACACACACACACCTCACAACTCTCTCTAAATTCTCTCAAGAAACTCTTTCCTTCCTCTCCAAAAATTTCGAGAATTCTAAGAGGATTTCAAGAGGATTTTGCAAGATTAACATCATCTTAGGTAAGTTTTTACTTAATTCTATGATCTAGCCTCCTTGATCTATCAAATACCTCTCCTTAATTCATGAGAAATCATGATCTTGCATCTTAGAAACACCTCAAGGCCGAGATCTTCATCAAGGGGTGCTAAGGCCGAAAATCACCAAACTTTCTTCTATTCTTTCTTCAAAAACCGAACCAACACCCAAGGTGAGTTTCATATCCCCTTATTTTCGGTTTTTATGAGTTTTTGTGGGGGAGAATACAAGAAAAAGTGTAGATCCATCATTATGTGTATGTTGTGGTTGATTTCTATGCTTACATGTATGTTTTGTATGATTTTATTGATAGATCTAGGGTGATATGCTAAAAACCGAAACATACATTTTATCATAGCATAAAATAGACTATCACATGCAAAGTATACTAAGAAAATGGCTACATAGCTTGACAACACTTAACTTGGACTAAAAACTCATTTTTTTTTTACATAAAATGTTAAAAATACAAAGTTAAAGGGCCTAAAGTGCAATATCTCGAAATCTGATGGGTGAGATGAGTCAAAACAGTTTACACAAAGTATTTTCTGAAAATATACTAATTAGAGGGTTAAAAACATAAATTCCAAGATTATTGGGCTAAGTATGACATTTTCGGCCCAATAAGGCCCAATATGCGAAATTTTCTAAATTGGAGGGCCAAAACTGCATTTTTCTGTAAAACAGTGGACTATAAGTGTTCCATGTGCTTTTCAAGGGTTTACAATGCTTTTCAAATTTAAAGGGGACCAAAATTGTAAAAATTTTCCAAATTGGGTCAAAAATGTAAAAGTTGCGAAAAACAAGGGCTATAACCAAGAAAACTGAAATTTCAAGGGTTTAAACTGTTTTCTATGATAAAAATGCTAGAAAATACTTATTTCAATAATTTTTGGTATAAAAATGTCAAGAAAATTTGTTTAAGGACCAAACCGGAAAGTTTTTAAATAAAGGGGTGAAAAGAGTAAATTCCATAATTAAGGAAGGGCTGAAAACAGAAAATCTTCAAGGCTAGTTAATACATTCAATTTGATCAATTAATGGTACCACGCTTGCCGACGAAATACTATATACTACAATACCAAAAGTCGTTGTTAAACGAATTGGTTCGGTCTCGAACCAATAAAAATCCAAAATCACTAACACGACGAAGTTACGACATTTCGATTCATAACTAATAACGATGGGGAATTCATGATAACTACGAGTGTGCGCAGACGTCTATGCACCATCTTTGGGCCCAAAAGTGTAAAATCTTGTTCGTTGAGCCTAGCTAGCCCAATGACCTGATCTTAAGGCCCGAAGGTCTCTCTCTCACTTACGAAGTGTTGGGTTTTACCGATCCGACATGACGTAACAGGACTTTCAATGGCATACATACTGCTAGACCCCAAGGGTTTTTCAGTGCTGCTAGTAAAGTCGGTAACTCACGATTGCGGGTTGGGCTTCGGGCCCTTCGTAATTGCATTTATCCCAATCGACGCGGGGAAATACCGAGGGTTTCGCACCTTCTCTCCTTCCCTCCGGTCGTGGGACTACACAAGTCCGAGAGGATCGAGTTGTGTGAAGAATTACGAGTGGTGCCTAAGGGATCGCTTGTAAGGTTGTCGATTGGACGTCTTCGTCGACGTACGTCACAACACTTCACCACTCATTGTATTCTCAATGCCTCCGGAGCTCAATGATTCACTCTAACGAAACGAAACAACGGTATACAAACTAAGTAATACAAAGTGAAAGGAAAACGTCGGGTTTTCCTAGGGTTTTCAATAATTACAAATTATGAATTACCGGTCGATTTTTTTTACAACTATTACGCTTACATAAATAGAATTCAAACATGCATACTCATGGATCAACACATATTTTACACTATTTTATTATTAGAAAATATCGGATTTTCTGATGGGTTTCAAACATTACATTGGATTTCAAACTCTACTTATGAACTCACCAACATTTCGTATGTTGACATTTTCAAAATACTTGTATTCTCAGGTAACAGATAAGGTGACGGATGATTTATACTCTATGATGTTTGCTGTAGTTTAAGTGATGTTGAACAGTTATTTTGAGAATGTAACGTTTGAACAATGTAACGAATGTAAACACTAACGGTTGTACTATTCCAAATGTTGGTGATGTTTTATGTTATGTTTCATGCATATGCATTGTAATGGTATTCAATGAGTCACGATAGCCCTCGGACGTTTCCGCCGTCTGGTTCGGGGGTGTGACAGGTTGGTATCAGAGCATTGTTTATAGTGAACTAGCATATCTAGCCACACACGGATATGCAACTATAAACCAAAAAGAGGGACTAACATAACTCTGAATAAAACAAATAAATAAAATACGCTTGCTTGTATTAGGAATAAGAACATAACGCCGAATCAAACACAATAATGCTGGTATCTCGGTTAAATTGGGACTGTTCTTAGTGATACCAAGGAGTGAATGTGGCCTGATCAACTACATTCTCTCCAAAGTAAAACTAATACACGTCTCGATGAGATCGGGATAGCTAGGGAACCCAAAATTATACCCATCTACCACAAAAACGAGAACGCCAACTTGATCTGTGTGATAATTGTAGCACCCTAGGAATGACGCTAGCATAATTACACACTCTCGCAGACCGCATGGCTGGCTTTCATCACCCTGGAGACCCTTATTTCCCTAACCAGGGGAACAACGGATGGTTAGAGGAGGAGCCTGAGGAGGAACCTGAAGAGGAATCTGACGGGGAACCGGAGGCCGAAGTTGAGGGCGAGCCTGCAGAATCAGAGGAAGATGAAGGAAACCTCGAGGAGGATGCCGATGATAGTGACAGGGGTGATTTGGATGCGGAGTCCGAAGTCATCAACCCCCCTTACCCGATCCGGGTGCCTGCCTATCGAGTAGGCCCCACTGGCCCTACACCTCCCTGGGGTATTGACCTTTGGAGATGGAGCAGACAGCAGGGACAGCGACCCCCGTACGGCATGTCACGCGAGTTATTTGACCTGAGAGATGGAGGACCGGCTGATCGAGCCCTTCCAGTCATGGTGAAACGGTTACGGAATACGGGCGATCTTGCCCAGGACACTGCGGATCAGGTACACCAGTTGAGGACTAGGGTCGAGCGTGCGGAGCAGGAGACGCGTGACGTCCTTCGAGAGTTTCACATGAGGCAGGTTCGGTGGGAGTCTCGACTCCGGGATGCGGAACGCTTGGTGGCCCATCTTCAGGGAGCATCCACATCCTCAGCACCACCTCCGGACGCAGCTCATCGCGGTTAGGGGTAGACTCATCATAGTAGATCATTAGGAACTATGTTATGTACTCCGGCTCTATGTTTAAGTGACTACACTACTCACGGAGCCGTTATGCTGTCGGATTAGTGCTACTCATGTATGCTCCTATGAGCAAATTTTCATGTATCAAATGCGGATAATATTAGTAAATTTCTATGTGTTTTATTACGATAGTGCAAATTGCTATGTGTTGAGATATTATTGATTGGTAAATGGTAGAAATGTTTAGGTTCGCATCATACACCTAGTTAGTAGGGTCACAACCTCACAGAAACCACGTACACTCAACATCTTTCCGTTTCATGACAGAAAGATGCCTCGCCCAACTACTCGCGGAAACCCAGGACCAACCCCACCTGAAGTTGACTCAGCCGCCTTTCAGGCAGCTGTATCAGCAGCAGTCACTGCGGCGATTGCGCAAATTCAACAAGGGAACAATGGAGGAGTCAATGGGCAAGGAGCCGGAAGTTCAAACAATGGAATGAATCAAGGATCCACCAAGACGTGTACCTACAAGGACTTCACAAACGCCAAACCACGAACTTTTAATGGTACTGGAGGAGTGATCACTCTGAAGCGCTGGATCGAGAAGGTGGAATCGATATTCGAGATATGCGACTGCCCCGAGCACATGAAGGTGAAGTTCGCGGCTTGCACTTTTGTGGATCAGGCGGTCACCTAGTGGAATGGACATGTAGAATCCATGACGCTCCCTGTAGCCAACTCTATCCCCTGGACAGAAATGAAAGAAATGTTGATGGCAGAGTACTGCCCACGAGGCGAAATACAAAAGATGGAACAAGAGCTATGGAACCTCACTGTGCAGAACGCGAATATTGATGCCTACATATCGAGATTTAGCGAACTATCTCTGTTGTGCTCGGGTATGATCACATCGGAAGGAAAGAAGATCGAGCGATTCATCTGGGGACTCACATCACCAATTCAAGGGAATGTGATAGCTGCAAACCCAGAAACATTTGACAGTGCAAAGAGACTGGCGAAGAGGTTGTACGACCATAATAACAAAAAGGGAGAGAAACCAGTGGAGGCTGAGAAGAAGAAGGAAGGAGATGACAAGAGGGGAAAGAACAATAAGAGGAAGGGGCGTCAGGGCCCCGACACCTCTAAGAAACAGCAGACAGTGGCGGTAAATGCCGTTACCACATCGGCTCCAGCCGCACCACATGCTCCAACCTCAGCCACTTCAAATACTTCCAAACCTTATTCCGGTAATCTTCCCAAATGCAACAAGTGCGGTTTCCATCACTATGGAGAATGCAAGGATTTTCAGTGCACCAGTTGCAATCGAAGGGGTCACACTGCAAAGTACTGCAAGGCTTACCCTCCCCCTAACCAAAATCAGGGAATCAACAACAACAACCCTCGCAACAACAACAACACCCATGTCAGCGGCAACAGCGCAGGGCCTAGCTACACCTGCTACGGATGCGGGAAGACTGGACACGTCCGCCGAGACTGTCCCAACAACAATAATTCAAGAAATGGAGGAACAGGAAGGATGATGACCATGGGTCAGGGGGAAGCTATTCAGGATCCCTCTGTTGTTACCGGTACGTTTCTCTTAAACCACGCTTACGCATGCATCTTATTTGACTCCGGAGCAGAGTGAAGCTTCGTAAGCAATAAGTTTAAGCACTTATTAAAACAACTTCCCCAAAAGCTAAATGAAGCCTATACGGTGGAAATGGCCAATGGGAAAACCGAATCCACTGGGGAAATCTACATCGGATGTACCCTAACTCTTAATCAACACGTCTTCCAAATAGACCTAATGCCAGTATCAATTAGGAGTTTCGACGTGATCATCGGTATGGACTGGTTAAGCCCCCACCATGCCGACATTATGTGCCACGAGAAGGCCGTCCGTCTTCGTCTTCCCAATCACGAAACCCTAGTGGTCTACGGAGACAAATCTAGCATGAACCTTCGCCTCGTTTCGTGTGTCAAGGCACAAAAATATCTACGAAGGAACAATCTGGCGTTCCTGGCTCATGCGGTGGACAAGACCAAGGAGGAGATTAACGTCCGAGACATTCCAGTGGCATGTGAATTTCCAGATGTATTTCCTGAAGATCTTCCGGGAGTACCCCCAGAGAGACAGGTCGAATTTCGAATTGACCTTATCCCAGGAGCAACTCCTCTTGCTAAATCACCCTATCGGTTGGCTCCTGCCGAGATGCAGGAATTATCCAGCCAACTCAGCGAACTTTTAGATAAAGGATTTATTCGACCTAGTTACTCGCCATGGGGAGCTCCGGTACTCTTTGTCAAAAAGAAAGACGGATCATTTAGAATGTGTATCGATTACAGAGAGTTAAACAAACTCACAATCAAAAACCGCTACCCACTCCCACGAATCGATGACCTATTTGACCAGCTCCAAGGGGCTAGTTATTTTTCTAAAATAGATTTACGGTCCGGGTATCACCAACTCAAAGTCCGGGAAGAGGATATTCCAAAAACCGCTTTCCGAACTCGTTACGGACATTATGAATTTGTCGTAATGCCCTTCGGTCTAACGAATGCCCCTGCCGCATTTATGGACCTAATGAATCGGGTCTGCCGACCGTTCCTCGATAACTTCGTCATCGTTTTTATCGATGATATCCTTGTCTATTCTCGAAACAAGGAAGAGCATGGCCAACATCTCCGACAAGTTTTAGAAACTCTACGATCAGAAAGACTTTACGCCAAACTCTCCAAGTGTGAGTTCTGGCTGCGAAGCGTGAACTTCCTAGGTCATGTAGTCAGCCGAGATGGAATCCATGTGGATCCCTCTAAGGTCAAAGCGGTAGAAGGATGGGCAATCCCGACAACGCCCACGGAAATACATCAATTCTTGGGATTAGCAGGCTACTATAGGAGATTCATTCAGAATTTCTCTAAGATCGCCAAGCCACTTACCTCGCTTACGCAAAAGGGCGTACCATTCAAATGGACAGATAAACAAGAAATCGCATTTCAAACCTTGAAGCAAGCTCTCTGTAGCGCACCTGTACTATCTCTACCTGAAGGAACGGAAGACTTTGTAGTCTACTGCGATGCATCAAATCAGGGTTTAGGTTGCGTTCTCATGCAACGTGGGAGAGTGATAGCCTATGCATCCCGCCAGCTAAAGACACATGAAGTGAACTACACAACCCATGACCTAGAGTTGGGAGCTGTAGTCTTTGCCCTAAAAATTTGGAGGCATTACCTTTATGGTACAAAGTGCACCGTCTTCACAGATCACAAGAGCCTCCAAAACATCTTAAACCAGAAGGAATTAAACATGAGGCAACGAAGATGGGTTGAGTTGCTAAACGATTATGAGTGCGAGATTAAGTACCACCCAGGCAAGGCCAACGTGGTAGCTGATGCATTAAGTCGGAAGGAGTACTCTAACCGCCGTACGAAAATGATTTGAGCATTGGATTAAACCCACGCTCACTTGGATCACTATCTCGAGTGATTAGTGAGACGATAACATCTTATATTCTTGAAACCGAGATGTGTGAGTTGTATCTTGCTGATCGGTTGCACATTGATAATATGTAAACGCACCAGTAACTTGGTGTTATAAAACATATTGTTGTGTGTAATTCGGTGAGTGAGTGCAAGCGAGCATTGTATCAAAGTTTATCCGTTCCTTTTATTCAAAGAATAAAAGCGATATCTTTGGGCCCCTCGATGGTTTAGTGATGACATACGTAAATGCTCGGCCGGGCTAGGGCTAATTTGATTTGTTCAATTAGTCTGTCATCATAAATCGGAAATCGAGATATAGTACAAAGAGAATGATTTGAAATCATATCTCATACGATATCTAGAATGGAGGAATATATGATCCCTTATCTAAGGACACGCGTATCTGATATGATCAGAGTTGACAGCGGCTTTGGAAAGCTACAATTGCATATCAGGATCTGAAGTCATACGCAGAATAGTTGTTAGACTTATCCAAGTGGGAGACTGTTGGATTAGTGTCTAAGTCCATAATTATCTTGGTATGTACTTGACCCGATGGTGCATGGTCCTTTTGGGTTGCCTTCACCAAAGCAACTTGATTGGAGAAATGAATAAAGAGAGAGAGGATAATATGATTTATTAATATGTTATAAGAATAATATATTAAAGGAGAAATCATATTTGTTTAATTAATATTGGTCAATAATTAATTAAGAATTAGTTTTGTGATCAAATGTAATTAATTAAACTAGAGGGGTTGATTTGTAATTATGTGATAGTTACAAAATAAGGTAAGGATTATCTTATTTATATGGTGGACGAATTTAAGGTTGGAAAGCCTTAGAATTCGAGTATGATAAGGATTCAAGGATTATCTTATTGGTTGCTTAATGGATAATCAACTAGATAAGGATAATGACTGAAACCCTATCTCTACACCTATATAAACACCCCTAGGGTCATGAATTCGTGTATCCCTTCCCAAGAGGTCCTAGATACGAATTCTAATCTCTCACCTCTCTCTTTATACCTTTTCCATTTGCTTATGGTGTTTGTAAGCCATTAGAGGAGTGACACTTGTGACTCTAAGCATTCCAAAGTCAATCCAAGGTGGAGTTGTGATTGTTATTGCTATATAACAATCAAGGTATGTTCTTAAACCTAATTATATGTTAATGACGATTTCCATATGTTAGAATTAGGGTTTATAGTCTTGGATTCAAAGCATGTACAATAGAGAAACCTAGATCCAAGCATTAGGGTTTGTATGAGCACATAGGATGTCTTATGACCAAAACCCATCAGTATTGTGTAATGAGTTGTCTTTCCTATAAATAAGAAGTGAGAGCCACTCATTTATGTAATGATCATTTTGGAGTGTTAGACTAGAGAGAGAATTTTTACAAGACCCATTTATATGTTCTTTCTAGATCTAATGAGAGCTTAACAAGATTTATTTACTCCGTGTATTCATAGTTTTACATAATGATTCACTAGATCTTTTCTAATTCCACACATGTCATCATAATCAACACCACTACAAGGTGTCTCAACTCGATGTGTTGGTGGCTGGGAAGGAAACCCTAATTTTTAGGGTGTTGCACCCCATTTAAAGGCGTTAAGTCCCTTGGTTGGCCTCCTTACCAGCCTCCTCTGTCCATAAACCCTAATAGTGTGTATCATCTTCCTTTGTGAGTGTGTGAGCTTATGGAGGGCCTTGAGTGATGATCTTTTTGTACTCTTTTGAAGAAGCTTTGAAGTTGAAGGTGTATAGCTTGGAGGGAAGACCTAGATCCAAAATCTCCCCACTTGTTGCATTCTCTTGGAGGTATCAAGTTTATACGTTGCTTTGTTATTTTTTAGATCTCTTTGTTTGGGGTTTTATCTTGATTTTGGGCTCATAGTTGGGTTGTCCAAGAAGTTGAGTGTTCCAGGGGTTGTTATGTTAGATATGACCATTTTATGGTCCTTTTTGGCTTAAAGTTGCAAGCTTTACTAAGTTCAAGGTCCTATTCATGCAATAAGTCTTTTATTAAGCCCATCTTAAGCCATAGGGTTTCTTTTTAGGATGCATGGACGTAATGCCAAAAACTTTACGTGATTTTCCAGTCTTTGGATGCCAGATCTGTATTTTGGGACTATGTCTTGGGAGTTTAAGGGCTTAATGGGTCAAGACTCAGTCTAATGAGTCAATGGTTAGGGTTTGACTCATTTTGATGGTTCCCAAGGGTAAAGTTGGAAACTTTACCCTTCTAGACATCAGAGGAGATTTGAGATTTGGAGTTTCTAGATTCGATGGAAACAACTTAATGCATTAAGTTGTTGGATTTCTGGCTAACTCGGTGAGTTGATAAGATTTTTCCCGATATTTGTAGTTAATGGAGAAACACGGAGAGTTGAAGGACAACTCGGCGTGTTAGGTCAAAACGGGTCGTTGATGTAACATCCCAAAAACACAGTCTGAAATTTTCATTTTAAATCGGTAATAAAACCATATTCATCAAACGTCATATAAGAATCATAAACTATGTAACTCAAAATATCATAACAACTGTCAAATATATCAGAGTATAAACACCCTAGGCTAAACAAATGGTGTGTGCACTGCAATCTTCCCGAGCACCTCTTTTGAAAACCAAGTACCTGAAACCAAAACTGAAACTGTAAGCACGAAGCTTAGTGAGCTCCCCCAAACTACCACATACCATACAATAACATTTAAACACATTTTGTGCCGTGTCCACTGCATCGGACCGAAGTCCGGAAACTGCATCTGACCGAAGTCTGGAACTAACTGGGACCCCGTCCCCTGCATCGGACCGAAGTCCGAAACTAACTGGATCGGACCGAAGTCTAGAATTGACTGCATCAGACCGAAGTCCGAAACTGACTGGGACCTTGTCCCCTGCATCGGACCGAAGTCCGGAAATTGACTAAACATAGTATATCGTAACATATCAACTAGCATGAATACATATATTGCATACTACATCGGAACAGAGTCCGGAACACATAATACAAAACATGCTTGAATCACAGACATCAAGAACTCTAACTACTGCATCATAACATATAATATAAACACATATATTGCATACTGCATCGGACCATAGTCTGAAACACATAACTCATCTATATCACAAAGACACCAAGCATATTGAACTACTGCTAACTAAACGGGTCAACATTATGGTCGTAGACCCGTTCCTACTGGAAGGAAACTCACCTCACACTACTGAAGTCCTGTAGACACAATCCCACATTGTTGAAGTCCTGCAGACTTAACCTTAGCTGCTAGATGACAGATTCCCGAACTGTCAACACCAAAATAACACCCAATTAATAATTGGGTTCTAACACATAACTATAAATACATACTTTGGGTAATTACTACAAGCCCAAGGCCCAATCTATATGCCCAAAGTCAACTAAGGATCAAATCCCAACATATGGCCCAATTTTCCAAATTGGGCCCAAGCCTCTACATGGACTTCCCTTAAGGCCTAATTGATCAGTCCAGTCCAACATGTCTCATTCTAGGGGCCCAATATCATACAACCATATAGGCCCCAACTATGGTCCATCTATGGCCTAATTTTCCAAATTGGGCCCACACCCTCCTATAGGCCTTACCTTAAAGCCCATTAAATTATTCTAGTCCATTTGCTTGTTCTTGGATGGCCCAACACAAAACCCAAGTGAAATTAGGGTTTCACATAAAATGATAACTAGGGTTAAATGTTTCTTTTAAGGACTTAATTCATTAACTCCAATATCACTTAGGTTAATCTTGTCAATGCTTATTATTTAATACTTCATACTATTAAATAATTTCCGCGTGCGCCCCAATTAATTCTCAAAATTAGGTTTTTATTGGCATTAGGGTTTCCTAACCCAATTACTAGCCATTTATCAATTTGTTGGACCTTTTCATCAATTAGGGTTTTAATAGGCCTATTAAGTCCACTAGAATATTATTAAGCCCTTTAGGGTTTTTCACTAAGTCCATTAGTCTTCATTAGGCCCATTAGGGCTTCTTTGGGCCCATTAGGTTTTCAAGCACTCCAAACGAATCACACAGCAAGATAAGGCACATTGCCACCCGACACGACGGCTGGTGGCGGTAGGAGGCGGCAGCCACCACCTCACGGTGGTGGTTATGACTTTCATTCCATTATACCATTTTTGTTACAATTTACAATGCTTTACTTAAGGATAAACACACACACACACTAACTAACTAACACATACCCACACAACCACACTGTGGCGGCCTGTGGTAGCGCTAGGCGGCAGCCACCACCTCACGGTGGTGGCAGTGGCTACTTCCGACTTTCCGGCTAAACAAAACATCCAACACGCATACCTACACACCTACATGTTTTCTTTTTTTTTTCTCAAAAGATCCAGCCACCCTCCCTTGGTGGCTCATAGTGGCGGCAGGAGCACTAGAAAAGCAACAACAGCGGCACAACGACGACAGCCACCATTCCCAATGGTGGTGGCGGTCCACAAGAAATGACCTAAGAACCAAGCTCTAAACAGCCGACTAGGAGGCTGCTATCGCCGGAGCAATCTGAAACGGTGGTTCACGGCCCACCGGTGACCACAGCCGCCATACATGGCGTCAACCCAACAAAAGGAACGAGAGGAATAAAGAGAAGAATCGACTGAATGTTTCTCGGCAGCCCATTACTTGCACAGCGACGGAATAATGGTAGCCAGCGCCTCCGGCAGCCAACGTCGCGATGACGACGTTCGCCTGACACGACAACATCGACCACAACGACTGAAGGTTTCTTCCTGGTCTTCGACTAACTCTCGGTGACTCATGTTGTTGTCGGCAGCTCGTCTTGATGGTGGCAATTCCATGGCGTGGCGGCGACCTCATATGACTGGAGATGAGAGAGTAGGAAGGGTGGCGGCTGGAGGCATATCCCTTAGTGTTAGGGTTTTGAGTGATTTAAGATGCATACATACATTGATTAAGGGAGGGTGACGGGATTTGTCCCGTGTCCATGCTCCAACTTTGCCCATTTAACCATTCTAGTCCCTCCCCATGATATATTTTTCAAAATAAAACACGTACTTACCTTTTTAACCCTATCTTCTGAAATTCTTTACAATTAAAGTCTGAAATTTACCAATCAACCCCTACTCTAGAAAAATCTCTTTCATAATAGATCCCTAAATTACTAATAAGCCCTTAAGCCTTCAATCTTTTCAATTTAAGTCCCGAACATACACTTTTAACCCTTGACTTCTAATATTCTTCACAAATCATCTCGGGACTTACATTTATTAATTTATTTAAATAAATGGTGCATTACAACTCTCCCCCACTTAAATTAGATTTCGTCCTCGAAATCCTTCCTTACCATTCCTTACACGCTAACTACTCAAGTAACATGGCCATAATCTTGGGTACACTCTAGCCTTCTCAGGGTAACTGTGACCAAAACTCAGATAACCCTGTCGTAATTGCTTTAGCATATCCCAAGCTATATGTGTCTTTAATCATACATGAAATCCCAAAAATACCATTACTGCTTGAGACACTTACAACCTGAATTACTGAACTGTCTGAAACACGAAACTGCCTATATAGTATCTACTTGGAATAATATGTTGCTACATAGCTACTTCTTTATATCCATCGAGACCTCCCTGGTCTCAGTTTGTTTACCTATTATCTGCAATGCCGAGTTCCACCCCGGCTGCGGAGTCTACTTAGTCGCCACGCACGACTTCGGAACGAAATCCTCCTCTGAAACTGGTTGCTACTAGCTATTTTCTCACTGTGGCTCTAGTGGCCTTCTGATTTAACTGATTGACTCCATATGTTAGATCCCGACATTACCAATCCCAACTAAGAGGGATTGCTATACTAACCTTGGTATCCTTATGTCGCAATGACCTTAAGCAGTCCACTACTTCCTAGCTCTCATCTCTGTAGTGGCACTTCCACAGTCTTATCACCGGCTTAACCGAGTTTAATCTGACTAGGTAATTCCAAAATCCAAACCATGGATTTCCATATCCTTACTGCTACACCCGAACTGGTGGGTACAACTGATCCTTCTACGACCTAATAGCGCGCTCATGCTATCAACAAACCAAGTAAATACTACAGCTACACCCGCAATCTCACAACACTTCTAGCACTATCTGGATACTAGTGAATGCTACGGCTACACCCGCAGACTTACAACACTCTATCACTATCTGGCTGCTAGTGAACTCTATGGCTACACCCGCAAACTTACAACACTCTAACACTATCTATGCAGGATCTAATACGCGCTTGACCCGCGCTCAGCTGAACTCATGTTCATCTGGAATCCCCAACCTGATTCACTAAGGCTTACTAGCAAACATTACGGGAACGCGATCTCCTTATTGGCAAGTTTTTCCGAACTTCCATCTCACACTATCATCAAACCATACAACCGCTCAAGCTGTCTTCCTTCCTAACAAGGATGCAAAACTTATTCTAGTCTCAAAACTGCTCCCGCTTCTGAATCCTTGGGCGATTCTCCCCCACTTTGATTCAGCTAATGCCTTACAGGATACCAGACTGGATGAATTCCCAATCCTTCTCACCACCGATGACCAATATGTTAGAACTCACGCTTATCCATGCTAGGGTTTCAACACCAGCTAATCCAAAAGATCACACAACTTCTAAAAATCCGAATAAATCTCCGGTAATAACCCGCTAGACCCAGGAAGCTCTGAATCTCAATTGGAGACCTTGGAATCTCCCACTACATCATGGCCTCTATCTTGGTCGGGTTGACTAGAATATTTTTCTGATTGACAAGGTGCCCAAGAAATTGCACCCTGCGCTACCAGAACTCACAATTAGAGAACCTTGCGAAAATTCTCTCCCTCCTCAAAGTCTCTAGCACCTCCCTCAGGCGCTTCTCGTGCTATTCCTCAATCTTGGAATAAACCAAGATGATGTTGTACTCTCCTACTCCCGCAAGTGTTGCACCGAATCTGGTCTTGTTGGTCTCTCGAAAGCTAATCCGAAATCTTAGGTCTCCTCTCAAAACCCTTCTATATAAACAGTTGATCTGGTTCCCTTTTCCTAATATGCTCCAAGTCCATATCTTGTTCTCAGGCCCAAGAAGCTATATCATTCAGGGTCTTGCACCCCGAGATATTCATGATCTCCCTGCTATCATTCTACATTATGTTCTGATAACTTTCCTTCTTCATTTCCTCATCTGCTGCATACTGTGGTACCATATAAGCTCTTTCTCGAGACTTATCAGTGATCACTACCACAATCTCAGTCATCTGGTGGAGATCTAACAACCATTGTGCCAACTGCTGCGCCTCAATCTTCTGGGCACACTCTGCCCAGAATCTGGTCTAAAAGTCATCCCATGACCTAGCATTAACCGCATCATCACACAACTCACTACCGACCTCTTTCTATCAATCCCGTGCTTTATCCCTCAGGAGACAGGAAGTAAGTCAGATCTTGTCTCCTTTCGAGACAATGTCTGGTACGAAAAGTGTTGGCAACATCTGCCAACCATCTGCTGCTAATAATGGGGTCCCTAACCCCCATATCAATCTGAAGCCACACAAACTCCGAATTCCTGAAACATCAACGTACGGGTCTCTATCATGACTGTTATCTCAGTGCAGAATGCACTCGGCCTCTCATCACAAATCTCTATAATGCTCTCCTTGATCACTGAGGATCACATGAGTCTGGTTAATGATACTGCGCGAAATTCTCGGATGGAATGAACTCCTTCATCTGATCATCAATCCGCCCGACTCCAGAGTCTGATCCTGATCCATCGTCGACGCCAGAACTAGCATCTGGTCTACCACGTAGCGTCACTATACTCGGTAATATACCACCACTAACATCGCAATGCTCATCAAAACTCAAGGGATCTCACACACTACAAGTTTCCTGGATTTATCTCAGCCTTCCTTGATTCGAGTACGGATCCTCTGCTTTCAGTAGTACGGGCCCATACTACCTTCCACATTTATCCGTACTTTCCTCAAGTACTGCCTCGACTCCACCAAGTCACTTCTACTACTATTGATCTTTGTTACTCTCATCCTAGGCTTGCCCCTAGGGAAATCTCTGAATCCACCCAATCCAATCCTCAGCTGCTAAAGGCCTCCCTGTAATGCTAATTAGCCATCACCTGAAGACCATCACATGTGACGAGGCTCAGATAATCCTTCGAGTAAAAGACTCATCCCTACAACGGTTAGACTCAAACAAGAGCTGCGCAATAGGGCCAAATCCAACACTCTGAGATTATTCAACCCTGATAACATGTGACGTGACGCATTCACCTAACGGCTAACTCCCATCACTCAGAGTCCTACAAATGTAACGTCTGTGTTTCTGGGCCTATCATTAATGATGATATAATAGTCTAGGTTAACCTTTGTAACCCGTTTTGAAATAATAGAAGTGTATTATTTGAGTATTATGTGTTTTGTGCTTAATTGCTTAATTATGTGGTTTGATTAATTAAGAATAAAAATAAGCGTCAAAATTTAAGTGTAAAATAAACTTGATATCTTTAGATAATGTTGTAGTAGTTAAAATAAGGTTTTCGAAGATATAAAGAATTCCGAAATCCGAGTTATAACGAAGAAGTTATGACCTGTCGAAGTTTCGCGACAGAACCGGCAACGCTGAATCACGTAAAAAGTGAAATTTACATTAGAGCGATATTTAGCCTTAGTGATCTAAACGAGAATCGAAGATCTCGTTGTTAGTATCGAAGCGATAAAAAGTTAGGCGAGAACGGACGTCAAACGAAAAAGTTATGAATTTATAACGAAATTTTCTGTCCCGGCCTATTAAAAATAAATAATAAAAATAAATTCAAAATTAGCCGACGGAGTCTAAACAAAAGTTGGAGAGCATAGTCTCACCTTCACGTGGATATAAAGAACGTCGAAAACGGAGTTCGTATGAAGAACATATGAATTTTCGAAGTTTATTAAATAATTAATAATTAAATTTAATTATTAAATCCGGCATTATCCGAAGAGGAGTCACCGGACTCATCCGAAGTACGCCCCGTGTACTCGTGTATGCCCCGCGTACCCAAGGTATGTCAACACTCGCACTCGAGTTCTTCGGATGACGTATGCGCTTACGAACCAAGGCGTACGCCCCGCGTACTCCGAGGCTCCAGCCTCCTATAAATAGGATGCGAGGGTAGCCGACTCCTTTGATATTTTTCTCCCTTCTCTCTCCCGTTTTGAATCGATTTGCGTGCCATAAGTACCCCGAAGCCCGGTATTATTCTCGAGCCCTGAAGCAAATCCCGAAGATCCCAAGAAGTGCGGTTCCCGAGCCGAAGCTCTGCCCGCGAGAAGTTCGATTTTTGTAGAGATCTTCTAGATCTCCTGAGGATTACTACTTCTACGAGCCGTAGTGTTGTCCGATCATTATCTGATCATGTGAGTGTGTAGTTACTTTCTTCTAACGCATAATTAGGAAGTATTTTATACGAATTACGTGCTATGTGTATATTTTGTTGTTACGTGTGTGAATGTATATTCACTTTCTTCTATCTTATAGATCTGATTATTTCTCTATGAAATACGTGTTATGTGGGTGTGCCTCATCTGTTATGTGGAAAATGTATTGATTGAGCATGCTATACAGGTTTTGAAACTATGTATAAAAATGTATGTTTTATCTACTAATATGTTGGGTAGAACATGGGTAGATAGTTGGTGTGTAATAAACAGATGAGAGGCCTCGATGTTGTTTTGATCCAGTCATCTAGCGGAATTTAGATGACGACCATGGAATTTTCTAGACAGTCCCGTGGAACGCTAGCAGGCTCATAACCTGTAGGTGTTAATGAACTTGGGTGTTCATTCACTGTATTCCATCCCCCTCATGGTTGCCTTATTTGACTTATATTGTTGAGGAACCCCCGAAGCATGTGTTGTCACCCTGATGAAATATTCTTAGACTAGGTCCCTTGTGTTAGTTATTTTAGGGACATAAAGTGAGAATAACGGGAATGGGTAATTGGGTTATTATTGTTTGATGAAAATTAATTTAATTATTTATTGTGGGTTGAAAACCCTATATACTCACCAGGCTACCAAGCCTGACCCACTCAGTTTTATTTGTATTACAGCAGTGGCGCGAGGGCGTAAGATGGATGAACAATCAAGTTGTTTTGTTTACAAGTCTGTATATGTATATATTTGTTGAATGACTTGCAATGTTATCGTTTATGCTTATTGGTCTGTATCGGAACATTACACCCCGAGTTTTGATTATATAATGAAAATACATTTCTTTTATGAAATGCTTTGGTAAACATTGTTTTATCATGTTTTGTTTTTGGGAACAAATTCCGCAACTCTTTCAAATCAAAAGGATTTACTCTGAAATTATTTTAAAAGCATAAATGAAAATCGGTCTTTTCTAGCCAAGATTTTGGGGATGTCACAACAAAGCCCAAAGCAAACAACATTCGGACACAGGAAACTACTCAAGCAAATCTATTCTCATAACGAGAAATTGTACTAGCATACAATGCTAATCTCATACTATCATGCATAACCTAAACAGACTATCCTACTACTGTCTACTCAATACTAGCATGTAATTCTTATAAAGCTGAAACACATATAGCAGGCACATAAGGCATCCTCCTAGATCCTTAGTCCTATTCTAGCATGTTGTTCCACTGAAACTGAAACTGACAATCATAACATAAACTTGTATGGGTAATTTGAGAGTGCTTACTTGAGCTCGACTGATTGCATGCACCACACCCTTTTCTTTTTTCAAAACTCTTTTCGCTTTTTCTAAAACTCTTTTCTTTATAATTGTTCTAAAATTGTTTTCTTTTCTCAAAATTCTTTTGTAACCATGGTTTTTCTCTTGAAAACTTTATACCACTTCCTTAGTTTGAGTTCAGACACACTCGGGAGTGTGCCCGAATCCCTCAAACCAAGGCTCTGATACCAACTTGTAACATCCCAAAAACTCAGTCTGAAAATTTCGTTTTAAATCGGTAATAAAACCATATTCATCAAACGTCATATAAGAATCATAAACTATGTATCTCAAAATATCATAACAACTGTCAAATATATCAGAGTATCAACACCCCAGGCTGAACAAATGGTGTGTGCACTGCAATCTTCCCGAGCTCCCCTTTTGAAAACTGAGTACCTGAAACCAAAACTGAAACTGTAAGCACGAAGCTTAGTGAGCTCCCCCAAACTACCACATACCATATAATAACATATAAACACATATTGGGGCTTGCCCACTGCATCGGACCGATATCCATAAACTGCATCGGACCGAAGTCCGGAACTAACGGGGACCCCATCCCCTGCATCGGACCGAAGTCCGGAACTGTTGCATCGAACCGAAGTTCGGAACTGACTGGGACCCCGTCCCCTGCATCAGACCGAAGTCCGAAAACTAACTGAACATATCATATCGTAACATATCAAATAGCATGAATACATATACTGCATACTGCATCGGAACAGAGTCCGGAACACATAACACAAAACATGCTTGAATCATAAAGACATCAAGCACTCTAACTACTGCATCGGATCGAGGCCTGGAACTAACTGAACATAGCATAACATAATCATAGCATATAATATAAACACATATACTGCATACTGCATCAGACCATAGTCCGGAACACATAACTCATTTGTATCACAAAGACACCAAGCATATTGAACTACTGCATCAAAATGTAATCCGGAACTACTGCTAACTAAATGGGTCGGCATTGTGGTCGTAGACCCGTTCCTACTGGAAGGAAACTCACTTCACACTACAGAAGTCCCGTAGACACAATCCCACATTGCTGAAGTCCCGCAGATTCGACCTTAGCTGCTGGATAACCGATTCCTGAACTGTCAACACAAAAATAACACCCAATTAATAATTGGGTTCTAACACATAACTATAAATACATACTTTGGTTAATTACTACAAGCCCAAGGCCCAATCCATAGGCCCAAAGTCAACTAGGGATCAAAGCCCAACATATGGCCCAATTTTCCAAGTTGGGCCTAAGCCTCTACATGGACTTCCCTTAAGGCCCAATTGATTAGTCCAGTCCAACATGTCTCATTCTAGGGACCCAATATCATACAACCATCTAAGCCTCAACTATAGCCCATTTATGGCCCAATTTTCCAAATTGGGCCCACACCCTCCTATAAAGCCCATTAAATTATTCTAGTCCATCTACTTGTTCTTGGATGGCCCAACACAAAGCCCAATTGAAATTAGGGTTTCACATAAAATGATAACTAGGGTTAAATGTTTCTTACTTAACCCATTAAGGACTTAATTCATTGAGTCCAATATCACTTAGGTTAATCTTGTCAATGCTTATTATTTAATACTTCAAACTATTAAATAATTTCCGCGTGCGCCCCGATTAATTCTCAAAATTAGGGTTTTATTGGCATTAGGGTTTCCCAACCCAATTATTAGCCCATTTATCAATTTGTTGGACCATTGCATCAATTAGGATTTTATTAGGCCTATTAAGCCCACTAGAATATTATTAAGCCCTTTAGGGTTTTCCACTAAGTCCATTAGTCTTCATTAGGCCCGTTAGGGCTTCTTTGGACCCATTAGGTTTTCAAGCACTCCAAACGAATCACACAGCGAGACAAGGCACACCGCCACCACCTCATGGTGGTGGTTATGACTTTCTTTCCATTATACCATTCTTGTTACAATTTACAATGCTTTACTCATGGATAAACAT